>NC_049169.1:82401429-82707373 GCF_009769625.2 Cygnus olor
GCAGACAAAAATGCATTCAAAGCATTAATCCAGCCAATTTCATTATAGTCAACAGTGGATATGCAGAAATGGGCTTGAGAAAGTTGTTTAGTGGAAGGATTGCAGAGACAGTGTTTTTATTGACTGCTACTCTCATGGAACAAAACAGAAAAAAGGCATTTGTAAGCCGTGAGTGTCTCTGTAGATGGTTTAGTTGTGTTAAAGACTGGATTATGGAAGCATCCTTATGTTCTGTGATGAATTAAAAAAAGATTTGCTGCCTTAGACAATGGGAAGTCATGCAGTCCAATACTAAGTAACATCTGTTATGTACTTTTATGCCACTTGCAGACTGTAAAACACGTAGTGGGGGTCTACTGAAAAGAAGGCAGATTTCAAGGTCCAAAATATAACAACAGGTAGCAGATGTTTTGGTCAGATGGTTAAACTAAAATATACATTTTTTTACTGGTGTCTGAGATAGCAAATAAAACCAGGATTTATGACAACAAACTTCTTATATGGTAATTTACTTGAAAACCTCCTCAGGATACACAGCAACATTAAAAATACGCTTTGTTTTCCTATCAAGAAGTAATTCTATTTTATGTGCTTCTGAATGGATCCTCAGTGTTAATTTGACTGACCCAAGAACTTTGACAAATTTTCAGACTTTCTATGTATACAGCAAATTAATTAAAAGAGAAGACTTACTAATAGTTTGTACAATTTTAATATGCATCTTGTGCATTTGTAAGCATCTTCTCCTATGTCTAGTACTTCAGTGGGGAAATGGGAACAGCCTGATTTTTTTAAAATTGAATGATCTTCATATCGCTAGCATATTTTTATTTCCTTTTCTTTGTATTAAGCTTCAACATTCATTTTAGTGGTCTATTAAGTCTTCATTTGACCTTTCTAATTTAATGTGTTTTTCTTTAGTTGACAAATAGCAATTGTGGAAAGACATGAATGCACTCTTCAGGGTTCTCTGAAATTTCAGAGAAGCAGAAACCTGAATATTTCACAACAAAGTTGTTAGAGAAAGCAAATGAGTTAAGTCTGTTGTTTTTACTGCTCGTGAAGGCCCTCAGACAGATAGTCTTGGTACTTTCAGCACTGCTGTGGGAGTGTGAAAGGTCACTATGTAGTCCACAAAGTGGCTACCGACTGATGTCACACAATGGGACTTTCAAAATGTCCTGCCTGGATCAATGGAAAGCTTCAGGAGTGGTTGGTTCCTGCCATGAAGCTACAAGTATCTGTACTGGCACTTTCTAACTATAAAGGGTAGGAGATCCCAGAACTGAAAGAAAAGGTGAATACTTGGAGAGCATTCTTGCTAGTTTATCCCATTATGATTTGCGAAACCTAATATAGTTGCTAAAGAATTAAAAATGTGATTCTCCTGCCATATGGTTTAGGTGGTGTGTTTGCCTATTATTGCTTCTTTATTTCAACTGATGCACTCAAGTTTCGCACCCTTGGCAGTGGGGAATCCAATCTCCCTCCAGATTCAGTACAGTGCATACCAGAACTCCTAAAATAATTTACGTGGTCGTATCTTCTTTCTTAATTTAGAAACAGAGAATAAGGCAGATTTATATTATTATTATTATTATTATTATTATTATTATTATTATTATTATTATTTTATTTTGTTGTTGTTGTTGTTAATAATAATAATAATAATAATAATAATAATAATAATATATTTATGTATTTAATTTAACATTTAGTATTTATTAATCTAAACTGGTTGAGACAAAAATCACTCTTTTTTTCTTTGAATTGGCTTGACTCATGTATTTTCATGTGTCAGATTCCTAAACTGACAGGGTACATAGAATTTTCAAAAATAAACATGAAGGATTGCTTATCAGAGCACTGCAGGTTGATTTCTATCCTTCCCCATGGTAACACTTTTTCAGTGCTGCAGCAGTCAGCACAGTAGATAATGGGGCACTTCTGAACCTGAAAGTTAGTTGCTGTCTGCCATGACTAAAAGGAAAAATCTCACAGTAGAGGGATATGAAGAAAAGGGAATGAAGTTAATTTTTGTTTGTATTTTAAAGAAAAGTCAGATGGAAATGTACACAAAGTTGGCTGAGAGAGATGTATGCATGGCGTTAGGGAGATCACCAAACAGATCAACCTACTCAATTGCCTGAAAAGGAATCACAGAATCACAGAAACACAAGGTTGTAAAGGACCTACAAGATTATCTAGTCCAACCATCCTCCTATCATCAATTCTACCCACTATGCTACTAAATCATATCTCATAGCACCTTGTCCAGGTGCTTCTTGAACACTGCGAGGGATGGTGACTCCACCACCTCCCTGGGCAGGCCATTCCAGTGCCTGAACACTCTTTGAGAGAAAAAGTTTTTCCTGATATCTAATCTAAATCTCCCCAGGCACAACTTGTGGCCATTTCCTCAAGTCCTATCGTTAGTTATCTGAGAGAAGAGACCAACCCCCTCCTCATCACAACCTCCCTTCAGGAAGTTGTAGAGTGCAATGAGGTCTCCCCTGAGCCTCCTCTTCTCCAGACTAAACTATCCCAGCTCCCTCAGCCACTCCTCATAAGATTTGTGCTCAAGACCCCTCACCAGTTTTGTTGCCCTTCTCTGGACACTCAATGGCCTCAATGTCTTTCTTGTAGTGAGGGGCCAAAACTGAACACAGTACTTGAAGTGCGGCCTCACCAAAGCTGAGTACAGGAGGGTGATCACCTCCCTGCTCCTGCTGGCTACATTATTTCTAATACAAGCCAGGATGCTGTTGGCCTTCTTGGCCACCTGAACACACTGACAGCTCATGTTCAGCCAAGCATCAATCAACACTCCCAGATCCCTTTCCTCTTCACAGTCTTCTAGCCACTCTACCCCAAGCCTATAGCACTGCATGGGGTTGTTGTGGCCAAAGTGCAGGACCTGGCACTTGGCCTTGTTAAACCTCATCCCATTCACCTCAGCCCAGCAGTCCAGCTTATCCAGATCACTCTGAAGGGCCACCCTACCCTCAGGCAGATCGACACTACCTCCCAGCTTGGTGTTGTCCGCAAACTTACTGAGGCTACACTCAATCCCCTCATCTAGGTCATCAATAAAGATATTAAACAAGATAGGCCCAGTACCGACCCCTGGGGGACACCACTTGTAACGGGACACCAGCTGGACTTAACTCCATTAACCACTACCCGCTGGGCACGACCCTCCAGCCAGTTCTTTACCCAGAGAAGAGTATACATGTCCAGGCCATGGGCAGACAGTTTCCCCAGGAGAATACTGTGTCAAAGGCTTTGCTGAAGTCTAAGTTGACTACAGCAACAGCCCTTGCCTCATCTACCAGTCTGGTCACAGAATCATAGAAGATGAGGTTGGACAAGCACGACCTCCCTTTTGTGAACCTGTGCTGGCAGGGCCTGATCCCCTGGATGCCACGCAAGTGCCATGTGATCTCACCCAGGATGATTTGCTCCATAACTTTCCCTGGAACCGAGGTCAGGCTGACAGGCCTGTAGTTCCCCGGATCCTCCTTACGGCCCTTCTTGTAGATGGGAGTCACATCGGCAAGCCTCCAATCCTCTGGGACCTCTCCAGATAACCAGGAACGCTGGTAGATGGTGGAAAGCGGCTTGGCGATTACCTCCGCCAGCTCCCTCAGCACCCTAGGGTGGAGCTCTTCTAGTCCCATGGACTTGTGACATTCCAGATTGAGAAGCAGGTCTCTACCTGTTTCTTCCTAGAGAATCACAGTAGGTGATTCTCTGCCTGAATCACAGGGGACGTCCAGGTCAGGGCATAAAGTACCCTGAGGATAACTGATCCAACTATTAAAGACAGATGTAAAGAAGGTGTTGAGAACCTCAGCCTTATCCTTATCTTCAGTGATCACATTCCCTGCTGTATCAAGTAAAGGATGGAAATTCTCCTTGGTTCTTCTCTTGCTGTTAATATATTTGTAAAAGGATTTCTTGTTCTCTTTTACTGCAGTGGCCAATCTGAGTTCAAGCCGGGCTTTTGCCTTTCTGACTTCCTCTCTGCATATCTTAGCAACTTCCTTGTAGTCGCCACAAGTATTCTGTCCCTTCTTCCAGAGGATGTAGACTCTCTTTTTCTCCCGGAGTCTCAATAAATGTTCCCGGTTCATCCATGCCAGTCTTCTTCCCCTCCGGCTCGCCTTAGGGGACTCAGGAACAGCCTGCTCCTGTGCCTTTAAGATTTCCTTCCTGAGGAGCGTCCAGGCTTCCTGGACCCCTTTGTTGTTCAGGAGTGACTCCCAAGGGACCCTTGCAACAACTGTCCTGAATAGGTCAAAGTCTGCCCTCCAGAAGTCCAAGACAGCAGTTTTGCTAGTTACTCTTCTGACATCACCAAGGATAGAAAATTCTACAATTTCATAGTCAGTCTGCCCAAGATAGTCCCCAAATTTCACATCTCCCACCAGTCCTTCTCTGTTAGTGAAGAGCAGGTCTAGTGGGGCACCTCCCCTGGTAGGCTCTTGAACCAGCCGTGTCAGGAAGCTGTCTTCCACACACTCTAGAAACCTCCTGGACTGCTTCCTCTGCGCAGTATTATGCTACCAGCATATATCGGGGAAGTTGAAGTATACCTTGAGAAAGAGTGCTGGTGATCGTGTAACTTTTGCAAGCTGCTCATAGAATGCCTCATACATCTCTTCATCCTGATTAGGCAGACTATAACAGACCCCCACCAACATGTCACCCCTACAGGCCTTCCTTATCCAACCTCATCATTCCCAACAGCAAGCTCTTCAACATCAAAACAGTCTTTAACATAAAGAGCCACACCACCACCCTTCCTACCTTTTCTATCCCTTCTGAAGAGCTTGTAGCCATCCATCACAGTACTCCAGTCGAAGGAGTGATCCCACCATGTTTCAGTTATTGCAACTAGGTCATAGTTAGCCTGTCACACAATCGCTTCTAGCTCCTCCTGTTTGTTGCCCATGCTGTGTGCATTGGTGTAGATGCACTTCAGATGATGCACCCCTGCTTCAGCATTGTTCCCCTAGGCACTTCTCTGGTGAGCCCTGTTTTACCCCCTTCCCCTGTCATAGCTAGTTTAAAGCTCTCTTGACGAGTCCTGCTAGCTCCTGCACTAGGATTCGTTTCCCCCTTTGAGACAGGTGAATTATATCCATTGACAACAGGACAGGGGTTGAGTAAACTGCCCCATGGTCAATGAACCCAAAGATCCTGTCTTGACACCAGCTTCTCAGCCAATTATTCATTATCTGTGTTTTCCTAGCCCGCTCCATGTCCTTCACCTCCCCAGAAGGAATAGAACAAAACACGACTGGCGGTCCCGCTCTTTGAACTATTTGCTGTAACCCCCTGAAATCTCTCTTCACAATTTGCAGGCTTCTCTGAGCGATTTTATCACTGCCTGCCTGAACTATTAGTAATGGGTAGTAATTAGTGGCGTGAACCAGCTCCGGGAGTTTTCTAGTTATGTCCCTGACCCAGACCCCAGGTAGGTAGCACACTTCCCTACAGCTCAGGTCTGGTCTGCAAAGGAGTCTCTCCGTTCCTCTGAGAAGGGAGTCGCCTACCACAACTACCCTTCTTTCTTTCCTGGCAGAGGCAGTCTGAATGTACGGAAAGAACTGCCTTGTCCTTGGTAACCTCTTAGGGGACCTTCACACATCTCCCCACTTACCTGCCGTTCAATGTTCAATGCTACAAACATATTGCTTAGGGAGACCTGGGGATGCATGGGAAGCAGAGGGGGGGCTCGCCCACGATGCCGAGCACGGACCCTCTCCCAAGCCTCCCCATCCCTCAGGTCTCCCTCCTCTGCCTGACAGGGAAAGGGCAGGGGGTCCAACATCAATTGTGGCGTATCTCCCTGCCGTCTTTCCCTCTGGCACAGCAGGGAGTTACTCCACCAGTTGGCCTCCCACTCACAGTGTCTGATGGCCCTCAGTCTCTCAACCTCCTCTTTCAGCTCTGCCACCAAACTGACCAGATCTTCCACCTGCTCGCACCTCACACGGGTGATATACCTGCCACCCTTCCCCAGCAGCAGCAGGCTGTGGCACTCCCTGCAGCCAGAGACCTGTATAGCTACGGTTCTGGACAGGTCCTCTATTTGGGTCGCTACCGTATTTTTGGGGCAAGCTCTCTGCCTGGTGGAGACCATGGTAAAAAATGTGGTCACAGATAAGATAGGACAGACTTGAAAGGGAGGAGGGACAGAATCTCCGTGCCCTGCCACACAGGCTCCCACACCCACCACTGCAGCACGCTGTGGGTGATTCTCATCCGCTGGTCACCCCTCCCTGCTCATGGTGGGCAGCAAGGAGTCGCCGCCCTCCCGGGGGCTGTTCCTAGGCAGAGGGCCTGGGTGCAGTCACCTTGGCTCTGGCAACGCCCACTGCCCGTCAGCCTCTCTTGCGAGAGCTGACAGGTGCGGCATGGTCATGCTGCTGTCCCAGGCCACCCCTGGTGAAGCGAGGTCCCAAGGTCTCCCCATAACTCGTGGTCGGGCGCTGCGGCTGTGGCTGCACTGGTTCTGAGGCAGCTGGCCTTGACTACTGACGAGAATGTAGATTTTTTCACTCATTTAAAGGTAAAGAGCTTGTTTGGATATATTTATTGGAAATTGTTAATTGGCTAATAGAGACAGAATTTCTTTTTTCCTTTCATGTAATTACCCCAACCAGGTTATTTGGTTAGAAATTGTACAGTATATATGTTAATGAAGGTACTGCAATGTCTGTATTGCCATTTCTTTTTCACAGTGGCAATATTTACTAATAGCAATGTGATTTTTTTTAAGTGGATAGCAATAAGAAACATGGTCAATTATATAGTACAAATGAATAAGAGTACTTTTAAGGGGAGGTTCTTTTTTATTTTTTATTTTTTACTTTAAATAGTTACATCCATGTACCTGTTAATGCATCAACTGACACGGGGGAGAGGAGAGAGAGGGAAGATTAAAGCTTATTTTTAATGCAAACGCAAACAGTCCTTTGACTTTTCTTTCAATCCAGAGATATTTTAGACTTATAAAATAAAAAGGTGTATTAATTTCCTTGAAAATGTCTCAGTATTGGTTGCTGATGTTGGGCAACAATACCCCTTTTCTGATTGACAGCTATAGCACTCTAACTCCGTCTCTTATAATACAAACATCACACTGAATCTTTCACAAATAGATGTAGTCTCCTTTTCTTTATTAGCTTTCTCATCCCATAGAGCACAGTCAGTATAGGCATCATTCCTGTTCTTTAGAAAGAAGTAGATTAGTCCATTTCCTCATGGGGTTTTGCAAAGTCCTTCAATAGACGTGACTGGAAGAGGAAGAGGCTGAAGATGGTGGCCTCAGGGAATAAACTGCTGACTTGATAAATCGTTGGGTCTTAAGAGGTCATCTCTTGATGTCTGAAAGAAAGATTGACTTGCCAGCAAATATGAGCACTAGTCTTTATAGCTTGGTGAGTTGTGTTTTTTTTTTTTAAACTAAGATAGAAATCATTTGTATATGAGATTCTTATAAATTTTCTACAAATACAGAAGCAGTGTTTTCCTTTCTGAGATCTTATTAAATCCTCATAGATTTACTTATTGCTTTTTACATTGTGTACACACCGTCCATATGATGTGCAGGGAATTTTGATGAATTTTTGCACTAACAAATGCAGCTATGAAATACAATATTTAAATATCTGAATTTCTGTGAACTTTTGTTATGTGTGACACCTTATAGATCCTAAAAAGCATAAGAGCATTGAACAACATATGGTTAATGGTATTCCCATGTTTAATACACATTGTCCTGAGAAGAAGTTGCAATTGGGAGTGGATTAAATTTAATTCATTTTCTTTTTTCTGGAATATTTCATAACTTCTGAAGATTTACTTTGTCACAGGAGAACATACAGATTTTAGGGATGGGATAGTCCATGCAGGCAAGCCAAGGCAAGGTGCGGCTTGGCTTGGCAAGGAGAGGCAAGGCACGGCTTGGCAAGGTGCAGCGCAGCGCAGATGGCAAGGTGCAGTGTGGCTTGGCTTGGCAAAGCGTGGCAAGGCGCATCTTGGCAAGGCAAGGTGCAGCTTGGAAAGGCGTGGCTTGGCTTGGCAAGGTGCGGCCTGGCTTGGCTTAGGTTGGCTTGGCTTGGCTTGGCAAGGAAAGGCAAGGCAAGGCAAGGAAAGGCAAGGCTCAGCTTGGCTTGGCTTGGCTTAGCTCAGCTTGGCAAGGCAAGGCTCAGTTTGGCTTGGCTTGGCTTGGCTTGGCTTGGCTTGGCTTGGCAAGGCAAGGCGTGGCATAGCGTGGCTTGGCAAGGCATGGTGTGTTGTGGCTTGGCTTGGAAAGGCAAGGCGCAGCTTGGTAAGGCAAGGCAAGGCAAGGCTTGGCAAGACAAGGCTTGGCAAGACAAGGCTTGACTTGTCAAGGCAAGACAAGGTGCGGCTTGGACTGGCTTGGCAAGACAAGGCAAGGTACCGCTTGACAAGGCAAGGCAAAGTAAGGCGCAGCTTGGTAAGGCAAGGCAAGGCAAGGCAAGGCAAGGCTTCGCAAGACAAGGCTTGGCTTGGCAAGGCAAGGCAAGGCGCAGCTTGGATTGGCTTGGCAAGATAAGGCAAGGCAAGGCACAGCTCAAATTGGCTTGGCAAGACAAGGCAAAGCAAGGCAAGGCAAGGCAAGGCTTGGCTTGGCTTGGCTTGGCTTGGCTTGGCTTGGTTTGGCTTGGCTTGGCGTGGCTTGGCTTGGCTTGGCTTGGCAAGGCTGGAATAGCTTGGCTTAGTAAGGCAAGGCACAGCAAGGCAAGGCACAACAAGGCAAGGCATGGCACAGCTTGGCAAGGCATGGAAAGGCTTGGTTTGGCAAGGTGCGGCTTGGCTTGGCTTGGCAAGGCAAGGCTGGAATAGCACTAAGCAAGTTGTTTTTAAGTAAATCATGCTTGCTTGGAGTGGTCATCTTTAGCATACTTTCACCACATTCAGTAGAACTGTAAATCACATGGAATTTCACTTCTCTACAGTTCTGTTGACCTTATCTATGTACGTTAAATAATGAAGTTATATGTAGGCAAGCCGAAAATTCTGATGGCATCAAAAAAGATATAAAAGATATAATAATTTTACAGTAATGCTAACTTACATAAACTTTTAAAATGTATCTGTTCTCTTTGTTAAATAGAAAAGGTAGCTAACTCTTTTCTGACATGGGGGATCAAATATTGTAAATTTCCTTCATATCTTTGCTTAGTACTCTAGATAGAAGGAAAGCCAAACATCAGTTTAAAACAGCCTGAAAAAAAAACAGATGAGAAAGGGATAAAGACAGTAGCACAGTAGCAGTGTTCAGCATTCTAAGTTGAAGAATAGTTTTGTATGTGAGTACTTCACAACCTCTATCTGCAAGTTCTGTTCTCCTCCTTCTCTCAAAAGCAAATGAAAAATGTATTTTAAGTGAGATGTTTAGAAAGCTCTATTTTAATGCTGTTAAAACTTTCACTTTGTATGAAATGGCCTGGCATGTTGATCTTGAAATTTGTTTTAGAAAAATACAGCATTTTGTGAGAAAACTAGCCTCAAAGTAGGAAGAAATTGATTCTTTAATGATTCCCTTTTACACTACTTTGTTTCTGTTATACTAAATGTTTGATGTAGGTACAATCATTCGATCTGATGTTGCTGCAGCAGAATGAAAATTAATCAATATATCATTATTGATCAGTTTCTCACTGATTGGCTCAGCAAATATGTGTTATTTCTAGCCTCACACAGCCAATTTAACCTATCCAGAGTTAATCTAAATAAATGTTATCACCTACACAAGGTTAAAAAAACAAGTAAATTATATAAAAATGAGCTGAACAATAACATGATTGCATATATGCTTATAACAAAGCATTTTATATGTGCTTAAAAGAGGCTTGAAATTAAAGTCACACATAAAGGTAGACATGAAAAAAGTACATTGATTAGTCAATGTAATGGTAACCAAATAACCTCTCTGCTCAGCTCAATTTACATAAAGCATTAAAAAAATTCAGTTTCTAAAATCCTTATACTATAACTAAGAGTGTTTTAGTAGTTTCTAATTGAATTCATGTAGGTGTTTTATTAATAAAGCTCTTAAAATACATTGAAATATTTTACAGCATTATTAAATGACATGTTTTAACCTGTGCATTCAGCACAATCCACTAAAACAGTATCTGCTTTATCTACTTCTGATGTATTTTGTACATATTTTGTGAATCACATGCAAGAAATGTTCATGACTATGTGATTGCATTCTCAGTTACCTCAGGAACTTAATTTGGTTCTTGCACATGAAGCAGTTGTGTTTTGTTTTGGTTTGGTTTTTCCCCCAAATTTAGTGATATTAGTTTTAATATCTACTTCATCAGGATGCTACCCAGCAAACCATAGTATGTTCAGCTCAGAGTGGTTTTTAACATCCAGTTCCAAATCTCTAGGATAATATGCTGAAAATCTAGTTATTTTTTCAATTATATGTCTTTCCTGGCCTGATTTCTGTGTGGAATTACATCTGATTAAGAAACTGTGTCACAGTACAACTCCTTTTGGTTCTTATTTCCGTATATCCAGTGATATAGAAATACATGCCACTGGAAGGGTCAAGAAACTTTTGTGTAGCTCAAGTGGAAAGGTCAGATTACACTTCCAGTACTCAGGCGTCATGCATTTGAACTAACTGATTTACAGCATTATACCATTACGTCAACAAAAAATGTGTCTGAAACTGATCATCTTTCTGCTCCATTGTTAGCCTCCTTCATCTCATTTACTTTTCCTCATGAAATTGCTTTGAAGACAAATCAATTGATTTTCAAGTATATCAATTTTAACTTACATAGGGCTTAGACTTAAGCCAGTGTATGCTGATTTTATAGACTTAAATATATCAGAACTGTCACAACCATGAACTTCCAAAGAGTGAACTTCCATCTGGCTGCTCTTTAAGGATGTTTTTCTTAGAGCACAAGAACTCTCCATCCCCATGTTTAAGAAAACAAGCAGGGAGAGCAGAAAATCAGCATGGCTGAGCAAAGACCTGTTAGTCAAACTGAGGAACAAGAAGGAAATGCACAGGCAGTGGAAGCGGGGCCATGTGGCCTGGGAAGAGTACAGGGATGTTGACCAGATGTGCAGGGATGGGATCAGGAAAGCCAAGGCACAGATGGAACCGAGCTTGGCAAGGGATGCAAAGAATGGCAAGAAGGGATTCTATGCGTCCATTGGCTAGAAAAGAAATGCCAAGGAGAGCATACTCCCTTTGATGTATGGGAAAGAAGAACTGGTAATGACCAGAGGGGAGACTTAGATTAGATGTTAAGAGCAAATTCTTCACTCACAGGGTGGTGAGGCACTGGACAGCTTGCCCAGAGAGTTGTGGATGCCCCAATCCTCAAGGTGTTCAAGGTCAGTTTGCATGGGGTTTTGAGCAACCTGATGTAGTGGGTGGCATCGCTGCCTATGGCAGTGTGTTTGGAACTAGGTGATCTTTAAGGTGCCTTCCAACCCAAGCAGCTCTATGATTCTGTAATTCTATGAGAAGTGGATAACGAAAGGCTATACCTTAAAGACTGATCTTTTCAGCTTCAGGCATAGCTGAGTTTTGTTCTGTGTAAAGATGGTTTTAGAAGAACCAGATACTCAGGCAAATCCCAAAAAGCAATTTCATAGCCACTTCATGATCATTTGGTCTCTCTATCAGAGATGTTCTGCTGAGACACTCTGAGAATTCTCCTTTAAGAAAGTCCTATGAAAGACAGGAAAATGCCCTAGTATATGGCCCCAGAGCATTCCAGCCTTGGGTTTCCTCAGTCAGATGAATAACTGCTCGTGCAAAGCTGATGGCCTGATTCACACTTATTTGTCAGGGTAAAGGTAAAATTATTGACAGTATTCAATACTCAGCTTTCAAAAATTGTACATGGCAAAATCATTGAGAAGGAGCAGAGACAAATACTGTGACTCTTGAGAGCTGATTCCTCTCACAGATTCTTTGTCTCCAAATAATCCACATCATCTTGCTGGGGATTTTTTTTTTTTCCTACTCATTCATTCATTCACTCTTAGACCTCATTGGACTGTTTGTATGTAGCTGGATACTACCTGAAAACATTTCCACCTTTTCAGTATATAGGTTCCTGGGATGGGAGAGATCACCCATTAAATATGGGCCCTACCCCCATTTAGCTTATAAATTTCATGGACTCAGGCAAGTTAAACTCCCTCTCTC
This sequence comes from Cygnus olor, assembly GCF_009769625.2. NCBI lineage: Eukaryota > Metazoa > Chordata > Aves > Anseriformes > Anatidae > Cygnus > Cygnus olor. The sequence goes on from NC_049169.1 coordinate 82,413,662, forward strand.
CCAGTCTGGATTGGTTCAGAGCTACATCCTCTAGAGTCTCTTTCCCAGAAAAGTGTAGGTCTAGGATTTGAACTGTGAACAGAGTCTGTCTGGTCAAATAGTACCATGGAGAGAAGACATAACTTCATAAGAGTAAATGAAAAAATGAAAATGTATCTGCTTGTTAACATAAGATTTTTTTTTTTTTCCAATTTAGGAATACATGTGCATGTTTGAGTGACAAGAATAAAAGAGAGAAAAACTTGCACTAAATCAGGTTGAGAATACTGTAAAATACGATTAGAGAAAACCTAGCTAGGAGGAACAGAGAGTGAACTGGTTTTCTCCTTATTCATCTTCAAGAAAATAATCCAGCCAGCTGAATAATGCAGGTAAATCTCAGGAAATTATGAAGAGCCTGGGATACATCTATACTTTGTAAAATGATATAAATGACAGGCAGACTGTGCTCAGCTACTATCTGCTTAATGCTGGGCCTGAGGGTAAAAGGAGGTTTCAGCTTTTTAATCTTATACTACCAATGTAAAGAATTTGAAAGTCAGGAGCTGAGCAGTATAGCTTAATCGTATTCTTCCGAAAGATCAAATTATTCTTAAAATAGATTTTGTTGCTTATTTTTCTTACGGGATTCAGAGCTTTTAGGATTGATCTAATTCATTTTTATAAAAGGAAAAGAACTTAAAAATGAAATTCATGACTTTTACAAATTACAAAGTACAAAATCGTGAATCTTCATGAACAGTATAAAAAAAAAAAAAAAAAAAAAAAAAACCACCAGCCAACACAAAACTGGATATTCCCAGTGGAACCAGAAAAGATTCTTCATTGTCCTTTATGTACATTAATGAGGAAAACACGTTAACATTAATAAAAACAAAGATGACCAGGTGAATTTAGAGCTAAACAGTTTTTCACTAACCAAGTGGAAATCAGAATTCCCCAAAGGACCATTAAGAATAAAATTGGCCATCAGATGTCAGGCTCTAGAGTCTTGGAGGTCATACCTGCTTCCCATGTAGTATTACATTCTTTGTTCATGCAAAGTGTCTGCTGAAATACTTGAGTTTTAAGCATTAGTTGTGGAACTGTTCTCTGTTACTATTATCACATATGCTACCATTTTCATGTTTTGGATTGCACAATCTTTTTAAAAAAATACATTCTTGGACATTCCCAGTTATTTCCTGGAGCTGCTTAATGTTACCTGATTATTCTGTCATATTCCTTATTCCTTACCATGTGTAAAAAGCTAGATGAAACAGCAATAACAGAACTGGGAAATATGCGCCTTTTTTAAGGGGGCATAGCTGGAGGTGTATGGTCCTTATCAGTTACTCCCATATACAAGAAATTTCCTTAGTGCTGGCCATCTTCCAAAATGACACAACTCTGTAAGTTGTTGTTTAAATTCCAATTTATTGAAGTGGTAATTAATCAGAACAAAGTAGAATAAATGGAAATAAAGGAGCCAGGGAACTGGTTTGGATTTAGACTGGGTGATTCCACTCACCACCAGGAATTGCTATGGGTTTCAGATCAGGGACAATAATAAAGCCGAAAGATAATGTAGAGGTTTCCTATGGGCACAGGGGAGGGGGACGGGGAAGGTGAAGCCTTACAGCCTTCACGTCTGGGGCTAGAAAATACTAGATATGGTCAGACAATTGTAGCATAGCATCGTCATCATAATTCTTGTAATAAAAAGAGTCTCCAGCTTAGACAGAAAATCTAAAACAGAGCTATTCCATATAATAATGAGGAATTCATAATTTTATGTTGAATCTAAGACCAGTTCATCTGTGAATTGTATTCTTGCAGCTACTCCTTCAAGGTGAAATTAATTTGTTTAAAGAAATGGCACTACAGTGTGAGTTATGTGAATAAAGAATTTCTAATATGATGACTGAACAGAAAATTTGAAGGAAAAAAAAAAGAAAAAAGCAATTTGTTGTTGAATAATAATAATAATAAGTTTTTCTATTTTCCTGTTTCTACATTGGACCAGATGAAATCCTTGGAATTTGAGATAGTTTCTTTATATAAAATGAGGCAAATTCAGTTTCAACATATAAACTGATTTTCATTCCTATGTAGCTAAAATAATTTGTGGAGTTTTTTTGCATTAATTTTCTTTCCTCTTTTTTGCAAAGGCTGTTTTCCAAATTACTACTTAATTGTGTGTTGAATGTTTTTACTTAAATGTAAAGTGAGAATTCAAAAAAAAAAAAAAAGAAAGCTATATTTCAACTAAGATGATCAATTTTAATTGCATGAGTTAAAAACTATCTGAATCTGGGTGAAGCTGAACAGGTTATGGAAGCCAAACGCATTCTACAAGTATTCTGCAGAGTTTGGAAGTACGTGATGAAAATCAGTTCATCCTAGAAACCCACTTAAATATATTTGCTCTATGTGTCTTTTTCCCTGAGTGCCTGTATTGAACAGGGTATTATCACCAAGCTAATGCAAACCCCTAAATGCTCATCCATCATACCAAACAGTGGAAATACCTGATGAAATCCAGCTCACAATCTGGCTTTTAGCATTCGTTCTCTAAATGAATTTGTAAATCGATGTTTAGCTAATAACCCATCATTACATCTACAAGCTGTATCATTTCATGGTATCATGGTAAATAAGCCTATTTTTTCCAATATTATAACAGCATTCTGTTCAGTAGGATAGCCATTTTCTCAATAACATTCTGCAGAAATAAAATTCTACAATTTCTGCAGTATATTTTTATGCACTTTTTCTTGTAATCCTTACTCCTGGGTGAAAGATGACTTAGAACAGAAACTCACCCTCATCAGGATTATTGTCAATAAAAGTGAAGATGTAATTTGAGTGATAATGAAAGAACATTTTATTGAAAAATCTCCAGAGTGTCTGTTTCACAAGATATAATTGGAAGGGGGCTAAGAGTCTCCTGCACCAATTTCCAAACTAAGCATCTCAACCATCAAGATGTGTATATTTTAAAACTGTCCAGGGAACAAAATGAAGTAATATAATCAATAACAATATACGATTAGAATACAGCCATGCTGGAATGTGGATATAGATGGGGCTGAAGAACTCTAAAATTGATGTAATTTGTACATTGAAACATTGCTCATCAATGCATTATCAATCTTCCTTATATTCTGTATATTTGAAACTGTTGGAACATGCCTTCACATGATGCAAATTGTGTAGCTGCACTGACTAGCTTGGTTTTCAGTGATAGAAGACACTTTACTATTTTTTTTAGTAGTATTTTTATTTTTAATACAGCAAAGCTCCAGCACTTTGTTGGTAGAATGTGAGCTTTGATTTCTGGTACTTCTGTTTCAGGGCATACTCAGAACCCAGAAAATCCTTCTTCCCCTTCTGAGTCTTTAACACCACACCTAGAAATCAAAATATGTATTTGGAATAACTATCATACAAACATCAATGTTTTTTCAAAGTTTATGACGACAGAGCTGCAAGGTCTGCTTTGGTTGTGCTTGTTTCCCAGTAGCATTTAATTATTTAACAGTTTAGGGCTAAATGATTTGAGACATTTTTTCAGAGGTGGCCTTGTTTCCTTCTTCATCAGTGCTTTGATCACTAAAGCTGAAGCTGGAGCTCATCATTAAAGAAGACAACAGATTACCAGCTATTCACTGCAAGGGAATTCTGTTGATGGAATCTGTTTTTCTCCCTGGTCCAAAATAATTCAAATCAATTGACCCTTAGTCCCATTTCTTTCGTTTAATCCAAGCCTTTGGGAAGGAGTAGATAGATTGGTATTTGAGAGTAAGGAGTCAATTGAATTCCTTTTGATTGCTGATTTGTCGTCTTCTTTTTTCTAGTATTGATGAAAAGCTCTTGGTTATTTTTTAAAAATCCTGTTGAAGGTAGTGAGAGATGTTTTTTACCCTGTGTGTTCACATCATGTAATAATAGTTATGTTTTGTATTTTATGCTTGATCTTCCTTTTACAAAAACAATGTGCCTTAAGAATCATCTTCTAGTACAGATTGAAAATAGATTAATAATTTTGAAAGCCAACTTTCACCAACTTTCCAAATCCAAAGAAGAATATTGTATTTGTCTTGGATACACAAACAAATGATTTTGACATAATTAGGAATGGTTTACTTCATTTCTTCACCATTTAAATATTTGACCGATTTCATGAATGACAGAGACAACTTTGTTTCCCAGCTGCCCCACTCTTTTCTTGGTCATAACTGTTCAGCACAGTCAGATACTGTTGGGACATTCTGACAACCCATTACATGTGGAAAAAAGAATTCCCAACACTCTTAAAAATTCAAATTTGAATGGGGTAAGAGGAGGATGACAATATGTAATTGCTATAGCTTTTTATTTCAGTGTAAATTTTGGTTATCAATGGCGCACTTCAGAAGACATTTGCTTTGCTTTGTTTTGTTTTCCTACAATGAATGATTGATAAATAACTTGAAAGCATGTTCTCAGAATGAAATGTCATTTCCACTTTTCTTTTAATTATTACAAACTGATACCGGTACACAATAAAATGTTTCCACATTGTATAGTGAATAATTTCTCTCTTAAGAGTCTCTCTTTAGAGATGTGGCAAGTAAGGTCAGATGACTCTTAATGGAAATAAAAATGAAAAGCACTACCTCATTGATTTCTTCTCCGCTTCCAAAAATTAGATCTTTTTTTTCCTCTCTGCCTCATAATGATGATTCCAGATAAGCACCTTCATAATAACAGACTAGTATGGAGAGGTATAATGCTTCATTTCAATGATATTCTACAGTAGGTTTATCATGGATTCAATTCACTGCTGTGAAACCATGGCTTCAGGTACTAAGAGGAGCTCTCAATGAAAAAATTAATCTGCACATGGAGGACAGCGAAGCAAATTCATCCCTGCTCTAAATCATCTGACTTTATTGGAATTACCTCAGGAAAAAAAAAAAAAAAAAAGTCCCACTCCATTTATCCATTACTCTAGGATGCCTTTCATAAAAGTTATTTTCCCCTTTGTTGCTCTGCTACTTACATATTTCACTCTTTGAGTAGCAAAAATGAATGATAAAGATGAAGATGAATATATGACACCCTACTTCTTTAACAGTGAAGTTCTTATACAAGTTCTTATACAGGGAAATCTAATAACTCTGAACATTTCATTCTAATTGACTTTTAAAATAAAGTATAAGCCTTCCTGTAGAGACTATAAACTATGAGACTATAAGCAAAACTTTACAAAAGTATTATTTGAGGAAACTGCTCCCGTTGATTGAATAGACACTATGCTTCTAGTATTCAAATTATTGAACTGTTCAAAAATAACTGTCCCTCACAATGCCACTGTCCATAAGGAAATGTTATTTTTCCCGTACCAGTCACATTTGAACAGACATGATGAACATTTCAAAATACTTCTAATCATCTGCCGAATGAATAGCTCTCAAAAAAAAAAAAAATCTTACTAAAAGGAAAATAATATATCTTCTTCTTGCCAATAAATCAGATGTATTTCTTGAATTTAGCTGATCATCTTGGGGAGGCCAAGTTATAAGATTTTTATTACTGATACAAGCCAAGTATTTTATTACTGATACAAGCTAGGAGTTAAACTTGCAGAGCAATATTTGCTGTTGAGTAGGAGAAAGGTAATTGGTTCATATTTACTGTGTTCTTAGTAATAGCATTGACAAATAGAATGCAGAAGAGGCTTAGATTGTATTGAATTGCAAGACAAAGTGCTAAAAATCAATTACTTCATAAATCTTAATATAAGTCTGTCACATTTTGAAATCTTATAAAATCTTGTATATCTCTAAATTGAATATGCTTGTATCTATTATATATACTTATTTTGCAATAGAAAGTCTAAAAATTCAGATACAGAGTTGTGTTTTCTTATTCCTTAAAGTAACAAAAGTTAAGAACATTTTTTTTATTTTGAAATTCTACCTTTACATAATATTCCCTTCTTATTCATCATTTTATACTTACAGGAAGCTGTCAGTTATGAAGCACTTTAAAACTGTCAGAATAACAGAAAAAGATATCTGGTTACATTTGTAATATACTTATTGCTTGCATAAGGAAAAAAATTATTTAGTATTGTGTAGTTTGGATTAGTGATATAGTCACAGCATGCTAATTACACATCAAGAAAGCACTCTCAGTTTTATTCCAGCACTGAGCCAGGCTGACTCTTGTTTATTGCAGAGCATGAATCTTACATCCACTCATCAACAAGATTTCAATCTGACATTTTGTTCTAATGGATTGAACCTATCTATTGTTTAACAAATACATCATTGATAATTAACTGCCTAAATCAGCAATTAGGTTTTCAACTGCAGATAGTAATCTTTCAAATATCCAGATAAGATTTCCTTTTCTTTCCTTTTTTCTTTTTTTCTTCATTTTCTTTTCTTCTTTTTTCTTTCCTTTTTTCTTTCTTTTTATCTTTTCTTTTTCTTTTTTTTTCTTTATTTCCTTTTTCTTCCTTTTCCTTTTTTTCTTTTCTTTTTCTTTTTCTTTTTCTTTTTCTTTTTCTTTTTCTTTTTCTTTTTCTTTTTCTTTTTCTTTTTCTTTTTCTTTTTCTTTTTCTTTTTTTCTTTTTTTCTTTTTTTCTTTTTCTTTTTCATTCTCCCTCTGGCATGCTCTGTATTTTATCCTGAAGAGGGTGCAATACACAAGATTTTAGATGCACATTCAAAGAAAGGGAGAAGAGTATATCTGGGAAACCTATGTGGGAATTACATAATCAGATGTGGTTGATGTGGAAGTGACCTTTTACAAGTACAGTTCTGGTATTGAACAAGTTTGCTCTTTCTGTGAATCTCAATTTAGTTAAAGCTGCACCAGCTTCTGGAAAACCTACTGGAAAATCTATCATTATACAGAAGATGGTGAAGGAACTCGGACCATAAAAGACAGACCCAGTGAAAATATGTTCACCTACTGGCTGGATGAATAATTCCATGCATGTTAAATGGAACTTTTTGGTTATTTTATGTGAAATACATATTCAAATGCTCTGCTGAAGCAAAACCTATGTTGCTTGCATCTTGTGAAAGCAAGGTCTACTAAGGACATAAAAATCTAATCTGGCACTGGAGCTTCAGGTGGCAATCTGGATTTTATATGTGGTGTTTCTCTCTTTTTTCCCCCAAGCAAAAGACATATAAGATGTCATATAAGTTTCTTTGACAAGTTATACCTGTCGTGCAGACTTAGGGGAATGAAGGCACTCATTCCATCTTTAGAAGGTCTGAACCATTTTATCATCCTTCTGGCAAGTGAATGAAATATAGGAAAGTTGGTTGAGGTGAATTGAGAGGAAAATTTATTCTCACTGATGAGACCACCTCAATGACAATATATGCTTTAGCTAAAGAAATAGTTTCATCCAGAGCCCTTTGAATTCAATTGGAAATCTCACGTTGATTAAAATAACCTTTAGATTAGATCATATTTGTAATTTTCTGTTATATGATAGGAAATAATGTAAGCAGGCCAACTGAAAAAGTTTTAACTGGTAGTAGTCAGATAAAATGACCTAATAACACAAGTGATGAAAAAGATATTCTCATGCCATAATGTTTGCTGGAGTACTTAGTGGTGCTTGAGTGCTATATCAAAAAGTGAACATATCACACAAGCTCAGCCAAGGTATCATTGGATGAGTGGGGTGGAATATATTGAAATGTTGATCATGTAGCATGTTAGTGAGCTGTGTATTGACAGGGAGCTTCCATACTCAACGTGTTGGGTTTGATTTCTTGTTAAGCTCTCTCAGTGATTTGTGACTAATCTATATGTAATTTAAAGTATTCAATAGAATCTCCCACATCTCTACTTTGAAGGCCCTCTTCTTAGATAGAATTTTTTCTGAACTTTATTAGCCCTGATTACAGTTAAACATGTTGTGCACAAGTCTTGGGAGAGCTTGTCTAATGACTCATATTTAGTTTGATAGCCAGCCCTATTAGACAATCCTCAAAATTTTCTTCTCCACCTGTTAGTTTGATGATCTGTGACCACTTCAAGGGAATAACAACATGAGATATTGCAAAACATGCATTAAAACGAAATTGAATAATGTTATTTGCTTGTGATTGCAACTGTAACTGTTTAAGTATTGGCATCTGGTGCTCAGCAGAAGCCTGACTCTCAGCTGCCTGTTCTGTTCCATGTATCACTTGCCTTACCTTGGGAGAAAGGTACCTATTTTAGCTGTTCTATACTCCTCATTATGGGATGTGACTTTGACTAATGTAAATGATATTGGCCGTGACACAGGCACACTCAGTTTTCATTTGAAAAGCTTAAATCTACTACCCTAAAATCTTAAACAAGCTCTTGTTGGTAAAAATTTCAAAAACTGTCTTTTAAAGCAGACATTTTCAACACACAAGACCAAAGGTTATATAAACCATATTAAATTGAAAAAGTAATACAGCAATGACAAAAAAAAAAAAAAAATGTTGAGGGACAGTTCATAAGCTTTTTTTTTGCTACAATTTTTGGTAAGATGAGGTAAATATATGAAAGAAGACAAGTACCCTTCCTTCCTTCTTTCCTTCCCTCCCTCCCTCCCTCCCTCCTTCCCTTCCCTTCCCTTCTTTCTTTTTCTTTCTTTCTTTCTTTCTTTCTTTCTTTCTTTCTTTCTTTCTTTCTTTTTCTTTCTTTCTTTCTCTTTCTCTTTCTCACTTTCTCTCTTTCTCTCTTTCTCTCTCTCTCTCTCTCTGTTTTCTTTCTTTTTCTTTGAGAAAAAAAATGTATGTGGCAGAAATAAGGTAAAACAGAGATGAAATAGCTGTGGCTGTTTCTAATACTAATTCTTAATTACGTGAACATTTTGATCGTTATGTGGAGGTCTGCAAAAGCCTAGATTCAGAGTACAGATTTGATTTTCCATTCAGACAGTGAATCTGTCCCTTCAACACTACACATGTTACACAAATACAGCTGGGATCCCTTGCTGTCCTACTTCTACCTGCTGAGAGTGACCAGACAGTATCTCTTCCCTTAGTGAACTGTTGTACACAAAGTGCAAACATTTCACAGAGGAACATTGGCAGAGATCCATCTGCTAGTTGGCATGCACTTCTTTGAGGGAGCCTCAAGTCTCTGTTCCTAAAAGGAAAGGGCATGGAGAAATGAGAGCAGTGCCTTGAGCTCTTGGCCTGAAGATGTCCTTCTTTTCTGTTTTTTTTTTTGTTGTTGTTGTTTTGTTTTGTTTTCTTTGTTTTGGTTTTACTATGAGGCCTGATAGATATTTGTTTTGGAGGCAAACACTTAAGGCTTGCTGAGGCTGAGGCCATGGCAGTGCCATGACTCACATAAGCAAATGTTAAGTAACAAAAATGTTGGATGCTTAAATGACTTAAAACTGACTTATCCCAGTTAGAGATACAGATGGATTAAAATTTGAGTACATACATTAGTATTTGGGCAGCTGTTCAATACACTGAAATCTCTGCAAATCTTGCACAGAATCTTTCTGAGCAAATCGTGATATAATAGATCCTGAAGATAGACTGATGAATAGAAGGATACAGAAGGTGGGTTGCTTCTTACTCCCACAGCCAAGGCAGAAACAGTGATATCAAAACATTATTATCCATTATTTACCTGAGCAGAAGAACAAAGAAAAAAATCACTGCCCTCTTCCATTTATATATAGCATTTTCTCCATTTAAAAATACATAAACTTTCCATATGAACTGGTGTGCTGGAATACTGACTACAGTAAAGCAAAATATTTCTTAAACTGGTAATTAATTCCTTTGGCAAAAAGATGAGCAGTAAATATCTCTTAGGGGTGTGTTCAGTATTTCTGCATATGAGACATGACAAGAGCATTCATAGGAATTCACAGAGGAAGCTTTGAAGCACTGTGTTGCAGGTGCCATACTCGGGGATTCTGCCAGCTCCTACTATGCCCTACAGGATGGTAACACCATTTCTGTGTAGAGAAGAAGCAGAGAGATCCCAAACTCTGCAAATAGCATACTAAATGTTGATGTTAAACCTGCTCAATGCAAGTAAAAAGAAATAATATTTTTCTAAATTAATATTATCTAAATTATTATTGCAGAAATTCTAGATAAAAACTGATTAAATAGTAACATCATTTGGGACATAAGTAATGATAAAAATAATTAGAAATAAAATATTTTTCTTTGTGTAAAATGTTACAAAGTCTCTTCACCATTAGACTCATGAGGTTTTAGCATGCTTTGAATTTTGTCTGTATTTACTGTTCATTTTTAATACTAAGGTTTAATGTTTGCTTTGCGAACCATCAGACAGTGAGCTGAAAAATTATTCTGCTGCCTGTATCTGTCTTTGGTAGGCCCACAACTGTTGCTCTCTGAGGCAGGAAAGGTGCCATGTTCATTTCATTAATTCCATGTCATTAACAGTTTGTCATTTCTTATTAAAGAAACATAAAGTAATATTTTCACATCAGGGTGTTTGGGTTTGTGTGTTTGTGTGTGTGATATATTTAGAAATAAATATAATTGCTTGAAACAAATCTGACATATTTTACTATGCTTAAAAAAATTTCTATATTGTCCCTACCAAAAATAAATTGTCTGAAACTATTTCTCAGTTTCGAGCTGAATCCATAGAGTGCCACATCAAAAGAACTCAAAACTGTGAAAGATAATATCCCATTCAAATCACAGTGTCTGCTCTATTCCAGGTGACAGAAGATGCCTACGTTCTATAGAAATGGTAAACTTTAAGGATTTCTGCTCAAGTGAAATATTTGCAATATCTTTTGCTTTAGTAACATACACGCCTCTAATTGTCACAGAAATTAGATTTTCCTATGCCATTGTATTCTGATCTTTCTTCTGGTGTTTTCTGTCACATACTGATCTACTGGATAAGAGGATTGTTGTGGGGTAAAAAAATACATATTGATAAATTAAAGAAAAAAATGAAATGATTTTCCACTTTGGACAAACAGTGATTTCAGCATTCCTATGCTAAGGAATTTGCTTAATTTCAAAGCCACAAAGTCTCAGAGGTTCATCCCTCAGTGGAAAACATATAAAGGACCTTCGTGAAACAAAGATTTAATGTCAAAAAGACTAAGGAGACCTGCAGGCACACAGGTGACCTGCTGTCCATTGCTCCCAGCACCTACTGCTATGAGGCCCTCTCTTCTCCAAGGATTCGTATGGGCACAAACACACTGACTTTCTTCTCCCAGGAAACTGGCTACTGTAAAAGTTCTGTTGCCCTCTGATAATCCAAACCAGCTCATCCTCCCTCATGGCACACCAAAGAAACAGTGATTTCTCTTTAGATGGACTGTGTTCCAAGCACCGTGCATCTTCAGTGAGGGGATACTAGAAGAAGCATGGAGAAGCTTGGAGTTAGGAGAAGATGAAATACATCAGAATATAAAACAGATTCATTATTAAAAAACATGCAAGAAAATGCCAGAAGGAATACGTTTGTTTAAAAGGTTATATATCCTCTTCTGGATCTAGATGTGTTACCTGAAGATATACCTGAAGATATACCTGCCTATAGCAGCTCATGAATTTTCAGCAAGTGCTACTATTCTCCGCAGCTCTGACATTTATACTACATGTTCCTAGTTGAATTCAAAGTCAGACCAATTAGACCATGTCTGTTTTTGCCAATGTTTTAACCTAAACCCATTGCTGTCTTCGAAGGGATAGTGAAGACACTCCATTCTTTCAGCAGGGGTATGGAGTAGGCTACCTTAAGCAAAGACATACAGGCAAAATCATTCCATTTACTATCCTTTGCAAAGAGGATGTGGTTAGCATATGATAATAATAATAATAACAATAGCAATAACAATAACAATAACAATAATAATAATAATAATAATAATAAATACCAGTCAATAATTTGAAATATAGCACCGTATAGAAAGTTTTGGAGGGGAACGGAACTGAAAAATGTGGCATGAGGCAGATCATAGTGGTTTTTTTTCCTGTACTCTCGTAGTAAATGTTAATCTTTTCCATGCATGATTTAATTAAAAAAAAAAAAAAAAACTCCATTTCTTCAGGATTTCTAGGTACCACATGGCCCTCTTGCAGCTGAGTTGCATAATGCATGGAAGTTCTCCTCTGCTGAGGTGCACAAGTTCAAGATAGAAATCCTTCTGCATGAATCAGACTGACTACTCACATGCTGCATACATACATGTGTATGTATGCACAGAGGCACCACCACCACACATTATATATCTTTCTGAAATTTCTCAGCTAGAAGAACAGAAGGCCAAACTTTCACTATATTCCAGGAAGCTAGAAGATTTTCCTTAAAATTTATTCTTTCCTTAACATCTGGTATCAAAATGAAGGGGATGGTTGTAATACATTTTCTTCTCTCTTGGAACTGTATTAGCAAAGATCGAGGTAGCTGGTACCTCCCTTGGTATCTCCCAGTTTTGTAGCATGTTCACAGTGTTGTGACAAGCATGTGTTTTGTGGATCATCTGGAGAATTGTGTGAGACTGAGTGGCTGAGGTGTTTGGGAATCAGAAAATTCTGAATGCTAACAAGAAGGGATTATGCAGTAACTGAAGAGATTTAACCATTTCACTTCATGTGGCTTCTTCTCTCCTCTCTACAAACAAATGCTTACAGAAACAGAAACATAGGCTTTCCTGTGAATGGTTCTGCTTGGATTTTACTGGCAGATAGAGAACTCTGTACTTTGGTCTGGCTCACTGCCAGAGCAATAGGCATGTCCAATGCCAAATTGCTGCACAAGGCTATTTTGAATGACAGACTAAAGTGTGTGTAAGGATGTGAAAACAGGTGGTCTGGGATGTCTGGTATCAACAGTGCATCTGGTCACTGGAGTGTGTCTGCATTATACTTTGTATTCCTAATCTAGAATGCTATTAGCAGTGAGTAAAGGATCTGGCATCTCTTCCAGACCTATCATTCCGTAACCTCTTCAGAATTCCAAAATACAGATAAACCTGTGTTTTATGGCTAAAAATATTTCCATCAATCTATAATTTCTTTACATAATCTGTGTTTCTTTAATGATTGGAAATCAGATTATCTTCACATATGCCAGAATATTTACGCAATATAGTTTTGCCAGTTTTTGTGAAAAGACACATCTGTTGCAAAACACTTGAATGATTTTTGACCTCCTTGTTCAGTTAAAACTGACTTGATAAAGTAAACGTATAATTATGCTTACTTAATACTGTCAGCTGTATTAATATTAAGCATATTAAATCAATAAAATTACTTGAAATAGGTGTTGAATGTGGGCACCTTTTCTCTCTTTGCAGTCAAATACTTGCTAAAAACAATTAATCAGCAGTCTTACAGATAGATAAGAAAAGGCCTGAACATTGTTTGTTGGGTGCCAATGAAAGTGCTTGGAACAGACCCTGAAAGGAAGGTGGTTTTTGCTAATGATGCTGGTCTTGCATTCTTTGACATAAGGAGCATAGCATTTTTCTTTAACATATGAATTAACTTTTAGATACAGAATTCTAAAAAACATGAGAATATATGGTCACAAAACCATGTGAAACATTCAACCTTACAACATGTCAGCTCTTCCATCATAACTCCTCATGTGCACATACTTTCCAATGGTAAACAGGAAGTGATTCGTGACAGTTTATTACATACTGAAAGATGAAATGTAGGACATGGTTTCATACAGCATTTTTTTTCCAGTTAGGTTTCTGTTAATGAATTTTATTTATTTTAATTTTAAATAGTGTGAGTCTTTTACTGTAATCTGTATACGAAGGATTTTTATTTTATTATAAGGTTAAGAAGGCAGATGAAGAAGTATATAATTTTCCTAAATATTCTTCTTATATGAGATACCCCCTAAAATGTTTCTCCATTTCTGTTCACAAGAATAGAGATTTTTAGGACTCCAGGAATTATCCAAAATATCCTACCACTTTAAAACTCAGTATGTAAATATAAACAAACAAATAAACAAAAAACCCTCCCAGTGCACTGATGGAGTAAGCCCTTTTAAATTATAACAAATCTTCTCTTACTCTGATGACAAAGTTAGCTTTATTATTTCAAATCAATATCTGCACAAAAATACAGCACCACTGAGGTTTGTCCAGAAAGGACTTATGCTGTCAGCATTACTCATTTGCCCTCGCGAGTAAGTAATAGATATACCCTGGTGATACATGATGAATATGTAGCTTACTCAAAAAATACATAGGGACACCCACATCAGGAATTCCTCTCTGTTCATGAAAAGGAAAAGTATTCTGTAGAATATAGCCTTTGATGCTAGTCTTGATTATCTGACTTCTGACTGTGGATATAACAGTTTTGATTGTGCAAAGCTGATAACCTTTTTCTTAAATTTCTGAGATTATTAATGGAGATCCTATATAGTTGTTCGCCTAACTGAATAATCTGTATATCCAGTGGACAGAATTCTCTAGTGTAAACATCTCATTATAATTTCCAAGGCGCTGGTCCAACATGCTTAATAAAAACAAAACAAAAATAAATAAAAGCATGAATCATCTGTTTACAGTCTTGTATGTTTATATTGGCTAGATGTCACAAATGACCTAAACAGAAAGAGGAAAAGGCAAATACTAAGGCTCTGCTCAATAAAAGGCAGGAGAGAGATGTTAGTCCAGCTCTAGTCAGCTGATAGTATTATGAAGAAATAATCAATATACATTTTGTATTATGTTTCCAGTTCTTATGAAGGCTGAAGTAAAACAATGTGAGAAACACAGAGTTTTGTGACAGACAAAAAACACATTTCTGCCTTTTATTCCAAATCCTTCTTCGGCCAGATTCTAAACTACTGTGACTTGTTTTGTGAGATTTCACCAAGGAATAGCTGTCAGCATTAAAAAGTCAGCATTTTAAGATGGTACAGCATGTATGTATATGCTCCCTCTCTCTCAAATACCTTCAAAATACCAAAGGTCATTACCTGTTCTGTTACCAGAACTCCTGTAACATGCTGTGGTGTCTCAGTTACATCTGGATGTTCACGTTAGCTTTTTAATGGTGACAGCTTCATGGAATGACTGCTAACCTGAGGTGTTTCAGACATTTTCCCTTGTTCTTCTTCTGACTGAGAAAGAATTTCAGGCTTTGTCTTCAGAAACATCAGCTATTTTTAAAATGAATGTATTAGCTCTCCTTAATGTAGTGTTATTAATATCACAATAATAAAGCATGCAGGATATTCACCATTGAGACAGCATGGCAATGGTTAAAATAAAAACAGGTATGAGTCAATTAATGAAATATGTCTCCATCTCTGCAAACTTGCTAAAATCCAGTGGCACACTGTAGTTTTTAACTGAAATACTTATTTCTGCTTACTGCTAGAAGTCTGAAGGATTAGTTACTTTTAAGTCAGATTTTCAGGTAGTTTTGCCCTTTGAGACTGTTGAAAATGACATAAGGAAACAGGAGACACGGGCTAGCAAGGGAACACTCTGCAAGCCAGGTCTGACGCTCCTTGCTCCAGCTGCAAGCATGGACTTACCTGCTGTGGGCAGATAGAAATGCAGAAGTGGTGTGCCATGCACCTGTTATCCCAAGTGAGTCAAATGACCTTTGGATCCGTCACTATGCAAGCAAAACCAGCGCAGGCACATCTGTGAGCCACCTCTGCAGCCCCCAGCAATCTGGAGGTTGACAGGCAGTGAAGCCTAAAGATGCCGGTGGGCTCGCTTCTTGTGTACCTGGATTCTGGTTCCATGGGATAAGCAGTCTGGGAAGGCCTCCAGCTGCAGACCACTATTGCTGTCCCCTGTTTTGTTCTTCCTTTCTTATTTTTGAATAGTAACTTTCTAAATGTTGTGAAACATTTTTATTTTTTATTTTTAAAGATAAATGTCTCAAGTCATACACTAAAAAAAATATTAAGGACTCACCCATTTTATGATTCATTCAACTCTAGCTGTTTGGCCATAATCATATTTTTCACCAATTAATTAGTGAAAGCTTAACCCAACTACCCAGCGACTTCACTGAATCAGGTCTGTGCTGTGACCAGCTTTTAAATACGACATGCTTCTTGATGGTTCTGATGAGAGTGTTCTTCTTCAGTTTGTGCAGGAAAAAGGTTGTTTAAAAAGGTTACTTCTTTCCCATCCCACCTCCACCTTTTTATGTAAATCCGATTAACAAACAAGGATGCTGTAAAGGGGAGAGAGATTTTCAATCTCGTAATAGTAATAATAATAAAAGAATGAAAATAATTGAACATTAAATTTTCCATAAAATTATATTTCAATTTTGCTTTCTCTATCTTGGGATGAAAAAGTAGGTTACTTCCCAACACCTAAGGAACTAGAAATAGCATTTCACAGAAGGAACAATGAGGGACTGTCAGCAGTTACTATAACGTTTCACTGAAACATTATGATGTTTTGAAAGGCTTGTAAGTACAAAACAAGAATGAGAGGAGATGTGTTTTAAATATCACAAGTGCTCTGTATTCTTTATGTATAAATGTACTGCCTTACCTTTTAAATCAAAGATATCATCTCTAACACAGTTTAGTGCCAGAACCAAGATCTTAAATTATTTTAAAATATTCCTCATTAGTTTTTCTGGAGTTGTGTTATGAATTAAAACTTGTATAGAAATGTAACACCCAGAGTAAGACTGGAACCAGTCTGAGACTGAAACCAAAAATCATTTTAGCTTCTAAATTAGACTTCCATAATATATGGTAAATTGAAATGCCATTACAAAAAGGTTACCATCTTTTATTGCATGAAGTTAAGAACTTAAATTTTACTAATGGTGCAGTTTTCTCTGTAATTCATCTTTTACTTGATAGCATGTAATTGTTTAAAAAATGTTTTAGTCCCTTTAAAAAGAAGGTATTATTAACAAGGAAAGTCTGAGTATTAGATAGTTCAGGAAAACTACAGAGTTTCCTCTTTCTTAGATGTTCAGATATATTACTTTGCATTTCACTAAGCCTCAGGAGCATATCATTTTCTGCACTGATAATTGATTTGCATTCTGGCTTATGACCTCAATCTCTCTCCTCTTTTTTCTAAACAAAACACTTGTGAGGGGGGGTGTAGTTTAAAATTAATTTTGTTAAAGATTAATTTGGGTTTTTAGTTGGTTTTAATATCTTGTTTTTCTTTTTTACTAATCTTAATAGGGTGCTATGAATGCAATTTGGTGAAATAGATTTGTAAGTGAAAGAAAAGCGTGCTCAGAATTGCAATTAAGCCTGGTAAGTGCCTATAGACAAGAATGCACAATTTTTAAGCTTAAAACTTTCAAGCCCTCAGGTCTACTCTGTCCTAAAGGGATTCAGTCTCTCAGAATGCATAATCTTTATAGGTCTGTATGCTTTTAAAAACGCAAGTAGCAGGAGCTCACCTAAATGCTAACTCACTTTAGTATCTACAAAATATATTTGGGCAGCTGCATTTCTTTTATTGCACAGTCATACTGTCTGACCTTATTAAAGTTGCATGCCTTGTAATCTAAAGCTATTTTGGGACACACAGCCTGCACATTGCACATCTAAGTCTCCTAAAATATGGTTAACGTTACAACACAACCAAATTCATGGCAAACACAATACTTTTCACTCGGATTTGATGATGATGATGGGGTACATCTGTGCAGGGACTCAGGTGTTGGCAACAGGAGGTGGGGAGCAAGGGTAGCAGGTCTTGCTCACTGCCCAGATCATTGCAATGATTGAGCTCATATCTGAGAGTGAGCAGCAAGCTAGAGCTGCATTCTGAGCTCCCATCACCCACCAGGGCAGAAGGACTGTGGCATCCTGCTCATCCTAGAGCTGCGTGAGAGCCACCAAGTGAGAGGGAGGGCAAGGTTCTTAGAGACAGGAAGAAAACAAGCAAGACATTCTCCTGAAAGAAGAAGAGCTGTATTTCCCTCCTCTGTGTACTGTTATACATCTTATCCAAAGACTTAATGCAAATGTATAAGCTGTCCCTGGAGCAGGAAAAAAAAATCTATAATATTTTTATTGCAGTAATATCTATGTGACAAGTGCAGACATTTGTTTGATTTGGCCTCTGGCATTTTTATCTGGCATGCTCTCCCTTTCATTATTCCATCCTGTATCAATTTTAAAACTTCTTTGATTTAAAAAATAAAAAAATAAAAAATAAAAAATAAATAAAACGAAAACAAGAATAAAATATGCTGTATTGCTTATCTGTTGAGATGCAAATTCAAAAGCCTTCTTTTCTGAAATATTAACACTAATATGCTGGTACCCTACTGAAAAGCTAGAGGAAAGGGTTTGCCTGTTGTGGTTGCCTGTGAAATCTGTGAAATTCCCCCTCCCTTACCAAGCGTGCTGTCATTCACATCCTAAGCAGCGGATGTTCCCACTGACACATGCTTCACTGAGCAGTGTAGCTTGGTGGCATACCACTCCTGCCTGGTCATGTCAGTTGAAATTGCTACGTTGGAATGTAAATTAACCCCAGAAATTACAGGTACACTTTTGATAATTGTATATATTTTTTTCTTTTCTGTATATACATTTCTTTGCATGTCGAGAAGGGGGGAAGGGGAGGTTCTGGATGTAATAGTGTTGGATGACAGAGGTGGGGCTAACTAGCATCTCAATGTACTGCCCAGTTAACTTGAATTTGGGCATTTTAAATGGAAAACCAAAAGTTTGTTAGGCTTTCAGTTGGCAACTAAATGGTGCTTATGTTAAAAGTAACATCTTATATGAGCCAAAATATCCTAGTTCCCTGTTAGATTAAATTACTAATAAATTCTCCAGGCAATATTGCAGTGAGAGAACACCACAAGTAGCCAGGAAGTGTTGCAAAAATGTCTTAACCAATTGTGTGGAATAGAGAGATTCTCAAGGTGTAAGAAAAGGGAGTGAAGTATCAATGTTCATCACTGCATCAGCATGTCAGAAGATTTACTGACAAGTTATAAAATAGCTCTAAGTATTGACCCAAATTCATTCAGGTCAAAGCAGGGTCTCCCCTGTTATTCACTGAGCATCAGTTCAGCCACATGGTACACTTGGCATAGATTCAAGATTCCCCCTAGATTTCTGTCCATTAAAGTCACAGAAACCCTGAAATTAACACATGATACTGCGAAATAAGATTTGGAATTATTGCTGTTAGTTTAATAATTTTCTCTTTTAGTATGTAAATTATCTCTCAGATTATGGAAATATAAAATATTTCAATCATTTTGATTTACTTCATAGAGTTTTTTATATTACCAGCTTTATATTTCATGGCAAGCATTTGAGAGTCATTAATTTCAAAGGCTGAATAAACATTGCTTGCTTGACAGGCACTTATTTAAATGCATTATTTTTGGCATAAGGTCTAAAATTATGTTTTCAAAAGGTGGCCACATTTTTTGGCTCTATTTTCCCCTCGTCTCATTGCAATCTGGCATAATTTGCCCAGTTTATCTTGTTTTACCTTACCATAGTGATTAGCTTCATAGTCAAACTTAAATGGATGAAAAGTACCCACACATAGAAATGTTAAGTAATGATTTGCTTAGAGTTCTTTGTTAAGCTATACTGTGATATTTAGCTGTGTTGCTTTGTCTGCAATCTCTACAGAATAGACAGTGCCAATAGGCAAAAATTTTTTAACTCCCCATCAACAACCTAAATAGTGAAGAATTACAATTTCAACAACAGAGACCTACACAATTTAATTTTCAAAAATAGATGTTAAATGAACAGCAGAACCTGTTTTAATGAATTTTTAGTTCTTTCATGAAGCTGTTCACTGCTTCTTAGTTTAACGTTCTAATTATGCTCCTTCGTACAAGAATTTATGCAGTTCTGTTGTCTCTCTGTTCTATTGTCTGAGATCTAATTACAGTGCTTGTCAGTATAGTTAGGCTGTTTTGAGGAACTGAAAAAAATACTCCATGGAAAGATTATGTTCTGAAAAGCGGAAAGTAATTTATTGAGTAACAGTGTTTTTTGTTATCCCCTGAATAACATTTTCTATTCTAAAAGATGGTCTAAAAAATAAAGTTGAGACAAGCTACCCGCAGTACACATTCCCATGCAGTTGCCAGATACGCGTTAGCGCTTGCTGACAGATGTACTTACAGACTGTCTTCTGCCTTCTGCCAGTACCTGCAAGGAGACAGTGCAGACAGTTTCAGGTGATATTTTATATATTCATTGAGATAAATATTTCAAATATTTTAAATGAAAACTTAATGTTTGTGATAGTAAATATATTACTTCTATAAAGATTGAAGTTGTGGTTAATTAAATTTAAAGACATTGAAGTATTACATTGAAGACAGTATCTTAATCTGGAGCATGTGTCTCTATTTTGATGTCCTTAAAAATGAATACTCAATCTGAGGTCATGAATTATCATCATTAGACTGTTTCATAAGTGATTAGAAAATGCATGCTGACAAACCCTACTACACACCACACAGTCCAGCGATTACAAAACATTGGAAGGTTTATTGAAATGGACTTTTTAATGGAATGAATGGATGCTGGAACAGTGTATCAGACTTTACAAGGCATTTGTATATGAGTGTGTACTGTTATTCCATATAATCTGTTCTCATATATCACTCATGGCTTCTATAGAGCAAGAGGTACCAATGCAGTATTTTAGAGAGGTGGGACAGCATGCAATTGATAATCTGACTGGACATACAAGGTTTTACTGGTTTGCACTGATTATAGTCCTGTCTTAGGCACTTCAATTAAACACCTAAAGATTGTTATGGTCAATTTGGGCTGTATTTCAGCTGGTTGGCAGGTTTGTGCAGGAAACTAAACCACAGAACTTCATCAGTTAAGTATTCAGTGATACAACTTCAGGCCAGTTTTCTTGCTATTGCCCTCAATGTTGTGTAGTCATTTTATCAAGACAAAACAAGTGAAATAACCATTGTTTATACTCTCTTCATTCTTGAAAGGCTTTGGCCCCAAGTGCATCTTTTAAATGGAATTAAAATATAAAGTTAACTTATACCACTTGAAGGCAAGCTACTTCATCTTGTTATTTTATGGTTATCTATTTATGGCTGTACAAACATGAAACTGGTTTTATCAAGAGCAGTTATGAATCAGGCCCCTTAAAGTAATTTTATTTCATAAAGTTCATCGATCCTTCTAGCTGCTATTACTTCCCAAATTGAGATCTAATCTGAGAAGGAAAGCAACACTTGAATTTTCTTTTTCTTCTGATCCTGATAATATCATGAAAGTGTATCACAGACGTTTATTTATTTATTTATTTATTTATTTATTGTGACTTGCAAAGAAAACCTGAAATGTAACCTGAAGTAGAAAAAAAGGACAAAAGAAGGAAGAGGAAAAAACTGATGACGTGGAAGGAGAGACATGGAAAATCGTTGCTTTTATATAAAAATGTTATGAAAGTTATAAAATTATGCACAATATTTTGCAAAACTAGCAGAAATCTTTAAGATCATTAAAGCTGATGAACTACATAATACAAAAACATGAAATAAATGAAAATCTATTAACAAGATATAGGTAGTGGGAATAACAAGGAATTGTAAAGCAAGTAATCCCGAAAAGAAAGGAAATCTTTATCCTGACACAAACTGAGTCAGTAGTGAAGTACAGCCGGGTCAGGGAAAGCTATGTCAGGAAGCAAAGCTAGCACAAGGCTAGTTCATCAGCTTCTAGGTTTCTGAAATCACAAGCAACCTTTAGCTGTAGTAGCATTATAACAGTTGTCACCACCATATTTTAAAAGGCCTTATGACTTACAAGTTGAAGAGATATTATGATTACAAAAAGACTAGTGAACAGTAATAAAATTCTCAGAGTTTCAAGTAACAAGTTAGCATTCTAAATGTAGTTCCACATTTAAATTAAACCATCACTCCATAAGCTTTTATAAAATCATATTTTATTAAATTATCTGCCATTGGACTGAAAAAGTTGTGATTTTTTTTTGCTGTTCAGGCGATCTGAAACTAAAACTTCCTGTCAACATATGAAATTCATACCTAGAAAATATTTACAGAAATATCTCTATTCCAATCCAGAAGATATTTCTAACCAGGGAAATTGTTGAGCATTAGCATCGTTTTCTCTAACTGGATGACAAGAATGAAACATCAGACTCTGTTTCAACGTTTCAGAAATTTTGAACCTCTCTCTTTTTATTTCAATACATAGAACTCAGCATGAGGCATTCAAGATGAAAGGGATAAAATGAGCACAGGAGAGTCATCAGAAGTGGGTGATCTTGCTGCTTCCAGTTGAAGCATATGCCATGTCTTGGAATGGCTCCTCTACATCCTCTTGCGTCAAAACACAGCACGGGTCTGCAAAGAAATGCTTCAGAAAAGCAGTAGATGTCCATATGACAGTACTATGCCAGCAAGTTTTTGTGATGACTGTCCTCATGACAGAACATCTTTAAGGAGATCTATGAGTGATTACGCATCTGATGGTTGTGTTCTGCTGATATGTTCAAAATGTGCTTTAGTTATGCTTCCGATGGTGCATAAACTCCTTTTTTTTTTTTTTTTTTAATTGAAAAAGAGACCAGAAGTAAACAGAAATTCCAGCAAAGAGTGTTTTGGGACCGTGATTTCCTTTTACTTCTGAGAATCCTGAAGTGCTACTAACTGATATACTTTATGTGTATGATCATAGACCTTCAAGTTTTTATTGTAGAAGACTGCTTTCAATTTAGAAAAAAAAAATCAATCAACAGAAACAGTAAATGGCACTGAACTCCATGCTTCTCTTTGGGAGCAGCATTATAGCATTTAGTTTTGCTCAACAAAAAGTTTTATATTGCTTTTGTTTATATATAGGATAATACAAAGGGGATTCAGGACTTCCCTTTAGAAAAATTATTGAAACGCTTGGTGTTGTGTTGGCATTTTTTCTTCAGGTTTTTATTGCTTCTGATCTGTGGTATTTGTGTCTCTCTCATGCATGTGAGAACTTTCATCTGTGATGCATGCTCGTAATTTATAGAACACATGATGTCCTGATGTTGTCTGCAGGAACAGGAAATTAAGCAATTAACCAGGAGGCAGATAGGAAGAGTAAAACAAGCTATTTCCCTCGGTATATTTCTTTTTCAATACTGTTATCTACTGGTCAGGGAAGGCTGAAAATCCTTGCCTTATCCAATGATTTGGGGGGAAGTAAGATAGGTTTCAATAAATGGATGTGAGGAAAAGCCAAAGCATGACAGGAAAGGGAATTAACTGAGGAGAACATGAATCCAGCCTTTAATGGTAGCTTAACCTTATGTGTTTCTTCTTTGATCCAGTTCCCCTGAACCTGCACAGTACAGCTAA
This sequence comes from Cygnus olor, assembly GCF_009769625.2. NCBI lineage: Eukaryota > Metazoa > Chordata > Aves > Anseriformes > Anatidae > Cygnus > Cygnus olor. The sequence continues at coordinate 82,436,977 of NC_049169.1, forward strand.
AACCATTTTTGTTGGCCTTTGAAGAGTTCCTTAATGTGCACATACACTCCCCTCCACTCCAGCTGTCTGAAATGACCATTGCCAAGCTCCCTAGTGATTACTTTAACTGTAATGGCACTGACAGATCACTTTATTAATTGCAAATCGCACTATCTGAAGATCATGACAACAGATATTGAGACAGATACAGAATATCCTAATTTTTCATAGCATAATCAGCCTGTTTGGAGCCCCAGATAAAAATAAATAAAAACCTTAACCCTACAAATATACTTGACACATATTTATTACAGTGTTCTCTATCAGCAGTTGCCATACCTCCATAAGCTAACTTCTCACTTTACCCTAAAACATGAAGGGGAGTGTTGTTAAGAAAGAGCAGTCAGGTTGTCAAAGTGCAGCCCCAGCAGCCAGGACTGGGGTCCAGTTGCATCATGGGTGCTGAATGTCACCTTCTGCAGGCTCCATACACCCCCTCGTCTGCCAGTCTGCCCACTGAGGTAGCAGGCCCGATGAGAAGTTTTTGTCAGGCCTCTTGGGGATAAATGGATGACAGAAAAGGGTGTTTTCATTCTTCAGTGGTAGAAGACAATACAGTTGACAATGTTACCTGTTAGAATCCTAATTACTGAAAATGAAATTCATGTTGTCTTGCAGCAAGAAGAAGAACAATTTCAATGACTTGAGAGGGGAAGCTGGCAAAATTAGCTCAATTTCGAAGATGATCACTGCAGACCTACTACATATGCATTCTTGGAAACAAAGTTTACAAGACTTTATAACGGAGGCTGACAATTTTTCAATTCCTGTTTGTTATGTTGTTTTTGTGATGTCTTAAGTTGTTTGATACAAAGTCTAAATTAGTCTTGAGAAATGGTATTAACCTCTCCAATCACATTTAAGGTGAAATTGCTTAACTACAGCACACAATGTCATGCTGCAGATAATCCTTGTCCTTGATTAATGCTTTTATAATCAATTGCTGTCTGGAAGTGACTCCTTCCCATCACACTCTTCACAAAAAGAGCAGATGGTATTTAAAAGGTTATGGCAAGAGGGCATTTCAGAGGTCAAATAGAACATCGATCAAGTAGGCAGAAAAATTGCTTTTTTCCTTTCCCTTCTCCTTATCCTCACAATCCATGAGGGAATGTGGCCTGTGAATTATAGCTTGATCTATAGTTCAAGCACTAAAATGTTTTCTTGTTTCAAATTTCTATGTTGTTTTGGGTAATGAACCTGGAAATTGGATTCCTTCTGGGCCAATAAAAAATTGTGCCCACTACACATATCTCAGCAATATAATCCCTAGACCCACAGAGATTTGCTTGTTACTGCCTAGAAAGCAGTCAGAATACTGGCATTTAATAAGGGCTGTACTAATATCCACAATGTCCTTAGATCAATTTTCAGCAATGATAATGTGAAAAAAGCTACACTCCAGTTCCGTGATCTTTTATACAAACAAATATATATATATATATATATATATATATATATATATATTGTGGAATTTTTTCTCTTTTGCTATTTTCCCTGTATATTTGTAGAGATTTGTACATTTGCACAGATTGCGCGGATTACCATTCTGTATTAGAGTCCAAAGACAATTAGTCACACCTGAAATGAAGAGGACAGAGATACATCTATTAATGTTGTATCTAAAACCAGAAATCAGGGGTTTGCCATTTGCTCTACAGGAAGTGTATCAGTACCCTTTCTTCCACTTTCTGCCTTTTTTCAAGATAAACACACAGTGTATGACTAATAGAAACAGAATAGTAAAACTGTTATGTGTATGTTTGCTAGTAATTTTTGAAGATTTATTAGTGATTTTTTTTTAATCAATTTGGTTTGGAAATGAATACTGTCATTTTTCCTTCTTAATAGAAGTATATATATTTTTTTCAGTTGTCATATCCTACTTGCCAATCATTGTTATGAATCATTTGTTACATAAGTTACTGTGGACAAATGAAATGTTCATCTTGACCACGTCTATAAAGTAGACTTTCATCTGGGAAAGAAAAAGTGAAAATATTATAATCCTTCTATGTGATCAAAGCCAAGTTTGATTGGATAAGAGATTTTTTAGCACTGTATCTTACATTTGAGTGCCTGAGCCCACCAAATCTTTCTTATCTGAACAATTCTCACTCACAGCATGGAGGTAGCCACAAAGGAGCTTGGTGAGCAATTAATCAGACAGGGATTTATCTTTATTCAAGAATCGTTAATATCTAGCCTATATTGCATAACTAAAGCTGCTAAGCATGAACATTTGAGAGGTGGACAAAAGTAGATACTAATAAAACTATGCTAACTAATCCTATTAAAGAGACATCTGGGTGTTTTGCCATCCAAGACTGGTAGAAAAGCTGGAACAAATGTTACCTTTCAAATAGCACTATTATGCACAGATATTTATAACATTCTGATAGACTTTTTAGTGTCAGCTTTGTAGTTTGATTTCCTTTGATTTTTTAATGCAATGGATGTAAATTTAAAAAAGAAGTTGGAGTCCACAAGACACTTCAACTAAGTCATATCTGTCAGCACTGTATAAGAAAAACAAACGCTAGTATGAATTTATATCGCAGGACTTTTTCCATGATTTACTGGCCAGCAGAGAGAGAAAATCTTTCAATATGGGTGAGGTATTGCTGTTTCACTGTTTAACTAGAGGTTCCTAAAAGGTAGCGTATGATGTTAACATGAAAATTTGCATAGTTGTGAATGAGGTTCATATGAGGAGAGGTTTACTTCTAGCATTTGCATAAAACATGCAGATTTCCCAGGAACAGTGATTCTTGAGCACTAGCTGTATTCAAGGCATATTTCATGTGGATTCCTGAGCCGAGAGGTAGTCTTGGCCCCTGGAAGACAGTTAGTGTCAATTGCCTTGTTATGACTAGGACCCAAGTGATCAGAACTGTTTTATTAAATGCAAATTGATAAGTGAAAGTCTTTTCTACTAGTCTGAAGGCAAAAATGGCTGTGAAGATAATGCTAGATATATTGACAGCATCACAGCATTTTTTATAGTGTTTCATATACGTATTTCATCCACTAATCCTTTAGAAATTTTAAAGCTAAATCTTTTGTCTTCTGCTGGGTGTCCATATTGATCTGATGTTGAAGCATTGCTTGTGACTGAGAAATATTATTCATTACACTTGGAAGCTGTTTGTTCAGAAAAGAAAACAATACAGTATGGTTTCTAGAGACAGAAAATTTAAAGAACGTATATAGAAGAAAAATAAATAATTGAGGTGTTTCTTCAATTTTCTACTATTATCTTACAGACCCTTTTTGTCTGAATAGACGAGGGAACCTTCAGATAAATTGTTGGTTCTTAAGTACCCTAATAAATAGTCAAAGCAATCAGCTAGCTTTTAACAATAGCAACGTCTCTAAATATAAATGTGTACTTTCGGCTCTCTTTTATCCCATAGTTAATTTCAGGATTTGTATTATTATTATTATTTCTCATTTTATAGACTCTTAAGTAATGTTCTGGATCAAGTAATATAGTTATATGTATGACTGCAACCTGATTTTTAAAAAATCTATTGTAGCTGAATACTGACTAGTCTTCTGAATGTTAAATGTGGAACAAGAGCTTCATATATACGATCAGTCTTAAAAAGAGAGGAACACATAGAAACCATTACATGAATTTTTCTTAACTGTCTTTCCTCTAACTAAACCTGTTATACTTACATACACTTCCCATCACTCTCCCTGCTCTGTCACTTTCCAAGCCATAGCTCACTCTTACCTTTCATAACCATTCACAATCAATCCCACATATATATATATATATTTCTTTACAGTGTGAGAGTACACAGAGGTTTCCTTTTCTGACATCTGCTATTCCTGAGCTTGGACATGGTATCAATCATCAGGGCCATCGTGTATATCTGCCAGGTGATCACTCTTCTACACCCTCCGAGTATTTCCTTGGCCAACTATATTCGTGCATGGGTTGTTTGTTTCTTTCTCAGAAATCTATAATATGCCATCCATTGGAAGGGGGAGGGGGAAATGCCTTAGGCTTTCCAGAAGTTTTTGTTTTGGTATAGTTTATGTTGCTGTTCAGTTCATAAATGCAGCACTAAAATGAATCTGTAGTGGCTGTGTTTGGATGACTGTTAAATGACAAAAGCTGTACAGTATTCTTGTCTAATCAATAACTTACATGTGAAACCTAAGACAGCACTTTAAATTACAAAAGAAAAGAAAAGGAAAGATAATAATATTAACAAAGTGATGTCTATTTGCTTGTGTGTTGCTGGCTTTTCATGCCAAACTACTCTACCTCTGATCTTTTCTGCATCCACCAGCATGTGCTAGAGAGTGACACTGACACAGCACGTGCTACACAGCCTCCGCAAATCAGGTATGTTTCCTTGTGACTACCTGAATTTTCCTTTATTAAATATTTCTTTGAAATATTTTCTAGAATGTTTTCTGATTTTTAGGCTTTGCAATTTTAAGCTAACCTGGTCCGTTATACTTAGGGCTTTATCTGAAAAGCTGAAAGTGTGGCTGTTCAGTAATATGGAAAAAAAAAAAAAAAAAAGAGAAAAAAAAAAGGAAAGAAAAAAATAATATTAACAAAGTAGGTGGGGGGGGGTTCTTGTTTGTTTGTTTGTTTTTGGATTTTTGTTGTTGGTGGTGGTGGTGGTGGTGAATTTCATCAAAATACATGATGTGAATCTGTTTCCACAGAGGAATGCAGCTAATAATACCTGAAACTGGACTATGCATTCCAGTAGTGTGCTATGACTGAAATTTTTCTATGATATAAGTTCAAAAATTCTACACCTATCTGCCTATTGGCATTTGAAAGACCCAAATTCATCCGTTAAGTTCGTTTCTGTGCTTAAGATCTCTGAGAGAGGCACAATGAATCTGTGGTGAAATATGTAATAAACAAATGAGCTCTGCACACAGATTCTGATTTCTTTTTTGAAATCATTTCTCACAGATAGTCAAACAACTTCAGCTGTTTGGCATGACTGAAGACACCACAGCCAGCTAGCTATCAGGGACGTCAAAGAACATTTAGTTGCAACCCCCCCTGCCATGGGCAGGGACACCTTCCAGTAGGTCAGGTTTCCCAAAGCCCCATCCAACCTGGCTTTGAACACTTCTAGGGATGAGGCATCCACAACCTGTTCCTGTGCCTCACCACCCGCACAGTGAAGAATTTCTTCCTTATGTCTAATCTAAATCTACTCTCTTTTATTTTAAACCCTGTGTCCCATCACTACACTCTCTGACAAAGAGTCCCTCCCCAGCTTTCCTGCAGCACCCTTTAGGTACTGGAAGGTTACTATAAGGTCTCCTGGAACCTTCTCTTGTCTAGGATAAACAGTCCCAGCTCTCTCAGCCTGTCTTCATAGGAGAGGTGCTCAAGCCCTCTGACCATCCTCATGGCCCTCCTCTGGACCCACTCAAACAGATCTGTGTCTTTCTTATGCTGGGGACCTCAGAGCTGAACACAGTACTCCATGTGGGGTCTCACAAGAGTGGAGCAGAGGGGGTGAATCACCTATTTCTACCTGCTAACTACACTTCTTCTGAAGCAGCCCAGGATAAGGTTGGAATTCTGGGCTCTTTTCATTTTTTGCTAGGGAAGGCACTGCCTTTCAAATACAGAAAATTTCTTGGGTTTTTCATTAACATTTTCTAAAGGAGGTGCAGAGGTACATTACAACAGGGAATTTGGAAAATGTCCTAACAGTGGTACTAAAAATATTTTTTTTTGGTAATAAACATAGAATCATAAAGTCGCCTGGATTGGAAGGGACCTCAAAGGTCATCTAGTTCCAACTCCCCTGCCATAGTCAGGGATGCCACCCACTAGATTGCTCAGGGCCTCATCAAACCTAGTCTTGAGTACCTCCATGGATGGGGCATCCACAACCCCTCTGGGCAACCTGTTTCAGTACCTCACCACCTTCCAAGTGAAAAAATTCCTTCTAACCTCTATTTTAAATCTCCCCTCTTTTAGTTTAAAATCATTCGCCCTTGTCCTATCATTATCTACCCCAGTAGAGTCCTTCTCCATCCTTTTAATATGACCCCTTTAAGTATTGAAAAGCTGCGATGAGGTCACTCCGGAGCCTTCTCTTATTCAGGCTGAACATCCCTAGCTCTCTCAGCCTATCTTCATAGGAGAGGTGCTCCAGCCCCTCAATCATCTTGGTGGCTCTCCTCTGGACCCACTCTAACAGCCCCACATCCTTCTTGTGCTGGGGGCTCCAGGCCTGGACACAGTACTCCAAGTGGGGCCTCACAAGGGCTGAGTAGAAGGGGACAATCACCTCCCTTGACCTGCTGGCCACTGCTCTGTTGATGCAGCCCAGGATGCAGTTGGCCTTCTGGGATGCAAGCGCGCACTGCTGACTCATGTCAAGCTTTACATCTGTCAGAACCTCCTAGTCCTTCTCGGCAGGGCTGGTCTCAATGAATTCTTCTTCTAGTGTGTACTCATGTCTAGGATTGCCCCAGCCCAGGTGCAGCACCCTGCACTTAGGTTGTTGAACCTCATTAGGTTCACGTGGGCCCACTTCTCAAGCCTGTCCAGGTCCCTTCAGATGGCAGCCCTTGCTTCTATAACATTATTTTCTGTAATATATATGTGAGTCTTAACTCCCTCTGTGTGATTTTTCTATCCTGAAGAAAAAGGGAAAAAATAAAAGCAAGACAAGGCATTGGTTTTTTTATATTGAATGGGACCTGTATTGGAGATTTGCAAAAGCCATAATGTGTCTGTTCCACATGAGACTCCTTTCAGACTGCCCTAATTAGGTCAGAAAGAAACAGTAGAAGATGAAGATCCATACATTTCATTAGCATTTGACCAAAAGCTAGTTGCTGCTTTTATTTACAGGAGTATATATATAGGGTGACTGCACTAAAATCTGGAGTTCCTCCTAATTCACAGACTGAAAAACAGAGAAGAGAATTTTACCTCCAAAATTTGAATTCATTTATTTTTTCAAATATACATCATTAAATCTAAAGACATTTAATATTTTTCTTTTAACTTCATTATGGTTCCCTCATGTTTCCTACTTTGTTCTTCCTGATTAAATGGATAACTCAGTATGTCAGGTCAGATTTACAAGGATGATCAGGTTTCATTTTGTCCCTGAGAAAAAATATTAAACTGCCTACATGAGGAAATGAATGTATAAAAACATCTAGCATGTATAATGTTATGGTAAAAAAACTATCATGTACAACACTCAGCTCAATCATTGCATTGAAATTGAAACAGTAAGTAATTTGATGATAACAGTAAGTTATTTGATGATTTTCTGATTGAAAAAAATTAACACATCAGACTGACTATTTCACTTTTCTTTAGTCTCACTCTTGCTCATAAAGATGATGTGGGCTGGTGTGCTGTGGACTCTGAAAGCAAATTGGTCGCAGAGACGTACATGCTTTAAGGCAGGTGCTATCAACAGATGAAAATTGTAATTTGCCTGACCCAAAAGGTATGCAGGAATCTACTGGTGGAAGCAAAGGATTACACTGAGTCAGATAAAACAACAAACAACAAAAGAAATAGTATAAACTGGACTAGCTAATGAGAAACTTAAGATGGCCTCTGTCTAACAACAGAGATTACAATATCCAAACTTTTTATGTGTTTTAAAAAATGAATGCAACTAGCATAAAGATACTACAAACACATTTACCCCAGAATCATGCACCAACTAATTCAGCTCCTTATTTTGTTTCCGCTGTATAAATTGTGGAATTATTTCCCAGTAAGAAAGGCTATAGGATTAAGAAAGTATGTTACCTCGTGAGTATTTAAAATGTTAATATTCAATTAATTTTAACTGTGTTAGTTGAGTTCTGTTATGTATAATGTGTCTACCAGGAACTGATTTTTAGATGACCAAAATATTTTTGCACCTTAAAAGTAAATAAACAAACCTAACTGAAGCAAGAGAAAGTACTGATCACAACCTAGGAATTAATGAGGGGTAGGAAGACTGCAAACAATAGAAGAGGAATAGATTTGAGGAATTGAAAGGAGATTTTAGAAAGAAAGCGTTGACTCTATAGACAAAAAATAATGTATTATTAAACCTTTATATTCTGGTACCATCTAGAGGCCAAATGGTACAGCATTCAATTTTGCTAGGAGATATACAAACATAGAAAGTGGTAGATATTCCCTCTTCAGCCTAAGGAGTGGGTATAGCAAACTGACAGCTATTAAATGTATATGTTATTTCTTCTTCATGGAAATTTTTCTGTCTCTATTCTCTACAAAATACCTGGATCATCTTTGTGCAAACAGTGGATGCAGAGTACTTTTGTCGTGCCAAACAGTTGTGGCTTGTGCACAGATCACAAACACGGAAGGTGGAATGTGCAGGTCTGCTACACGAACTTCAATCTGTACACACATCAAAATGATACAGTGACAAGAAATGTACCTACTGTCAGGGATGAATTGCTATTAACACCATGGTGCCTTGGAACTACAGTTTCCTTCTAAGATTTCCGATACAGTTTTTTACTAGCATTTGCAGTGGAATATAGAAAGCCAGAAAATACATATGACAACCACAAGTTCTCTTATTTTTCAGTTCCAGATGTTTGGAAGTGACATTTAAGGAAATATGTATATATGTTATTTGCTACTGTTATTTCAATGCTAAATTGTTGTGAATGAGCGAGTGAAAGAATTTTTGAGTGGCCTTTCTGAGGAAGAAGCATTAACATGGCAGGTTTTCGTGTAATCCAGGGCTACTCAAGTGACCTGTGAATAACCCAGTGCAAAGGCTGGAAGCTGTCAAGACAGGATTACTTGAAGCTCTACCTGAGCAGACAGAACTAGGCAGCCAGGGTAAATACATGCAGTTACCTAGGGCAGGGTACTGTGTTAATGAAGCTGTGTTGCTTCAAGCCAGTCCAGGCTAGCTCCAATCCCACTCCATGCCACAGGCTAAGGGGACTGTTCTTTACTTAAAGGAGACATATTTCTTATTTGCAAATGCATTATTCCCTAGTGAAGTCAGAAAGGGTTTAATTCCAATCCCTGTGATCTTCTAAGAGGGTTTTTCACTGAACTTTCAAAGTATAAGCTTCACTTTATGCTTGGGCTTTGAGATATTTTGTCTGGGTTAATACTTTAAAATCTATTTAGTTTTACTGGTAAAATTCATGGAGTAAAATAAAAATATAGTGGTATAGATTTGATCATGGTTCAATAAAGGTGATTCATAAGTATGTGCAAAATGAACAATGACGCTACAGATTATTTAAGTAGCCTTATTAATTTCTAACTTATTTAAACATACAGAAAATGCAATATTTTTGCACTGGAACCATATGAATCTTTCAACTTTCCTAGATATATTACAGGAAATCAAGTAATAACTTAGGGAGTTTACTAACATGAAGATAACCTTCCAACCCTGGAATCCCAATATGGAACTGGAATTAACTGAAATAAATTGATTTAGTTTATGATATTTTTCACTCCTTTCTCTTAATGTTATATTTTATCCATTAACAAATAGACATGAAGAATGCCTTCTTCATTTGAGTAACGTTAGACACAACTGAAAGCAATTGTCCACTTCCTAAACATGAATGACAACATTATCTCTTTCCATAGGAGTAAGATCAGACACTACATACTGGCAAACTTCTTTGACTCTACCTACTGTTGCAGGAGAAAACGTCTGTAGGTTTCTTTCTTTCACTTCCTTTTTCTTTCTTCCTAAAAGTACTGTAAAAATGAAATTATATTTTTGTTACAGTCTTTGAAGAAATACTGGTCCAGGGTTTACCTAGGACAATAGCAGAATATTCAACACTCAGTTTTATAAATTAGGAAGAAGCTGTGCTGTGTTTAATATGCTATATTTGCCAGTGCGCATACTGGGATACCATTCTCCCTTAATTAAATACTCCCTGCTGGTGTTGTAATGCCGCTGCCCTGATATTGCCACTGCATGCTCCAGTGCCAATGTCACTGTGGTAGAGGCAGAAAGTGGGTTTCGCAGTATATAAGGTGCATGGTAAATTCAGACACCTATCAGACCATTTGGGGCCTGTTAAATGTTATAATCTGTCATTTTAAAACATAGTCAGTGCTTTACTGTTATTTTTTTCAGCTGTGAAAAGATTTATAGCCTTTACCACATCTCAGGAATTTACCAGAAACTCTGATAAATTTGGACATTTTGAGGGAAATGAGGGAAATCCCCACTCATTTGAAGTTGGTTATAACACAGCCAACTGATTCCTGCCCTGGAAGTTAGGGAGTATTGCTGAAATATATAAATCAGCCTACAAGTTGGTTTTATTATTTTTAAAGGTAGCACACATGCAGTAATAAACTGTTTGGGAAAACACAAAGTATGTAAAGCAGTGTAAGTAAGGAGAAGCCCTAACTCCAGGCAGCTGTGGAAGCTGGTGGAAGATAAACTGCAGACCCCTGGGGGGAACCCTTAGAGTTTTAGGGGGTGTTCTATTATAGCTGTTTAATGTTTTTTCTCTACTATTTCATTAGCTGAATTCTTTTTTATTCTCACTTATTTGTTGGGAGAATGTAATTCTGTCTTTATTTTTTGAATTCTGTAGTTTGTACTAGCCATGATTTTTGATACTGCTCTAAAAACTATGGTAGTGGCTCTATCAAAAGCTGGATATTTCTCTTGCCCCAAATATTATATCACGGGATTTCTTCAAGATTTTAAAATGATTAATGCCCACGTTTCTTAGTGTTACCAGGGTATATGATCTGTACAGTGTGTTGTATTTATATCATCTAACTGTGATATTATGGTGTGGAAAAGGCAACAAAGCCTGAGAAACAAAACACTGTATATATATAGATTTGTGTGCATCTGTGAGTGTGCATAGAGATTTTGTCCTTACAGTCTTTCTCAAACCAATGTAAAAGAAATTTGATGTCAGAAAGATAGTAAGTTTTGATAAGTACTAGGAAACTCTCTAGAAAGGTAAGAGACTTTCTCTTTACTATTAGTGAACGAAGGCTCATCTCTAGGCTTGCCGGGGAAAGAACACACAAGAACAGGAAAAGAGTCCTTACATATATTGGAATTACTTCCTTTCTAATAAAGCAGCAAATTCTTGTAACTTAATGAGAAAGAATCATTTTCTCTCCAGCTATAATGCTACTGAATTTAATATTTCTCTTCATTCCTAAGATATACTGTATAAATTAAACAACTTTCAAATCCAGCGTCTGTCTACAATATTGAATTAAGAAGACTTACAAGTAATACAAGTAGCATAACAAAAGAAATGCACATATTTGTTGATCTCTCAGATGATGAGAAATCATTGAGAATATCCAATAGAGGCTGCCTAACAAACTTTTTTAGTTGACAGCACTGTTGCAGTAATAATGTCTGAAACAGTATCCTTTTAACTAAAAATAAAAGAACTAGAAAAATAAATCAGGATAAAAATGATTGGCATCATTTTGAATTCTTCCATATGAACTAGATAGGACAGAAAGAATGATGATGTCATGCTGACTAGAATATTTGATTCTTTAATCTCTGTTTCATCAAGGTGTTGCTATCTTTGCTTTCTTATAATGGCTCACTGCTTTTCATCGGATCCATTCCTTCCTTTGAAATTGGTACAGATATAAGCATACCATACCAGTGTTGTTACTACGCATGTAATGTTTGATCTCTCTTTTGACTTTCAAACTCATGTATCTGCAATAATAAAGCTTGATGTAGTAGAAAAAAAAAAAAAAAAGGAAAAAAAAAAGCTAATGATTGTAAATATTTTGAATTAAAATATATTTTTCTGTATTTCTCAGGCTTCTTTTCATATGGTCAATGTTTTCATTTTGTTTTTTGTTTGTTTTTGTTTCCCCCTCATACTTAAGTCTTCTGGTTTTGAATGCCCATGCTTTATTTTTATTTTTTTTACATACAGCTTTAAAAACTATTTCTGAAATGGTGCTCTCAGAGTTCAACATGAGCTGTTCAAGCTCTGGGAGTGTTCTTAAAGCCTTTGACAGTCAGGGGTTGAATTAATAGGCCAGATACTCAGATTATGAAATCACTATTGTTTCATTGACTCAATGCCACTGTAATTGATAATTTCAGCTGATTGATTTGATTCAGCAATTATTATAAATAGGGTCAGTTTCTCTTGAAGAGGAGTTAGAGTGACTTATTTAATGTTGAGATTTGCCTTTCAAGAAGGCAAGAAGATTTCTGGGACTCTATTCAGCCAGACTTTAACTCAGGGTGGCTGCTGATGATCTCAGCCATCCAAGCTGTCGCAGATGTTGTGTTAAGAAAGCTATTGACCATCAGTGGGTAGTAAAAATTTCTGCTCTCCACTTTATTGCTGCCCCATTAAACCATCTCTCAGGTCCTGTATTTGTGTGTAAATGGTTCTGTCCCCTATGGCCTGAAGTCATTAGTCCATTCCTCAATAGTGGACTGTATAATGCTTTCTTAATTAACCCAGTAGATCTTGTTGCCCCAAATAACATTTAAATGGGATCTTGTAACTGTATATCTTGATATAGATTTCCACTGGAGTGCTTGAATGGAAAAGGTAATTTCAGAGAGAAATCCTAAAACCCACGAAGACACTTGTGAGATAATTACAACATTGCTTGTCAATTCAAAAACAGAAGGCCTGGATTTATTGTTGAAACAACATGCCTCTTCTTAATGTCATCTTTATTCAGTTGTAAGCCATCTGAGAATCTTCTAACCCAAAAAAACTGAAAACAGTAATACAGTATTTATCAAAACCTTATCACATATACTATATAAACTAAAACATTATTTTTCTAAAACCTCATCAGAATCAATACTAGCTACTTCTTAAATTACAATTCTACCCCAACTGGCATCTCTAATTGGTCAGTACATACCGATTTTTGAATTATAAATTAATTTATGGGAATATTTTATTTCCATGCCTTTTGAACCATTTATTATCACCACTTCTTTCTGCACTTATCTTCAGGTTCAGAACCAGCTATTAAGTCATAGAATGAAGCACTCTTGTTGATCATTCCAACCATGTTCAGCATCGGATATGCCTAATTCTGTGAATTTGTTTGTGTGTTCTACCTTCATTTAAATTTTAAATAAATAAATAATCACTAGTCTTGGTTCTTTGGATCAATTGCATTTTTGTGTTGAGTTTTGACATTTTTGTCTATTGTGCAACTATCCTTGCTTTCATCATTAGAACTGGTCCTGCTCAGGCTGAGATTTGAGGGGATCCACCCTCATGGATCTCTGTCTTCTATCTGAAAGTCTAAACCATAGTTCCACGAACAAATAGTGAACCACTTTGCGCAGACCAAGATTGTAATCAACATAGGGTGCACAAAGATATCCTAATCATTTTATTTCATGGAATCATAGCATCATTAAGATTGGATACGACCTCCAAGATCATCTGGTACAACCATCCCCTTACTACCCTGTCACCCACTAAACATGTCCCTAAGCACCACGTCTGACCTTTCTTTAAACACCCCCAGGATGGGGACTCCACCATCTCTCTGGGCAACCCATTCCAATGCCTGACTACTCTTTCTGAGAAGAAATTTCTCCTGATTTCAACCTAAACCTCCCCTGGCACAACTTGAGGCCATTCCTCTTGTCCTAGTTGCTGGTTATCTGTTGAGAAGAGGCCAACCCCAGCTCTCCACTACTTCCTTTCAGGTAGTTGTAGAGAGCCAGTAAGGTCTCCTCTGAGCCTCCTCTTCTCCAGACTAAACAACCCAAGTCCCCTCAGCTGCTCCTTATAGGACTTGTGTTCCAGGCTGTCACAGCTTTGTAGCCCTTTCTCCAGACATGCTCCAGGGCCTCGATGTCCTTCTTGCAATGAGGGGCCCAAAACCGAACACAGTTCTCCTCCTTCCATCCCTGCACCCACACTCAAGGAAAAAAAAAAAAAAAGGTATAGCTTTTCAAGGAATCATTTGCAGTTTTGCATTTACTGAGAACTGCCAAGTACAATGTTTTGCAGTCACGGAAACTAATCATGGAAAGTATCACACTAAAATACAAAGTTCCACAGAAGTACAAACTATAAGTCTGTATACACTATACAGGCACAGTAGTAGAAAAAGATGGTTTGAACTAGCTAATGAATGTGACTAATACAGCACTAACACACCAGAAAATCTAGACGTAAGTGATCATATGCATATTTTGGATCTCATGCACAAAGCTGGCAATTTTCTACATGATACTTTCTGTAGAGATAGTTAACTTTTATCAAATATCATTAATGTCTCAGGAATAGTGGTCCACAGACAACACTTTTTTCTTGCGTTTTGTCCACTGCACCATGATCTTTCTACATATATCATGCACAAGTTACTGCAAAACTTAAAAACCCCAGAGTTAGTGTCTGTTTCTGCAGTGCATCCAGGATTCCAATTGCTCCAATGCTCAGTGGTGAATTCACCTAATGTGGAAGCTTATGGGTCACTGTTTTTATTTGAACAGGAAAAGGGGGGATCATATCAACGTATATAAGTACCTGAGGGAGGGTGCAAAGAGAACAAAGCCATGCAATTTTCAGTGGTGCTCCGTGCCAGGACAAGAGGCAATATGCACAAACTGGAACACAAGGATATTCTGTCTGAATGTCAGGAAAAACTTCTTTACTGCATGGGTGACCAAACACCGGCACAGGTTGCCCAGAGAGTCTGTGAGTCTGCCTCTTGGACATAGTCAAAGCAATCTGGACAGGGTCTTGGGCCAGACTGTTCTAGGGGCCCTGCTTGAACAGTGGTGTTGGACCAGATGACCTCCAGAGAATCCCTTCCAACATTAACAATTCTGTGATCCTGTGATTCTGTGAATGAGAAGAAGATAGTTGAAATTCTGTAAAGAATAGATTCTAAATATCATTGTACAGATTACTAAATTGAGATTTTTCTTAAATATGAAACAGGATGACTTTTAAAACTACTATTTAGTAGTTAACATGAGAAGCTAAGAAAACGTTCTGACTTTCTGACTGTAGAAAAGTGCTCTGGTTAATCTGCTTCCCATTTTCATAAATCAATGATTAACATGCTGTTTATTTACTGGTACATTATGAATATGTGATTAAATAAGAGCTTTAGATGAACAAATAATTAATTACACGTATTCACTTTTTCTTTTCCTTTTTTTTTTTTTTTTTTTTTTTTCCTGACTGGGCAAGCCATCTTATTTGTAAATAATTTTTTGGGTTGTAATTATGGAGAGATTTTCACTTCCTAACTAATTGTTCAATAGTTCACTATTTTTATTTGCAAAATCTGCTAATGAGAAATATGAACCAAATGTTTGTTTTTACTGTCTCTTGAATAAATGAGATACTGAACCAAATTTTTTGGCTTGTGGTTATTGGAATAGATTCCTTATGAAGGCATCTTTAACAAAATGGAGAGCTTTACTTTTTCACCATCTTTGACAAACTACACCTGTAACTTTTCAGAAACTAGGAAATTATCCTTCCTTAAGTAAGGAAAAAACAAACAGAAAGTTAGACACCCTTTGACAGAGCAGATATATATCTATAGATAGCTATAGATATCTATAGCAGATATCTATAGATATCTATAGCAGATATATCTATAGAGCAGATGACCACAGTGATTTATTTTCAGAACCAGAAAGAAATGTTATATAATATTCCTTTTTTTTTAATAAGTGCTCCTAAATCACTGAGATTTTTAGCTTACATATAATTGTTTTCTGATTGCTCATCTGTTAATAGACAGTATGCCCCTTGTGTGTCTTTTCTGTCTCCTTTAGCCTCCAGCTTTATCAAAAATGCTGAAAGATTGAGTACCTTGCCACTATTCATTATCCGTCTTGACTATTCCATGCTAAAAACAAAAGTTATTTTTCATATTTTTTCCATTAAAATGGAAAGTGGTGAGGATCAAGGCAATAGTTTATAGCTCTTGTTTAAATGTTCTGTATACAATTTCTGAAATTGCGAGGAATTTACACCTTGAACATGCATGCCAAGCAGAGATTTTTTTTCCCACTGAATGTGACAGGACTCTAATGCTTGAGTTTCTTTCTTTCTAGTCCAAGATGTTATCATGGATCCAAATACTCGCTGTACTACATTCCTCATTGTCCTTGAGAAAATGGAGGGATAACTTATAACCATAGTTATGCCCACTCACTGGTCTAATGAATAACAATTAGCAGAACGTGTAAACAATAGCTGTGCAGGGAAGAGTATGCATAATTGCAACTATTAATCTAATAGTGAGAGATGGAGACTTGTGAGAATGATTAACATAGGCCAACAGAATGATTGTTTGTGATAAGGATGAACTGAGAAGACTGACATACTTAGCCTTCCCCACTGGCAAAGAGAACAAGAGTAGAAATAGAATTAAACCAGGATGGAGCAGGCACATATAGTTGTAGCAGGTTTTCAGCACCCACATTTTTCTTTCTCTGTAGAAAAATCACTCAAGTTTTCCTTTACAACTTAGATAGCAACATAATTACCTCCGAATCGTGTTGCAAAAGAGCAATGTTTCCCACAGACTCATAAAAGGTTTTCAGTATCTAGAGTGTCATTTTCTGGGATAGTCAAATGTGTTGTGAATTTAAATTGTGGAATAAAGAGTTTTAGGTTCTCACTTGTATGTTTTGTCCTCTGAGTCAATGACCTGCAGGTTGATGAAGAGTAATTATTAAAAAGGGAGAAGAAGTAGACAGCGCATGGAAAAAAAAAAAAAAAAAAGTCACTGGAAGCAAGAACAGAAAAGGCTATAGGGTTTGTGAACAGAAGATGAGGGAAGATAAAGGATGTCTGGGACAGTGATCACCCGGCATTTTTTGGGTGAGGCACTGAAATGTGTACTGGAAATTTTTTCAGTTGTAAGGGTGGAGTCCCATCCTCCAGGGGAGGAACTGGATGGAGGAAACAAGTAGAAGGGCAAGAAAATCTGGCAAGAAACTAGGATGTGGTATGGAAACAGAGGCAGAGGAGATAGGGAATTGTAAAGGGTGGAGCTAGACCAGGTGAAAGTGAAATACCCTGGCTGCAAGTTTGAGAGAAACTCCTTGATGTAGATATCTGAGACTTTAAGAGACTATGGCCAGCTGAAAACATTTCCATTGGGTTCTTGTGGGCAGAACTAGAGAAAAGTATTGCATTTCAAATCATATAATCCAACAAAAACATTTAGTAAAAGGATTATTGCTTCTGTAAACAAACCAAACACAACAAACAGACAAAACAACAACAAAAAACATGTCAGAACCCCACCAAAGACAAATTAGAAGAATATAAATTGGGACCACCTAGAAATGCTAGAAAGCTAATACTTAGCTATTTCGAGTTTGATTCAGTGACAGTCCATCTCTTCTGTGGATGCTGCAAATGCATTCTGCTTTTCCCATGTGCTCCAGAGACAGAAAGCTTCCAAAAACTGTTAGTGGAATAAAGTCTCTCCTCTTTTCCTCTATTGTGGTTGTGATTGCTTGAATCATGTTCAACTCCTCAGATTTTATTATAGAAATTTTCTTCCTTTTACTGAATCATCATATCTTATTTCAAGAATATAAATTTACATTACTAATGACTCACAGACTTCATTTATCCATTGTAGACTATGGAATTAAAAACAAGACTGTAGGCATACGTTTTTTTTCTCCAAACAGTCTACCACCAACTTAGTATTAAAATGCCTATGGGCTCAAAAACATTCATGTCTCTTTATTTTTACTTAGTGATGGAAACCAAAAGAAAAAGTCCAAACTAACATCTTTTCCCCTTTCAAAGTCCTCATTTGTAAGCTTCCTACAGCAGAAATACTTTTCTTTGTCAGCTATGCTGTGCTAGGTTATTCCAAAAATCATTGAGAATTTCTGGAAACTAGTTTAGAATGTGAAATATTAGGCAAAGTGTGCTTTTTTAAATAACAATTTCTGAACAAGACACAGTACTAGACTCTTCAATACCATTCTAAAATTAAACTATTTTCAGAAAATTCTAATAAATACATACATATGTATATAAATATAAATAAATGATCAGTGTATGGTAAACGTATGACCTCTTAACTACTGACAAAACTCCATCCTCCAGTCCCTATTGCACAGATGAAGCAATTAAACTTTTGAGATTTCCCTCTCATGTGGCAAGAGCCAATATCCCCTCTCTTGATAACATCAACTTAAAATCATTTTAACTAGTTAGGAAAGACAGTCAGCTTCCAGCCACCACACATGCAGGTTTTTTCTGGTATTCTTGACAGTGGAGAGCCTTGCAACTGCTAACTCTCAGCAGATCAACAGGTACTGGGGAAGGGCTATCACAACACTTTCTGGGGCACTGGGCACATCTCATGCTCCTTGTTACTTTGAAACAGGCAAGAAAACTTTTTCTTGGCTAAATTTTACCAATTTGTAATGTTAAAATACAATTTGTATGAAATCGGTTTATACTATCCAATTGAACAAACCAATATGTTCATAGAAGATTTAAGTGAAGTTATGAAAAGAAAATTGTGCCTACAACACTTATATTAGGATCAAAATAGGGCTTCTTCCTTGGAAGACAGTTTGTTATGGGGTACTGCAATTGTTCCTCAATGTGTACAGAAAATTCTTTCAAAATTTGATGAGATGTTATATTCCTAGCCAACAGCAATACGCTAATGATACCTTTTACCTTGTTAATTTTCAGCTGGTCCGGTTGCTGCTATACCAAAGCAGTTACCTGCTTGGGAACAGCAGCTGCTTCGACAGTACTGAAGGAAGACGTAAGTCATGTTAGTTAGAGAGGTGGAAAAGTTTCAAAAACATATGAGATATTAACCTCATAATAGTCTCTTTTAAGCCCATCGCCTTTTTAAACTTCTATAATAAGCTTTTAATAACAATTCTTTACATTCCAACTTTGCTGGAAAATATGGCAGTACCTCGCAAATAAGGATCATGCCAATGCATACATATGTCAGTCACCTGTTGAGATTTAAGGCAATGTACCTGTGAATTAAATGTTAAGTAAATGCCTAGGAAGAATGTAGTTAAGAGTACATGTGATTTATTTCCCATAGTTTTGACTGCCAAAAGCTTATACAAATCATAGCAGCATTTTATCCAAGTTGCTCCAATAGCTTTCCAAGCCAATTGAGGCCAAAGGTTTCAGTTTTCAAAGGAAGATATTTTTCAAGTCTAGCTCTGTTAAAATTGAACTACAGTCTCTGAATCCCTGTCATATTTCAGTGTTAATAGGAGAAAAGCTAATTAAAGACTTTCTTCTCAGGTGCAATACATTTGGAGAAAATGAAAAATGAATACACACATCATAAGCAATTCTTCCATCAAAGAATCTCAGAATAAACAGTTTAAAAAAGAGAGAGAGAGAGAATAAATTAATAATATGTTAAAGAAAAATAAAAATAGCAAGCACCAAATAGAGATTTTGCACCAGAAAGGATATTGCAAATGAACTCCATTATGGCTTCTGCAGTTTTTCAAGTCATGGATTTGATCAGTTTCTGTGACAAGAGGAAAGTAACCAGCAGTCAGATGCCTACAGGATTAGAAACAGAGTTTGGGTTGCTCACGAAGAAGAGCTGGATAGAAGACAAAGAAAGAAATGGGCTTTAAGATACTATTGTAATAATTTGACAACTATGGGGTTAATATAAAACCATCACCTTGCTTGTTGGTCATTTAACAGGGACTTTTACAGGCACTAACCCAAAACAGGCATCATCCCTGCTGTCCCAGACACCATTCAGGCAATAATACAGGAAAACTGTGCTACCCAGTAGCACAAGTAGACCCAAGACCCAAGGCTTCCCCTTAAAAGCAAGAGGTCTACTAAGTAGTCTCCCAAGGCTGTTTTTTTGTTTTGTTTTGTTTTGTTTTGTTTTGTTTTGCTTTGTTTTGTGGGGAGGGTGTTTTGTTGTTGTTTTTTGACCTTTAGGAGTCTACCTTTTTACTCTTTGTCTCCACTGGAAACGTGCCAACTCCTACGTTTCATTTTCATGTCAAGATGCTAAACTTTGGTTTCCTTTAATTCAGGCCTCCCAATGTTTTAAAGCAGAGGAAAAATCTTACTGCAGCCAATTCAGCCCAATGGGAATAATTTTTTTGGCCTTTCACAGCAGGAAATCAGTGACCTGGAACTTGCCATGAACTTATGGAAAGGAGGGAGGAGCTGAGGGACAAGAAGCTGCACTTGCATGGGGAGAGTTTGTTTTTGGGCAGGGGCAGAGGAAAGAAGAAAGCAAAGAACTACCAGTTACTTTTTCGGGTAACCAGTGGGTTGCAACATAGCAGGGAGGCTCCTCTTTTCATCCTCTCATACTTGCAGTGTATTGCATTTGGCATATTCATTACTGATCTGTGAAGAACTGCAATTTGGGCTAAGCTTTGCTTACTATTAGTAAAACACACACACACAACTAAAATGTGATAAACTCCTAATATTAAAAAGTTATAAAGTTTCATATTTTCACAGCCTTCCCAGTACAATGAAGGAAGATGGAAGAGCCCAAATTAACTCAAGTCATGTTGACAAATGTTAAAAGATAAATAGATTAGATGTTGGAAGATATTAATCATTGTCCTACAAATTACATTTTCAATATATTATATTTTACAACATAATGATGTTAAACTAAAGCTCATTATGACAGAGAAATGCACAAGTGTGCCTCGGATATGTTACAGCTGAGTTCATGTTAAAATAGTTTCTAACATTGAAACTTTTTAAGGCGATAGGACAATCATCAGGATACCTTTCAATGTTTATTAGATCATGAATTATGCTGAAGTTGACATTCAAATAAATTATTCCCCTTAAATAATTTGTCAATAGATCAGGGACAGAACAGATTTTCTTATTGGCAATGCAGGTGAGAAAGCCAGTAATTTTTGATCATCCAAAATAAAAAAACAACAACAAGCAAACGAACAAAACAAAACAAACAAACAAACAAAAAAACACACTCAAATAAACTTCCCAAGACAACAAAGTAAATTTCAATTTCTTGGAATGTAAATATTTTTGAAGAAAGGTATCATGTCAGCCCTATAAAAATTGCTGTGTAGTATGTGACACATAACCTTTGGAACCACATGCTCTGAAGATGTAAACCAGACCTCACAAGACTAACATTTTTGGTAGGAGGTGGATTTGCAAGTAGTATGCCTCAAGCCCTGTGGACCAATAGGTTTATTTTCCATAGAGGCTAAACACAGAAGGGTCTTCAAAATCACACCTCACTTGCTCCACACCACTGCCCAAAATAAAACAGTATTAGATCCTTAAATACATAGGTCCAGAGTGGCAGGTTGTAGATGAGACATCCAAATTGTTGTTCACCAGGGGAACTTAGCTAACTTTGACAGCTAATTATTATATGGCATTTCTATATATATCTCTGTGCCTGGAGAAAGAATTTTCTAGTTAAAGCTGTTTGCACAACCACCAAGCCTCAGAGCCCCAGTTTTGCTAAGCTGAAGGGATTTTCCTGAATCACTACTGCAGAGGCTGGCTGTGCTACTCCCACCTTCATTCAACACTCAGTACAAAGGAATAAATAAATAAACAGTTCCTAAAATGCAAACAAGATATGCCTGTAAAAATGTAGTTGTAAGCTATTTGTGTAATTCATGAATTTCAGAGATCACTGTTTAGTTTTTCAAATTTAATTATTACTCAGTTACAATCATGTTGCATTCAGGATGTCATGAACTGTGTTTTTTGTTCAGATTACACAAAATAAAGTTATGCCTGGACATGTTCTGGCTTTGCTTTGTTCTGTCAGCTGTCTTGGAAGTGATAAACACTATAAATTTAGTAATCACTTAAAGTTTGTCTTTCTCATTGAAATCTGGACTTTCCCTGTAAAAGTTCTCACAGATTGGCATTATCTCTCACAATTTAAAGATGACAGCAACTTCACTATGCTAACGTCTCATTTGCATACTTTAACACAGAATGTTCCTCCTTGATTGGCATTCTCATTAACTTGACATTATAAAAGACTGCCTGTTAAACAATGTAGGCAGTACTTAAATGTAACTGCTATTAATTCCTCTGCTTTGCAGAAAGGCATATTTAATGGTTGTTTCTTTTTTAAAGGGTGCATGGAAGATAAATGTTGGAATGTTGGAAATTAGGCTGTTTGTGATGAGGGATGAGATGTATGGTTTTGGTGTGTTGTTTTTTGTCTGTTTGTTTGCTTGTTTTGTTTTCCATATAGTGTCCTTTGGGACAGGTATTGACTTCATGTGAAAAATGATAACACAGACATGAAGAGAACATACTCTTAAAACTATAGAGGATATCACATCTTAAACATTTGTATGAAGACAACAGAGCTTTTCTAATTGCAGCAGGGAAAAGGTCAGCTCCCTAATGAGAACTGCCCTAAGAATTGCTCTGAGGTTTAATCAGAAATTAGCCTTGCTTTCCCATTTAAATCAGATCTTCTGTAGGTGGATTCCACATAACTATAGCTTACTCTTTCAAATTTTAAAAGTCAGTCTTGAGCCTTTATTTGTGTTTTCTGCTCTAAAACAGAGGTTTAGTACAAGCTTGCATTTTTCCTTTTAGAAACCTTCAATAACTTTGGTATCTCTAATACTAGTGCTTTATGCAGGTTCCTCTCCTGAGAACATATTTTTTTACAAAAAGCTAAGGACAAACTCATTGTGTTTTATTAGAATGTGGTTTAGTTCTTCAAATACTGCATCATCAAATGCAATATGTGCCCAGCAAGTTCACAGCTCCTATAGGATCCTGTTGATCCTAAAATGGCATGAATCAACTGTAGTCAGTAACACTGTACCAGTCGACACCATCTTGTAGGTATGACATGCTGTGACTTTCAGAAGTCTGAAAACTGTGGCGTTCTTAAAAAGCCCGAGTTCTGTACAGCTTTAATAGGACTGTATTCCACATGCTCAACTTGCCTAGTTAATAACTCATAGCTGATATTTCTACCCCAGCTGTAATTTGTCCCATTGAAAATGAAAATATTTTAGAACGACTTTTTGACACACTGTCCCAAAGTTTTTATTTTCCAAGAAATAAAACTTCCAAGTTTCTTTGCTTTGAGACAGCTTTTGAATTTTTCTTGCCTACCTATCAAAGAGACAGCTATCTTTTCAGGGTGATAGAAGTATAAAGGTAAAGCTGAAAATCATGTCTTTCAGAAAGTGGTCTTGAGACCTTTTGATTTTCAGTTATCTGGGTGAATTTCTATGTTTCACTTGGATAAGTTAAAGGCTTTTCTGTTAAGTTGAACAATAATTTAGATCACTATATTATTATTTTCCTGTAATGCATGCTTCTTAAAATCCCAACTTTTACAAGTAGCTCATTCTCAAATCAAAGGCTGTTTTGCAAAAGGACATTTCTTCCCCTGCCATAGCTACACCCTGTTGCATTTACTTTAAATTTGACTGGAATTTACCATTGACTTTACTTTGAAAAATCATGCATATTCTACTGAAGTGCGGTGATGATGTACACCTTGTTTGCCTTTTCAGGCTCTGAACTCCCTGAAATTACTACCAATCTGTTGATGGGAGATACCTTGATATAAGAGAAAGGAAGGCCTGTGGAGGCTTGGGCATTCACTTGTCTGTCCACTCCTCAGAAATCAGTTCTGTTTCCTAATCTAGATCAGTCCTAACTGTGCAGTCCCTATTTTAAATTGTCATCCATCATTTCTGCCTAATTTCATACCCTTTCATAGAGACTACCAGTTTTGTAGCTCCATCTGCTTTATCTCTATTCCTACTGGAAAAATCAGTTTTGTTCTTTCAAACTGAGAACTACCCATCTTGTCTTTTTTGTATGCTGTAAAACAATTTAATTAGAGTACTTTTGCCCTTCACTTTCCCTACATATGACCATGCAGACCAGATAAAGGAGAGTGAGCAAATCAGCTGGAAAACTGCTTGTATTTTGGTAGTGAAAAGGACAAAGTAAAGCTGCATGTTTCTTAATGTTTCCTTCTGGGAAAGCTGTCAGGCTGCTATTGTGATAGAAAGAAAGCAATTCTTGCATATTCAGTGGCTGCCCATAGTCCAAGAGCTGGAAAAGCAGGAGGAATAGACTCATATTTGTTTGTTTGTTTGTTTTCCCTGAGCTATTCCATCTAGTCAAGTGCTTCTGGTAGATTGTTGTTTCCAACTGAGGCCTCTTGGCTCTTACCCTATCCAGAATTCCACTGTGATATTGAGTAATACCGGCATAATATTTCTTTATACAACATTTTCTTATTGAAGAACTATTGAATGAGGTCTGGGAAACAAATTACTTAATGCTAGCCAAAACTATAAAAGCCTTCCGAGTCCACAAAAGTTTATATGCAAACTGATAATCTGCAAAGCAGCCACCTTCACTTTACAAGAAGTAAGATGAAGTTTAAATCTCCCTGATCTCTGAATCTTAGAAGCAGGATATGCAACAGACAGAGGAAGAGGAGAAATTGAATATCGATGCATGAGCAACCTAACCTATAAGATAATAAATGAGCAGCATGTTTTTTCATCTGTTGACTGAAGTGAGAGATGGAAAGTGAGTGTCAAGCTATTAAGGCATTGTCACATGACATTGAAGTTCATGGTCAGTTATTTCCATTATAAACCCAATTTTTCAGGGTTTATAACTTGGCTGCCTTAAATCACATTTAGCTGAAACTGGCATGCAACTTGTCAGGATGGCTATAGGATTTTTTCCTCTTTCCAAAAATTTGCAGTTTAAGTCAACTATGCTCTTGGTAAAACAGTTTCAAGTCTTTAGCCACATGAACAAATGAAAATAAATTTCTCACTACTGTGTCTTTTCCCTCCATCTTTTGTCTGTGATGTGAAGTCTAGCAAGTGAGCTAGCTGACTCAAGAATCTTAGTGTTGTCTGTAGTGCTAAGAGTACCCTTTTCTCCAGTCTGTGAGAATGCTGACACAATACCTAGAGAGACGGAAAAGGAAAAAGAAGAAAAAGTAAGAGAAAAAAGAAAACAAAACAGGAAAAGGAAAAGGAAAAGGAGAGGGAGAGGGAGAGGGAGAGGGAGAGGGAGAGGGAGAGGGAGAGGGAGAGGGAGAGGGAGAGGGAATGGGAAAGGGAAAGGGAAAGGGAAAGGGAAAGGGAAAGGGAAAGAAAGAGAAAGAGAAAGAGAAAGAGAAAGAGAAAGAGAAAGAGAAAGAGAAAGAGAAAGAGAAAGAGAAAGAGAGAAAGAGAAAGAGAAAGAGAAAGAGAAAGAGAAAGAGAAAGAAAGAGAAAGAGAGAAAGAGAAAGAGAAAGAGAAAGAGAGAAAGAGAAAGAGAAAGAGAAAGAGAAAGAAAGAGAGAGAGAAAGAGAAAGAGAAAGAGAAAGAGAAAGAGAAAGAGAAAGAGAAAGAGAAAGAGAAAGAGAAAGAGAAAGAGAAAGAGAAAGAAAGAGAGAGAAATAGAGAAAGAGAGAGAGAAAGAGAGAAAGAGAGAGAGAGAGAGAGAAAGAGAAAGAGAAAGAGAAAGAGAAAGAGAAAGAGAAAGAGAAAGAGAAAGAGAAAGAGAGAAAGAGAAAGAGAAAGAGAAAGAGAAAGAGAAAAAAAAAAGAAGAAAGAAAAAAGAAAAGGAAAAGGAAAAGGAAGAGGAGGGGAAGAGGAAGAGGAAGAGGAAGAGGAAGAGGAAGAGGAAGAGGAAGAGGAAGAGGAAGAGGAAGAGGAAGGGGAAGAGGAAAGGGAAAAGGAAGAGGAAGAGGAAGAGGAAGAGGAAGAGGAAGAGGAAGAGGAAGAGGAAGAGGAAGAGGAAGAGGAAGAGGAAGAGGAAAGGGGAAAGGGAAAGGGAAAGGGAAAGGGAAAGGGAAAGGGAAAGGGAAAGGGAAAGGGAAAGGGAAAGGGAAAGGGAAAGGGAAAGGAAAAGGAAAAGGAAAAGGAAAAGGAAAAGGAAAAGGAAAAGGAAAAGGAAAAGGAAAAGGAAAAGGAAAAGGAAAAGGAAAAGGAAAAGGAAAAGGAGAAGAGATCACTTATCGCAGGCTTCTGTGAAGGAAGAATGGGGAAACTGCAGTAATAGTCATAATTCCCAAATACCTGTACCACTGAAAGCCTGAATGCTGCTTCTTGATGATTCTGCTGCAAACATGAGCTTACAAGTGCATTTTAGGTACTTTTTTGAGGCCTCTTCAAGTTGCCACAGCCTCCTGCACATATCTTCCCGGTAAACATGGACATACATCTCTTCCAGGTGTATTATGGATGCCAAGGTGGGACTGTCTTCTCACTCCCAACTTACCTCCACTTTTTAATGTGATGAATGAAGACTCCTGTGGTAAAGCAAAGATGAATTCAGAAAGTGTTAACAGATGATAGTTTGTCTAACTGCTCTTTCAACCCTGGGAGGAAATTTGTGAAGAATATAGTGGTAAGCCACACTCTTTGTTAAGGGAGACTTAGCTTTTGAGTGTGTTTCCTGGCACACTAAAAATCGTCTTGTGACAACATTCCATGATCCTCTCCAACTATACAAACATCAGTGTAACAGTGTGCACATAGCTCATATCTGAAGGTAGCCCTGACAACATTCTTATATTTTTGTGCTGCACAAGCTATATTTACTCTTTTTATTATAACATCTAGGCACCCAGATAGGGTGGCCTGTTACCATCTAAAAACAACACACTTCGCTGAGTCAAAGTCATAACTACTGACAAGTAACGAGCACTTAGGGAAGGGAAAGTTTATTACTAATGTGAAATATACAATATTTCCTCTCAGCTTCCAGCAAACAGACTTTTAAGTCTTAAAGCCCTTTTGAAACCTTTTCTTTTAGTGATAGGTATTAAACCTTCAGAGGAATTATACTTCACAGTGTTATAATTTTAGTTAATATGATAACTGTCTACATAATGACTTCAAAGTTTTTCCAGTTTAAATGTTCAATATCAAAACAAAATTCAGGAGGACTTGCTTGGACTTACATAACTTCAAATAACACCTGTGGTAGTACTCACTTGGCCAAACTTTAGCAACCCAAAATAGGGCTTCATATAAAATAAAATTTCACAGTTTCAATACCATTTGTACAACGTAATCTGTGTCAAAAAATCCCATGAAAAGTGGGGTGGAAAAAGGTCTAATTTCTTTGTTGTTACCATTCATCTGATTTTGCCTTTACAGGGGGAAAGATTAGATTCTTGCTGTCTCATCTTCACAGTGTCCCAGCCATTGACAAAAGTCATCCTCAAACTTCCTCCCCAGCTCTCTAAAAAATTAATTTCCAACTCTAACACAATGACAACAACAACAAACAGACAAACAAATGAAAAACGTAGGGAAGCTTCATCTCAATCTGTAACAGAAGCAAGTCTCTGGAAAGACCCATATAAAGAGAGACAAAAGATAGAAATACAAAAAGAAAAAGAAAAGATTCAGATTAGGTCTTTGACAAAGATCTCTTGCCCACAGAAAACTATCAAAAGAGGCTTCAGAGTACTTAGAATTAGGAAAGCTGCAACATTTCGTGCTGGAGATGTGTCATAATGCACAATATACTTATGTGTTAATTGATCCCACGAGCAAACAGGTTAGCATGACTCCTTAACCTTGTAACTGAGATCCTCACTTGGGAATTTAACTATTTACAATGAATTATTTTGTCAGCAGAAAAAGCTGGGAGCAGCTGATGCTGGATATGTTGTAACTAGAGGGTAAAAATATATTTTAGGCAAGGCTGAGACTGATAATCTTGGTTTCAAAACCTCTGAATTCAAATCATCCCAGTGAAGGAAACATTGTTCTATGCTATATAGTACTGCATAGTACTGTATCTAGCCACTTTGTTTTTCCTTATTTTTGTGACTCAAGTTCTTTGTTTTATTTATTTATTTATTTTAATTGCCCAGGGACAAAGAATCTCATTTTCACTTGAAGGAGGTATGTTTTCAGTATAGTGCTTTTGGTTTTTCTTTTTATTTTTTATTTGTTTGTTTGTTTGTTTGGTGGCGGTGGTGGTGTTTTGGGGTGTTTTTTTTTGTTGTTTGGTTTGGTTTTTTTAGGTTGGGTTGTTTTTTGTTTTTTTTTTTTTTTTTTTTTTGAGAGTGAAAGAGAGGAGAAAAAAAAAAAGAAAACGAATCAGTCCAGTTACTGATTTTATTTAACAAAATATCCTTTTATATACTTTTATACTAGTCATCTTCAGGCTTCATGCAAACAGGTTGCACATATTGGTTAGAATGATAGTTGCAGTGACTTAAGTGTGGTTTCTGCTGAGCTTTAAATGATTTCATTGGGGTTTATTATGACTATCAGCCATTTTGATTCTTATACAAAGGAATATTGCAGTTTCTGTCAGGAGAGAGATATTTTATTTTCATTTTTAAAAATGACAACATTTTGGGGAGAGAAAATTTTATGGTAGTTGGCAATTATTCAGTGAGTGTGTAAAAATCTGCATATGATAAGTAATTTATCCTAGCTAGAAGTACAATGCAAAACAGATCTGTAATCTTAGTTTATAAAGATAGACTCATGTTGTATAAGAGAGCCCACTGGAGTTCCCTGGGGGAATCTAGACACACAATTAGAGGTAAACACAAAAAAGCATCCCCAAGGAAAAGCATAATAATAATAAAGTATTTTTTTATAATAAAGAACAATATTAAAAAAAAAAAAAAAGGAAAGTTGAGCATTGTATAATGAAAGCACAGAACCCAAGGCAAATATATATATATATATATATATATATATATAAAGAAAAAAACACAGGCAATCTTCCAAACAATCCTTATGAGTTTATGAGTGTTAAGGGAGAGATGGTGATTTCATGGGAGACATTGCAGAGTGAGGTACGTATAGTCTCATTATACAGCAGAGTCTAGTCAATAATGTCAGGGATAAGAGAGAGGTACAGCAACTATCCTTTGGCTCATCATACATAACTAATAAAGCAGAATTGGAGACTAGTTGTCACTGCTTGTTCACATGCGGCCTATTTCTGGTAAGTGCTGACTATGGGCACCTGACAATAACCCCAGGAAAGGCAGTGAAGACAGGCATCTTCTTCTGGCTCTGCAGGCTGGAGTGGCTGTGATGTTAACCCACTATGACATACCAAAGAGGAACATCCCAAGACATTCCTAAGACCTGCCAAGTTTCTCTCCATCTCTCTTATATATGTGTGTATCTCTCAGCAAACAGCGACCTTGATCCATTTCTCAGGTTTGCATCGAAAGCGATTGCTGTCTCCTCTATACAAAATGACCAGACTGAATCATGGTGAGTATGTATCCAAGTGAAATTTTAGAATTAGAAAGTTTAATAGGGAACCACATTCTCATCATGTAAAATTTTAACGATTAGAGGAACCATCAACATAACTAGAGAAATCTGAGCAAAATTTGACCAGTAATTTTTTCTTGCACAAGTCCATCAAAAGAAAAGGCTAGCCACAATAACTCCCTAATAATTTCAAGATATTGTTTTAGAGCTGTGTGTGACAATGTAGTTCCTATAAGCAAAATAGCCTCTGAGGTTCATAGGTATGATTGCCCTAGGAATGCAGAAACCAAACCAGTGAATTTCATATTTAGTGGGCCACAAGTTCGACACATTTTGCAGTTTCAGGGAAAATGCATCTGACAGATACCACTCTAAATTACGCAGCCATCAAACTATGATTTCAGGGCTCCAGGATTTTTAACCATAATAAAATGTATACCTAGTAGCCACCTATATTATTAATTTATAGATAGAACTAGAAGGAAGATGCAACATGCTGTTGTAATTTGTTTATGGAGACAGCCAGGCAATTCAATTGGACAAGGGAACTCATTTTGTAGAGTAAGGTTTAGTGATTAGCTATGGAGCCCTCATTTTATGTCTGAGCCTATAAAATTCAGTGGTCTGAAATCTATCTAATCTATTGAACACAACTTTCAGATACCTGTGGTTTTATTTTGGGATCCAATACCCGCAGCCATGAGCCACAGAAGTAATATGTGATTGAATAGCCTCATATAAAACCGGTCCTCAAAACACGCTGAGAAGTATTAATATTTTTGTCTCATCACTTTCCCCCTAAAGATAATTTCTGAAGTTGTTCAGTCTGATTTTCGTTTGACTGTTTATCTGTTCCACCACATGCAGATATTTTTCAGAAATCTTATGTTCCATGTCAATAAAACATACAGTATGTGTAACATATATATATTGTAATTAAAAAGAGACAGTCATATTGATCAAAAGATGGTTGTTCCCACATAAGTGTAAAGACTGTCTTCTCTACCAATTAAGCATCAGCTGAATATGGACTTTAATAGTCCTCTTGGGGAACTTGTCTTTTGTATCTATGATAAATACATGATTATAAGAACAAATTATATGAGCAGTAATAATTTCCTAGTAATGTGATGATTAAAAGCCTTCACAACTGCAATACATCAATATTAATTGGGGACAGATGATCATTTTACTGACATGTTCAAGTCATTATCCATATTTCAGTACTTCATGAATACCTGAATAGTCCTAATGAAGTAATTTTTTTAAAAGATTTTTTTTCTTCAGTGGTCCGAATATGATTGTTTATCTAAAAACGATGGAAAAAAAAAAAAGAAGAATGAATTAAAAGTAGAGCAGGTAGTTGTGAGTTAAACCTAAGTAAGATCCAGGGGCATTTCAGTTTTTGTTTACATGTGAGTATTTAACAATCAAAACTATTTTACAGAAACAGCAGAATAAGCTTTGCCTACTGGGCGTGGGTCCTGTTAATTCCATGGTAAACATTTACTGACATAGAGGACACTGTCACTCACAGCTATTGAGGGTAAGTAGTGTACTACACCAACCTGTTGAATTATCTTCCTCAACAATATTCATTGTCCTTCCAGTCTGCCTCAAAGACCATTTCTCATGTGGGAAATGAACACTGATTCTCTCTTTGGATAGGTCTGTCTTATAATTTCTATCCCCTGTGAAAATGGACAGGTAGTTACCTATAACTTCTGTTACCTATAATGGATGGGTTGTTAAAAAAAGCAGACCTGCTTGCAGATAGCATATTTACAAGAACAATAAGTCTTAATGCTAGTCTCATAAATCTTGAGTGAAATGACAAAATATAACTTCAGACACAGACACAGACACAGATTTCTAGGTTGGAAGAGACCTCAAGATCATCGAGTCCAACCTCCGACCTAACACTAAGCACTCCACTAAACCATATCGCTAAGCTCTACATCTAAACGTCTTTTAAAGACCTCCAGGGATGGTGACTCCACCACCTCCCTGGGCAGCCCGTTCCAATGCTTAATAACCCTTTCGGTAAAGAAGTACTCCTAACATCCAACCTAAAACTCCCCTGTCGCAACTTTCGCCCATTCCCCCTCGTCCTGTCACCAGGCACGTGGGAGAACAGACCAATACCCACCTCACTACAGCCTCCTTTAAGGTAACTGTAGAGAGCGATAAGGTCGCCCCTGAGCCTCCTCTTCTCCAGGCTGAACAAGCCCAGCTCCCTCAGCCGCTCCCCGTAAGACTTGTTCTCCAGACCCCTCACCAGCTTGGTCGCCCTTCTCTGGACTCGCTCGAGCACGTCCATGTCCTTCCTGTAGCGAGGGGCCCAAAACTGAACACAGTACTCGAGGTGCGGCCTCACCAGAGCCGAGTACAGGGGGACAATCACTTCCCTAGACCTGCTGGCCACACTGCTTCTTATACAGGCCAGGATGCTGTTGGCCTTCTTGGCCACCTGAGCACACTGCTGGCTCATATTCAGCCGACTATCAACCAATACTCCCAGGTCCTTCTCGGCCAGGCAGCTTTCCAACCACTCATCTCCCAGCCTGTAACTCTGCTTGGGGTTGTTGCGCCCCAGGTGCAGGACCCGGCACTTGGCCTTGTTGAACTTCATACAGTTGACCTCAGCCCATCGCTCCAGCCTATCCAGATCCTCCTGCAGAGCCTTCCTTCCCTCGAGCAGATCAACACACGCACTTAGCTTGGTGTCATCTGCAAACTTACTGAGGGTGCACTGGACGCCCTCATCCAGATCATCGATGAAGATATTAAAGAGGACCGGCCCCAGTACCGAGCCCTGGGGGACACCACTTGTGACCAGCCTCCAACCAGATTTGACTCCATTCACCACAACTCTCGGGGCCCGGCTATCCAGCCAGTTTCTAACCCAGCGAAGCGTACGCCATTCAGATTGCATTTTGTTTCTGAAATGGTATTATATAACCTCAAATCCCACTGGTACAAATGTGAATGTCAGGCGATAGGCAAAAAACTTTTCCAAAAAAATCTTTTCCATGATCTTACACTTGATGATTTCTGTTACACTATAACAAAGTATTTAGATACCATGATTTGATTTAAACCAGATCGTGCTGACTCTGCAATTATTTATAACTATAAACAAAAGAAATAAATACAATAGGTAAGACTTGCAACTAAACAGGTAAATTATGTTTTCAATAAGGGTAACTGGACAAATTAATCACATTCCTACACCCATTAAAAGGGCTTGAAGAGCTGATTTTCACCCTAGTTTTTTAATAAGACACCAGGTACCATCATTACTACTGCTATAAAGAACATTTGTCTTACCTAAACAGAAGTTAACTATAAATTTACTAACTTTACTACTACTACTAACTAAAGTTGCTACGTTATAAAGTAACTTTTGCAGTCTAGACTGCACTGCAGTCACACCATCTCTTACTGCTCTGTTTCCAGTAGCAATGACTGTCGAGGTGAATTATCCTGACATAAAAATAATCAACAGAGCTAACAAAAGCATACTTACAAGTTTATGCACATAATAATATACATGCTAACATGTAATGTTACAAACAAAACAAAACAAAACAAGACAAAACTACATTAATGTGATGAAATTGAACATTCATCTTCAGAGCAGATTTAATGTGGCTGTTTAAATATGGATTGTAAAGTAGTATATCTTCAGATGCGGACATTTAGATACATAAAATAATACATATTTTAACATTAAGGCTTTACAGTTATTACAAAAGACTGTTACTACAAAATAATATTTTTTATTCAATTAATTAAGAAGATGCCAATCAACATTCTTTACAGTTAAATATAAATCCAGAATTCACACAGCACATATAAGAATCTTTTTCCTACTGTGCCAAATTTTTGTTTTACAAGAGGACATCATTGCATCACAATGTCACACTTGTAGTAGGATTACGCTTAAACCTGCGGAGCTAGATGTTGTGTGTGGGCAAAAGAGATGGCCAAACAGTAAGGGAAAGAAAATCGGGTAAGATTGGCACTAAATTAAAAAGATTTCATTTAATAAATTAAAAGCAAAGATTGATTTTAGTTTTGAGAATAAATATTTTGGTTTTATTTTCAACTTGGACATAAACAAAATGCAGGAAACAAAATTTCTAAAGGCTGTTTAATTTGCTCATATTGGGTCTGGAATACCTTGTTTCAGTTTCTTCTCCAGCTTGACAAGTCTCAAATACACTGCTACTATCAAATTCTTTCAATGGTCAGGCTATTAGGCATCACAAAGACCTATCCTTTGTCTTTCATTTTGATTCTGCTCCATTTTTTATAAAACATTTCTATAGGGGAAAAAAAAAATCATTTGCTTATGATTTTGATACTTTATGATTTAAAAGGTTATATGAAGCAAAAGGCTCTAGGATATTCAGAGATACACATTTGAAATGTCTATGCTAAAGCCATTCATGTGGGAAAAAAAAAAAAAAAATCTTGGTCCAAAGGCAACAAATGCTTGATTTATCTAATCTGGCTCTTTTAACTGATACTCTCATGATTTTGGTCGGTCTTTGAACTTAAGAATTATGCTTTGAATTTTTAAGTTTTGAAAATTATGCTCTTTTTGTATGTGGAAAACACAATCTTTTTTTCATTATAAACTTTTTTATGCAGTACACTAACTGGATAATCACTTGCAACCAAAATATCAGAGGTCTAAACTGGTATTCTTTAGGGTAACGGAACTATTATATTCCAAAAGAGTATGTGATTTCTTCACTATGAAGAACATCAGTGAGTTGGATATTTACTGCAGAAGAATATATATTTTTTATTCAATTTGTTAAGATGTTAAGAGCTAAAAAAGTATGTAGGTGTATTATTCATACAAAATGCAATTTTATTAAACCATTCAAGAAGTTACACTTCTTCTATGAAGAAAGAACAAAATGCCAAATAGAAAAAAAAAAAAAAAAAAAAAAAAAGCTAGCTCCAGGAGTTACACCTATAACATAATGTAAAGCTTGAACTTCAAAATAAGTTAAGACAATCTTGTCTTCCTTACAATCCTACCTAAAAACAAAAACAAAAACAAAAAACAAACAAAAATGTGGTATGTTCAGCAAGATGGCAAAACATCTTAATTAATCTTAATAACTACATTTTTTCACTTGCTATCAAGTAGTATTAGTGACAGTTGAGTCTTTCATGTGTAAAATAACATTCAGCTTTCCCATCTGATCTTTTCCTTACAAAAGCAAAGATGAATCACGTGCTTTATTAGTTTAATTAATTAATTAATTATCTATCTATCTATAGAAAATACAGGTGACAACATGGAGAAAATATTTCACAAATAATGAGAATTTTTCTTGTTTTAATCTTCAGATTGGAATATGCAACTATGACATTAATTTTCTCTTTTTTATTTTCTTCCTTTTTCTGCAACTTCTGTGACATAATTGTAGTTCATTTTTTGGAAAATACATAATGGAGTAACTTTCCTGGGCTACATTAGATATCTCTGGGACATCCTATCCTGTTTTTCCCTCTCTTTCTTATCTTGCAGTGTGGCATTGTAGGAGACACACACTCACTATCAAGAGACAATGCTCAGAACCAGGGAAGTTAAGTCACGTCTGCTAGCTGCTAAACTGAAAAAAAACTTGTTGGCAGTAGATTGTTAAATACTTTGTCAAAAGAAAATTGAGGGAAAGAGAGAATGATCAAAATAATGATAATTAAAACAGTTATGATGACATGGAATTACCTTCAGAGTTGGTAATGACTCACCATTTTTTAGATTTCTAAGCCTGTGTTCCTCTCATTAGACTCTCACTGAACTGGAATTTGCAGAGAGTGAGGCTTTTTAGATTTCTCCTCATAACATAATCCAATACATTAATAATATATATATATATTAAAATTATGTGGTATTAATTTATATTAAAAGAAGTAAACACAGATAGTTTTGAGGTGTTTTGGACAGAATGTTTTCCTAATTAAAACTGCCATCCAATGCCATATATATATATACACTTACATTTTCAGTTTTTAAATCTATATGAGCCTAAGCAGTTCATAAATAAAACTCCTTCAAGGATCAAAAAGAGCATTGCTTCTGTAAGAGTTCTTGCAAAGTGTACATGTTGTTCATGTTGCTAGGATTATTTGAAAACTGCGTGTGTCCTCCTCTAAATCTGAAAGTATGAAACATAGTCAAAAAAGAACACTTCCACCACTGATGTCTCTAAGGGATACGGCTGTAGATAACTACCTCCTGGTAAGAGCAATAACAGCTTCATGTGTCATTCAGAGGCTAGTTATATTCAATACTTCTGAAATCTGCTTCTCCCAGAATGGTGTTGATCGGCTGATATCGTGCACACATCACTTGTTAATGAGTTCACATGTAGTGTGGTGCCAGCTGTTTGATCTGGAATAGCTATACCAGGAGATGAAAGTGAAAAGTGATGAGAGTGATACCTGAAGTGAATCCAGATATAGAGCTATACTGTTCAGCTACACTGAAATCTCTGGAAAGAAACAACTGTTAATTCAGTGAATCCAAATCTGCTCCAAATCTCACTGTGCTGTTTAGATGGTGTCACAGCATTTTATCTTTCTGACTCGTGCGTTCGACTTCATTCCCTTTTTATCCTGTTCTCTTCCTTCTAGTCCTGGCTACCTCAGAGTCTTACAGTTTTCTAATTATAAAGAGCAAAACAAAACATTGCTTTAACAGAGCATTCAGAACATTGCTAGAGAAGTCTGCTAAATTCCTGAGAAAGAACTGTTCATCCAGATTAGTGCTTAATGAGTCTGTTAAATCTGTTCTGAAATATGGCATAAGAGTGCTGGACACAACTGTAGCTTTCTGTTTGGCTGCTATATTTAATATTTATAACCAATATTTCTTATAAATGAAAAGTTCTTGAAGAGGATTATGAGGAATTCCAGGCTGCTATATAAACTCAGAAGCAAACAAGGAATATTCTGGAACACATTTCCCTTGGGAAAATATACTATATTACACAGTGGCAGGTACACTCGAGACTCTTTTCATTAAAGATCTCTGAACTTGGCATTTATCAAATGCTATGACAAATCAGGCTCTGGGAAGTCTCCTGGTGAACCCTGCAGCGTTACAATGGTAACTGAGAAAGAGAAGGAGAACATTATAATGAGAAACAAACTAAGAGCTTTCTTCCACAAAGGATCAAGATATGACATCACTTATTCTCCATTTCAAGTTATTCACAAGTAAAATGGGAATAATGCACAATTCCAAAGAAAGAATGAAATCTGTAAGAATGTCCTTCTTGCAGCTTCTACGTTTTATGCTGCTACAATGATTTTCTTTTCCCTGATTATTGTTCTTACACTAAGATCTGGTTTCATTAGTTACATAATTTTTTTCATGATTCATCTAAAGCTATATAAAGATTCAAAATGAACACTTAGTGATTTTATTTTTAACTAATGTGAAAGGTGATAAAGAGAGCTTCTTTAGCATAGAGAAAAATCTCTGTTAACCTCAGAATCACAGGTATGTCTATCTTCATCACAACTGTAAATCACTTGCAATGTCACAGAAATTGACAAGTGCACAGATGTCTTCAGTCTTTTTAAATGACAACTTCTTAATTGATAAAACAAGTAAATACCTCACTGTTTCTGAGATGTGATGAATATTCGTAAAAATTTAAATATATTTGAAAAATTTGATTACACAGTCTAGGATTTTATCAAATTGCCTTTCTTTAAAAACAAAAGTAATTTCCATATTGTTAAAAATTCAGTTATGCAGTAAGGTCGTGCTTTCATTCCTTCTGTTGCCCTACTGTTCTCCTAAATGTTTTGAATTTTCTTTTTATATAGAGTACATCTTCATTGTCTTGAAACATTGTTTATATACCTCTACACTGCAAAGATCAGAAGCGACAGGTCTGCTTGAGGCAGGAACTATTTGTTTTTATGTAATCAGTTCAGTAAGCTTTTTCACCAGATTTTCAATAAATGTATGCGTACGTTCATTCAAATATATTTTATATATAAATATATGCATGCAGTCCATGCACTTTGTAATAGTGCATGCATATATTCATTTATATATATTGTGTGCACACACACAAGTATAAATATAAATTAGCCTTTATACATATCCATACCTGTTTAACATAGCCTATCTGACCAAAAAAAAAAGCCATTCACAAGATATTCATTTTGTCCTATCAAGAAAATAGAAGATAATAAGTTGTTGAATTACTTTTCTGTTTTGTTTTTCACTCTTAACAATTTCTGAGTGACTATGTGCCAGTGAACAGTGGGTTCTTTGAATAATGGTTTCTTCTGTTTTACGTTTGTGGGTAGCTGGAAATTTCTGTATATCACTTCTACAAAGAACATGTTCCTGGTGAGCTATTATCCTAGTCTTCAGTTTTGCCTGTAGAGCACTTGACCTCTACTGGAGAAGAGCAAAATATATTTTTAACATTAATTTTTTTCTGGTCAGCAGCTCTGGTATGGTGTTTTGATGCTTTTTGCTCAAGTTTTCCAGAGAGGCTTTAATCACTGGCAAAATTGCTTTTTAATCCCATTTTTAAAACATCATTTAATACACAGAATAAGCTTCACCACCAGGTGCCATGATTTTCCTTCACTGAGATTTCCCTAAGGACATTCTGGCCTTTGTGTAAATCTTCTTGTGACTCCTTTGTTCTTCTTCAAAATGTAGGGTGTGCTGAAACTCCTAATTCTGCATTTGGAAACCTTCCTTCTACGATATTTTTTTTCCACGTGAGATGCATACCAAAACCTTTCCTTCATCTACACAAATTAGAAATGCAGCTTCACTGGCTGTCTTCCATAGCCAAATTCTTTACCCTAGGATTTCCCAGAACAATTTTCCTCTGCTCAGATTTTTCCTCCTGCTTTTTACTCTGTGTCTTTTAACTGTATGTTAACTGTAACTAAATGAAAGCTTTGCCTGTACAGTAGTGCACTCTTTCTCTCTCTGAGAGACTTTATCTTTCTATAATGTATTCTGTGTGGCTGGGCATTCCTGAAGTAAACTTCAACCTTCTTCAAAGTCATAACTGATTTGCTCTCTCTCATCTACTCTGTTGAATCTAAGTGGTAACATGTAAAGCAGCACTAGACACATGGAACAGTACACAGCTAGGTGAAGATGTTTGCTCAGGTCTCCAAAGTCCAAAGGTCATGCCAGCCCGAGCAAGGCTGAACAACTGAGGTTCAGTACACAAGGACACTGGTGTTGTCTCAGTAATCTGTATTGCATGTGTCCATTGCTCTAGGTAGGCATATTATATGGATCTGATTTACTTAACTAATAATTGGTAACATTATATTTTCTCTTATAAGGTGGAATATATGACTCAAAATACTTACTGCCACATCTGAGGCACTAACCAAAAGGTTTGTTTTCATGCATAGTGCTTAGTATGTGCTACTAAAAAATACCATTGTTGGCAATACAATACACAGATGAGTTTTGGTTTTTTTTGCACGTCCTCCAGTACAAACACACCTCTTTAAAAAATAATTTAAAAAAAAGCCTTTATTATGTAAGATGAGAATTAAAATTTTGAAAAACTAAACAAAGGACTTGCCTTTAGGTATTAATTCACTTTGAATCAGCTGTCCTGGTATTGACTGAGATAGAATTCGTTTTCTTTATAGAGGCTGGTATATGCCGGGTTTGGACTTAGGATGAGAACAATGCTGATAACTAGCCAATGTTTCAGTTCCTGCAGAGCAGTGCTCACACACAGGCAAAGATGTTTCAACTCCTGGTGCTGCCCTGCCAGCGAGGAGACTGGTGGTGCACCAGCAACTGGGAGGGAACACAGCCAGGACAGCTGGCCTGGGCTGCACAAAGGGATGTCCCATGCCATGTGGCG
Source organism: Cygnus olor (assembly GCF_009769625.2). Taxonomy (NCBI): domain Eukaryota; kingdom Metazoa; phylum Chordata; class Aves; order Anseriformes; family Anatidae; genus Cygnus; species Cygnus olor. The sequence continues at coordinate 82,476,159 of NC_049169.1, forward strand.
TTGTGCTGAACAAAAAAAGATGGGAGGGTTGGCCAGGGTTGGGGGGGGGGGGGGGTGTTGGGGGAACACGGCTGCCTGGGGTCTGGCTGGGCATTGGTTGGTGGGTGGGGAGAAATTGCATTGTGCATCACTTGTTTTGTATATATTATTGTTACTATTTCCCTTCCCTTTCTGTCCTAGTAAACTGTCTTTATCTCAACCCATGAGTTCTACCTGTTCTTTTTTTTTCCCCAGTTCTCTCCCCAATCCTATTGGGGAGAGGGGGGAGTGACTGAATGGCTGTGTAGTACTTGCTTGCTAGGTTAAGTCACAATATCAGCAAATCCTATCCTGTCAGATGCCTTAAATCTGTTGGTTCCATCTGTTTTAATTCAGTAAACCACTTTCAGCACTATTGTAACTTCATTAATAAATGAATTGTTCAATAAACTTGCATTCCAAAAGCAAATGGATTGAAACATGCACATTCTCCTAACAATAGTTACTTCTAGGTATTCAAAGTGAACAAACCTCCCTCACTGAAATGACCATTGCAATGAAAATATTGATTTTACAAAAGTAGAAAGTTACATTATCGAAATCATCTTCCTGACCTACCCAATCCAGAAAAAATCTAGGAAATGATAAGTGCATTTTATAAGGCAAAATCTTGGTGTTTTTAAGACCAGTCTGGTAAGAAATCATAATGTAACAATTTATAGGTCATAAAATATGGAGTGAGCTTTTCCAGAGACTCTTGCAGGAATTAGCACAACACAATTCACAGAATGCAGTCTCAGCATCCTCAGCAAACTGAGCCCACTAATTACTGCCAAGGCCAGGCTTTGGTCCCTGAAAGAGCTCTGTCTGTCAGCTCTGTGAAAAAAATCCAGAGTCCAAAGCATGAAGATCATGAGCCTCAACAAATGTTAGCATTTCTGTTGCTGCAGAGTTTTTCTGTGTAGAAAGAAAACAGCAAGTACCACAGCAGTGCTTAGGTGCTGAACGACCCATAAAGTTTGTACAGTGACCATTAGGTTAGCTGGCACACAGGTTGTGGTTCTCCTGAGTTAAGATCCTGCAAAGCTGCATTTTGAACTAAAAGAGCTTTGTGAGCCCTGCTGCAATCGCACTACTTGCAGCAGCCTGATCCCAGGGGAGCTATGTAATACCAGTGAGTTACATGTTTGCACCTTTGAAGGTTACTCTTAGGGACTCTCTGTCAAAAGCAGAATACTAATGCTTTTTATTATACATCTTTCAGGTTCGGCACATGTTGCGAAGAGAACTGCCTTGTACTTGTGAATACATCTGCCTGCAGGTGCAAGAGATTTCCAACAGGAACACCAAGAGAAGAAAAAAATGTGAAAAAAAGTCCACTTCAGAAATGATCGGCCGCTTGGGATATTATACCAATAGGCACGTGTTGTGGATTAACCCAGCAGGCAGCTAAGCACTGCAGAGCCTTTCACTCACTCCCCTCCCCTCACACCCAGTGAGATGGGGTAGAAAATCAGAAGGAAAAAAAAAATTAAAACTCATGAACTGAGATAAAGATAGTTTAAAGTGAGCTTATACATATATACGTATGTAAACAAGTGATGCACAATGTAATTGCTCCCCACCCACCAACCAATGCCCAGCCAGACCTCAGGAAGCAGCCCCCCTGCTCCAGGCCAACCCTCCCATCTTTTATTGTTCAGCACAATGCCACATGCCACGGGACATCCCTCTGGGTAGCCTGGGCCAGACGTCCTGGCTGTGTCCCCTCCCAGCTTCCTCGCCGGCAGGGCATCACCAGGAGCTGAAACATCTTTGGCTCTGTGTGAGCACTGCTCTGCAGCAACTGAAACATTGGCATGTTATCAGCGTTATTCTCATCCTAAATCCAAAACATGGCACACCACAGTCAAAACCAGGTCAGCATGAAACAAACAAATGAACAAAAAAATGCATTAATATTCCTGTAGAAATATCAAATATTATTTTACTGATGCCCAAATGTTGTTGCACTTGGATACCTTTGGCATTTCCACATAATATGGGCATATAAATATAGTTAAGGTCATCTAAATCCTGCTTCTATTTCTTCCAGTTATAATTTAGGCAGCTTTGGTGAATTTTTTTTTATTTTTATTCTTTTAACTCTCACATACATCACAGTGTACATAATAGCTTTAATGTAGAATTTTCCAATGTTGTTCAATGGACATGTTTTCAAGAACCAGTAACAATAATAGCAGTGTATTAGGCTAGAAGAAAGCAGTTTATAATGAGCTATGGCACAATGAAGATGGAATTCTTGCTTTTAGGTGTAGGAATAAGATGCGTGAAATTACAAGTGATAGGAGAGTGTGTTGCTCTCAAGTAATCAAAAAGAACAAATTTTAGCTTTGAATCACCTGCTTGTTTTTATAAAATTCTATATTAAAAAAATAGTAATGTTATAAAGAATAGAAACAGTGCTAAAAAGAATTAAGGGAAGGAGGAAAATATGGTTTATTTTTTAACTCCGGTGATATAAATAGCGAGTGTTCTACTGGTGTATCACCTAGGTGTGTAGGATGACTGATGTATTTTACCCTGAGGAAATGAATATATTATTACTGTCACTGCATGCATTTTTCACATTTTCATCTACATCACATGGAATGAGTGATTTATATATATATATAGTAAAGATAAGATAAATAAATGACATAATACATTACTCACTTTAAAAATCACAACCTGTGGTATGCTCCTTTGCAGTTACATAAAGATGTAACTGAGTGAATAACAGTGACATTAAAATGGATAAACCAGTAAAAGAAAATCATTTAAATACCCTTTTTCAAAAGTAACAGTTAAAAAAAAAAAAAAAAAAAAAAAAGGAAGCTATGTTAGTGCTTACAAGAATATGCATGTGTACACAGTACTTAATAAATGACAAGTTGCAACTGTACTGCATTGAGAAGACATTCAACTATAATTCAAAACAAATATAAAAATGTATTAGAAATCTATTCAAGAAAGAGATGTCAGTTTGAAAAGAAGTTGAAAAGAGTACAATATTATGTAGGGATGCTGTTCGTGTTTGTAGGGAGAAAATTCGTATGGCCAAAGCCCAACTAGAGTTGAAGCTGGCCATGTCTGTGGGAGACAATAAAATAGGTTTTTTTTAGATATGTGAACAGAAAAAGGAGAACCAAAGAAAACTTAGGTCTGCTACTAGATGGGGAAGGTCTCCTCACAGACAATGACATAGGCAAAGCAGAGACATTTAATGCCTTCTTCGCCTCTATCTTCAACACTGAAAAAAAAAAAAAAAAGAAAAAAAAGAAAAAGAAAAGATAGGAGAAGAGAAGAGAAGAGAGAGAAGAGAAGAGAAGAGAAGAGAAGAGAAGAGAAGAGAAGAGAAGAGAGAGAAGAGAAGAGAAAGAGAAGAGAAGAGAAGAGAAGAGAAGAGAGAGAAGAGAAGAGAAGAGAAGAGAAGAGAAGAGAAGAGAAGAGAAGAGGAAGGAAAGGAAAGGAAAGGAAAGGAAAGGAAAGGAAAGGAAAGGAAAGGAAAGGAAAGGAAAGGAAAGGAAAGGAAGGAAAGGAAAGAAGGAAAGGATCGGAGCGTAAAGGAAAGCAAAGGAAAAGGAAAGGAAGGAAAGGAATGGAAAAGGAAAGGAAAGGAAAGGGAAAAAAGAAAAGAAAAGAAAAGAAAAGAAAAGAAAAGAAAAGAAAAGAAAAGAAAAGAAAAGAAAAGAAAAGAAAAGAAAAGAAAAGAAAAGAAAAAAGAAAAGAAAAACTTATTTTTGAAGGATGGCATAAAGTTGCGGTCTTCAACCTAAATTTCCCTCTTAAGGCAAACAAGATGCTGGAGAAGAAAGGTGCAAGTTAATTACATATTGTGCTGCCTCCTCTCCATGGTAATCTGGAGTTTGTGAGACCAACACAGTTTTAAGAGACTTAATTCATTTTTCCTTGCTCAAAGAGCCTGAAGAACATACATTCTCAACTTCATTGATGGTATCATGACCTGGAAAGCATATCTGACTCTTAGTTTTTTAGGGCACAATGGAATGTCTCGTCTGCACTGGCTTTGCAGTGTAACTCAGTAAATTAACAGAATAAAAAGAGGAGAAACAACATGATGGAAAAAATAAAAAATAAAAACTTCACCAAGACACCACAGGTAAAGGATACTGCTACAGGAAATACACTTGTTTCTTAATCCTGTTGTGTAACAACAGCCCTAGTGGGGCCCCTTCAGTGAGGCACTGAAAGATGTTGCTCAGAGAAGCTGTGGATGCCCCATCCCTGGAGTTGTTCAAGACCAGGTTAGAAGAGGCCCTGAGCAACCTGTTCTAGTGGGTGGCATCCCTGCCCATGGCAGAGGGGTTGAAACTAGTTGATCTTTAAGATCCCTTCCAACCTGAGCCATTCTATGATTCTATGATTTCTGCCAAACAAGGGAACAAATTCAGATTTTACGTGCAAGATGCACTGAATGTAATAATGAATTTACACGGCTCTTGCAAGAAGGTTAATGGAATTATTGGCACCATTTCTGAAGAGAAATGAAAGGATGTGAGGGAGCTTAAAATGGCTGGGGATTGATTGGGATGTTGAGTCATAATTCTTGGTTAAGGTATTCACATGAATGGTGGAAATTATTTAGAAATATTTGGCTCATGATATTATGTTATGGCAATAAATGAAGCAGACATTAAAAGAAATCAGATGTAAGAGCACAAGTAGAAAAGAAGACAGCACACTGCTAAATATAATATAATATAAATATAATGAATGCATTCCTTAGTCAGGAAAAAACAGAACACAATGTAGACAGGAGATGTTTCCTACTTATACATTAGAAATAGAGTGGTAGTATGAGCCACTGATGAGTCTTGGAACGCCTTTGCCTTGGAATTACTTGGTAAAGGTACAGAATAAGACCATATTACTTTCATCTCAGTTTAGTTTCTTTTTCAAAGAACTAATGATGACAGATTTCAAGCACTAGTGTCATGTACCATCATAATATCACAGAGAGAAAATGAATATTCTCTAGATAATGTAATGAGTGTGTGGATGGAAGGATCATGTGAAACATTTCCAATGGATTTTTAATTACCTCAACCAAGGCCTGTATGAGTTAAAGATAGCTGGTTCAACTGGGACTGGATTCCAGATGCATGTTCCTCCTACTGAACAGAGTGTGCTCCCACATCAATGAGGGAAACTGTTCCACTATGTACAAATTGAACAGACATTGTGAAAGGAAGCACCAGGAGATGGGTGAGACAAGACCTAGGTCATTCCCATGAGATGCTTAAAACACTTAAAAGTTAGTTCCTTTCCAGCAAATGTTTATTAGTTTTATGCATGTTTAATTTATTAGGACATGCTAGTCAAAGTTCAGTCTTATAAGAGCATTGACAGAGGTTCAAAGCAGAAACTGTTTCCAGAGAACGACTAAAGACGCTATGCATCTGTCCATGTTGATCTATATTGACATGAAATTGTTAATAGTTTTAGAATCTTTTTTTTTTTTTTAATTCTTGGTACAGTTGTCAAACTTAACACTTTCAGAATATTCTTCATCTTGCTTTCTTTCTATTCTAATATGTAAGATAAGGTTGAGTCTGAGGTGAAACTGTTATTACCATAGGATGGTGGTGCAGTACATAGAGATTTCATTTTGTCAACCTTCATAGCCATCTATGCAGTACACACTGTTGCTCAGGATTCATTTGCCCAGAGCTCCCATGTAGTATGAAGGACACCCACAGTGGAAGAGAAACATCCTAATGCATAAAACGGACCTATAAAGGCAACACAGAACAGGATGATGAAGACATCCATGATCATCATTGGTTATGTAAGAAGCATACCTTTGGGTATGTATTTTTGTTGTGGATTTTCTCTCAGTGCTAAGAAAAATATAAGAAGCTATCTTTTATTAATCTGGCTTTGTTGCCTTTCTATGGAGATGGGTTTTTCATGACTACTAGCTTTAAAAACATCTTGTACATGTCAAACAGAAGATGACATGACATTTTATTTCTTAAAAAAAAAAAATAAATCATTACTGTCTTTTTCAAACTTAAAAAAAAAAAAAAAGAGGAAAAAGAAGTGACAAGGAAAATGTAATTGATCCATTTCCTCTCTTTTATTGATAATTTCTTTAAACTTTTCTCAGAGTGAGTAGCTCACATGAGTTAGAAAAATAAAGGAAAGCTTTTGTGAGGCAATTTTTGCCTTTCCCTAACATTAGTCTTCTTTTACTTTTACACAGCAAAGGCCCTGTTAGCATACTGTCACAAAATGGAGGTAAGTAATATACTGCAAAAATTATGCAATTAACAGTGAAATATGTTCTGTATCTGCAGCAGGGAATTGTTTCCCCTTAAGTTTTTTGTTTTGTTTTGTTTTGTTTTGTTTTTCTCTTAGAGTTGAGGTGTCTATCTTCAGCCTACATACTGCTATGATAACCATCCTTTCCTTACTCATAACTGTTGACTCCAGCACCAGATGTCAGCTGCAAAGAAGGGGCACATCTTCAGGCTTTGCTTGTAGCAAATGAATTAAAAAAGAATGTGGTCTGGACTAACAATAATATATTTTCCTTCATGAAGTTAGGCAGCTAATAGTGAAATGCTAGTAAGGAATAAGGAAGAAAATTTGCACCATAAATGCAACTCAACTGGATATGAAGTTTCACTAACTTCTTTTCAGAGTGTGTTAAAATAATATTTGTATTTCACAGATAAACCTGCCTGCAGACCATGTAGTTGATTTTAATATAAAATCAGCTTTGTTTGATGGACACTGAAAATGTACCTGCAAATGTAATGACATCTTAGAGTCATTATATCTCTCATAACCCCAAATTTCCTGGCTTTCTTAGAAACAAAAGCAAAAGGTATGACTTATTTGGTTTGGGTCCTTGGAGAATACTTCAGAACCACTTACATTCTTAAGAGACTGGAATCATTCAAATAGGTATAATAGGAATATTAATCTGGTTAGCACTAGTCCTGACAAATACAGCTATAAGTTCACTAGGCCAGTTACTGGAGAAGACAATATTTGTGTGTCAGAATCTGGCTTTAAATTGGTAAAATGTGATTTTATTTTGCTCCCATTACTATCCTGATCTGTCAAGACTCAAACTCTGATTTTGAGTCTTACACAGTTTGCCCTCATTATATGGCTATTTGCAATGGCCTGCATCTCTCTTGCTTTTGAGAGACAGTCTGCGTTACTTTCTACTTGTTTATGGTGCTATATCAGCACTGTGACACTGCCTAGCATCTAGTCTGTAATGTTCTGTGAAGCTTTGCGAAATAGGGCCTTCTGGGAGGAACATTAATCCAGCAGCCAGCAGTCCCGTACTCTATTCTCATGGTCTGACGCAACTGGGACAATGACTGTGACTTGAACTCAGTACACCTCCTAACCTTCCTGTTTCTAAACACACGGTGTCTTATGAATCAGCATTCAGACAGTCAGTCAAAGTTCATATAACATTTTGTAATCTCCATTTCTGCTGATATGATCCTGATTTTATGTAAAAGAAAATTAATATAAACTGTTTGGAGAGGTCCCTAAGTTGGTTAAATGTTTAAAATTTGCACAGATCTTCTTCTCAAATGCACCAGATGTCAAAGTGGCATGAACATAGCCAGAAACACAAGATGAGCAAGATAACTGGGGTTTTATGGCAGGATGGTAAGTGATAAACTAGTTAGCAGCATTACAGTGTAAATGGTAATTGAAATAATTGGGCTTCATAAATGACACCCTATTTAAATTAATAGGTAAAGTTCATGTATTTCTTACTCTGTTGCTGAAATATATGTGACCTCTGAAGGAGATGGCACAGCATTTATGTGAATAAATAAATAATTGCTTTAGAGCAGCTAATAAAAATAGTGTGTTTTTTTTTTCAAATTATAAATGGTGTTGGTTGTCATTCTGTGTTTTTATTTATTTTATTTATTTTTTAAATATAGGAAAATTTTAACTAAATACATCCCTAAAAATGCAATAGCCTTCCACAGACTTCAAAGGAGACAGAGTGATTTTGCAAGTTAAGGACATAGCGTACTTGATTTCTATATTTTCTGTTTCTTATATGTTTATTTTCTCCAGTCTGTTTTATCTTTATGAACAGAAGCCTTAGACAGCTAGACAATCCTTTCTACAGGTTCATATTTATGCTCATCCCCCTTGCTTTATGGTACATGTTCATTTCCAAGTAGCAATATAACTGAGAATTACTGAAAGCATATTTTGTGACTGTTATGCATGATTTACTGTTGGAGATAATGAGAAAATATGACTCATTTTAATTAAACAACAATAAAATAGTACTGATGATTTACTGAGGATAATTATTCTTTATTAAAAAGTAGAGTGCAATATGTGTTGTTCTTTTCATGCATCAACTTCTTTCTAAGTAGTCAGTCTTACACTTGTATGGTTAGTATTTGCTTAGTGTTTGCTGTAAGGCTGAAAACAATCAGTGATTAAAAACAGTGTCCGCTATGTTTTTGAAGAAGCTAATGGCCCCCTTTGGAGTTGCTAATTGGCAAGTTCTGCAACTCCAGCTTTTGAGGTACGGTTGCCATGGAAAAATTGCTTTGAAGTTGGCAGTTGTGAATATTTGACCACAATTTTTCCTAGTTTGGAAACTGGATGAAAAGCACTGTCATCTCTCCCACAGGGCAAAAGATATCTGGAGAAACTGTGCAAAATGATTACCCATCAGAGTGGGCAGAACAGTGGCAGATGATGACAAACAAAGTTTTCCCAAAGGATTTCATTTTCCCTGGCTGTCATGTATTTGTTTGGAGCCTTTGCTGTTTCTTTTTTCTGTTGTTCTTGTATGGGGGGAGGGGGTGTTGGTCAGTCTTTCATCTTATTACAAGATCTGTGCATGAATAAAGGTTAATAACTTCTGTTTAACCTAGGCATTTGTAAAGGAAATGCACCATCCGTGACCAAGAGATAAGCTGACATTCTTGCAGTAATATGTATGTATATATAAAACAACATTCTTAAAAGTTATTTTGAGAATTCACATCATCTATATTGGGAAAAAAAAAAATCAGGCCAGCTTATTCCAGAACTATTGAGATGACTGAGATGTATTTTTGTATATTGCTTTTGTTATATGACAACATCAAGGAAAACAATATATGGCTTACTCCTTCGTGCAATATCATGTCACAGTTTGTGATGTTGTCCAAAGGTTGCCTATTGTCTGCCTGTCAGATTTTAAAGTAATCTTTTTTTAAATCAGTTTGCCAGTTTGCACAAAATTTAAGCTGACAGTTTTTGACCTTAACCAATTTATGCCCTGAATGCAGTAAGTACAGAGATTGATGTTACATATGAGAAAGCAGCTTCCTCTTGTTTTTCTAACATTATTTTTCCTGTATTATTCTCGTAAAACTACAAAAGATGTGTTGATATCACTGGACACAGGTGAATTGTGGTCTAACAGTTTTGTTTATACACCTCAGCTTTTTACTTCAGTTTCCTCTAAACAAAACTACCCACTATGTTAAATTGCGTGCTGATATGGATACTAGGTACCAATCTGAGCAAAACAAACCCATTTCATGTTTTGACTGAAGCTTAATTTTTGAGAAATTGTTTCAAGAGGAATTAATAGCTTATTGTGTGTGGAAATATTTATTTATATATCATCAAAAAAAAAATCTTTCATGGCACACTGACAGAGTGCTTATGATTCTCGTACATGTAGAAGATGAATTTTGAAGAAATGTTTATAATAGTCACTAAAACACTAAAAATGAAAGAAGGATCACGTGTTTACATGATATAAATATTATCACAGAGTCACAGAATGGCCAAGGTTGGAAGGGACCTCTGAAGACCATCTAGAAGAACCCCCAGCCAAGCAGGATCACCTAGAGCACATTATGCAGCATGTCACCCAGGTGGGTTTTGAATATCTCCAGAGACAGAGACTCTACAATCTCTCTGGGAAGAGAAATTATGTGATGATAAAGAAGAGAAAAACTTTTTTTTCCAGTTACATATTCTGACCTAAGGCAAATCAGACTTTCCGAACACCTCTTGGAAAATGCAAAGTTTTTGAGGTTAGGAAGACTATGATGAAAATTTAGTTACAAGTAATAAAAATGTATGCTTTTATAAAGAGTGAAATTCTGATGTAAATTTCAGAGGTGTCTATTCTCTTTTTGTTTGATGTAAACAAGGCTTAGTTCTGGGATGAAAACCTAAGGTTCCTGATACCAAAAGAAAATATCCAAATGATTACATCAGGGCATGGATTTTAAACATATTTTGGGATTTTGGTATTTAAAATAACTAGTTCAGCTCTGTCTGGTAGAGTTGACTGTCTTCTTGGTCGCATTGAAATTTGGCTTAAGATATTGCAATCCACTTTACTTACTTTTTAATATATAATTCTCCCCTAAAAGGGCTGCTTTGTATGCTAAATTAAACTTTATATATTCTTTTAAGTCACAGCAAGAACTCTTTCATGGCTCTGTGGCTATTATATAACATTGATTAAAATTAACCCTTCCCTAATCTCCAGTTCTATCCCACTATCTGAGTGGTAATGTTTAGTATACAACTTCAGAGATGTTAGTATATTTATACGCTGTCACGGAATATTTATCTACAGTAAGTATTTATAATTCAAATAAATCTATAAAGAAAATGAGTCAACTTTTAAATCTGGCATGGCACACCAGTCTGGCATATCACAGCAAAGAAAAAGAACAGTGTGAGTACTTGTGCATCAAAAGATATTATAAAATAGATAACATTTAATATTGAGATTGTATAGTTTATATATTAAGTATGAAAGAATGAAATTACAGATTAAGGAATTAGAACCTGATCCTAAAGCTACTGAAGTCAATGCAAAATACTCCTATCTCTAGGGCAGCAAAGATGACGTAAAATAGAAAGACCACACTCATTGTAGTTACAAATCCAGAACTCTATTTGGCATGCTTCATGTTTTCCTCTTTGGTATAGGAGATGCCAAAACTCACTATTTCTGCAGATGAGGTGTGAAATGCCACTCATTTCTGTGTTTAAAAAAGGGTGAAAGATTAGTTGATGGTAAAAGTAGAATGAGCCAGAGAAAAAATATGTTCCTCCACAGGAAGCAGATTTTAAGGGAAAACTCACCCTATATTTTAGTCTGACAGTAAATATGCTAGATTTAGGCTATAAATAAACTAAAGGTGTCATTGCACTTTACAGTTTCTTCATTTGCAATATGTTTTTTCTTTACTATAGAGAGGACCATTTCATCAAATTTCTCACTTATTTACCATGTAAAGATTTGTAATTTGTTTTAAAGGACTGGACTCTTCTCAACCATGACAGAGTACTTACCATGCAGGACCCCTGCATTTCTTTCCAGTGAATTCTAACGTCCCCCTATTCATATTGGCAAAACATGATCTGACTACCAAACTGTTTCTGGGAATGACAACTCCTAGCTCACTGAGAAAAAAAAATACATAAAGAAAATAAAAAATTGTGAAGTGATCATGTCTCTTCAACATGACATACAGGGCAAACTCTGGAAAAAGCTGTGGGCTCAGCTTACAGGCTCATCTCCAGGGACTGTTAAATCATTATGCCTGATTACAAAAAATTCAGAAATGTTGTGTGAACATAACTGGGTCCTTTCCAGGAAATGTCATCATCATCATCAGACTACAGAATGATACATATGCTTGCACAGTCATCCTTGAAATAAAAATCATTAATATTTTTATTTTAAGAAAAAAATCTTCAGCACGCAGAATGGGAGATTCCCCATCCTCCCTTAATAGGTGCATAAGCACTGCTGAAGTTTCCAATGCCTTGGTAAATTGATCATTTTTCTGTGGCAAGGAATATTTGAGACTACTAAGCAAATGAGGAGGTTTAAACTGGGACCCATATATTCTACATGGCTATTCTAGCCACTGGAATACTCCATAAAAATAAATAAATAGAGTAATTAATTAATAAACAAACCAAAACAGACTCCATCTCTTTCTTATTTTAAAAGAAATCAATCATGGTCATAATCCTCAGAGAACTGCAAAGGATGTGCATGATAAACAAGAAGAGAATCTGAACTGTGAATAATAGGTAAACTGAGATACATCTCAGTAGGTTTTTTCTCTTTTAATGCTTGTCATAAGGAATGAGATCAAAGACATTATTCTTAGTGGCCTCCATTCAGCTTTAGATGGCTCCAGATTCAATACTTTTAGAACTCCTTCCAAAACAAAGTAACCCCACAAGCCTAAGAAACATCAGAGAGCACATGGAGACTAGATATTTAAAATTTAGGTGTTTCTGCATTGTGTTATTGTTTGCTAAATTCCTTTCTAAGTGTAGCTTAGCCACATAATTTTTTCTTCATTTTTCCAATGTCTATTTTTCTCTCTGCTTTTTCTTTCCTGCAATATACCATAGGTTAATCTTGCAGATTTTTTATTCCTTTTAATTTAAAATATGTTTTGAGAAATTATATTTTGTTATTTTCAAAATGATTTATATTTTAAAGAGTTATGTAAAATATCCAATTTTCTTTGGGCTCATTTTAGTTTAGTGAACATAGTGGATTTGTATGCAATATATATACTTGGCTCTATATCTACAATACATTTTGCACAGCTCTTCTTTCTCTTTCTAAATCAACACAGCTCCACTAAATTAATTGAGGAAGGATAGATAATGTTATTCAAGTGCAATGCCACATGAGTGCTTTCAAGATGTAATGTTTATTTTTCTTTTCCAACAGTAACTCAAGGCAGGCTAATAATAGGTGTATGAGAATTTAGCAGGCAGGAGAGGTGAGGCCTGCAAGATACCATAAGCACTATTGATTTTTCTTAAGTGCTAGAGCTTTTAAAGAGGTTCACAGAAAGAAGCATGCTATATAGAACAGGACTGTGTGCTCTGTCAATTTAGCTGGACATTGAAAGGTAGATACAGACTAGAAAAGCCAAACAAATGGAAAGACCTCTGGAGTTAATAAAAGTGAAGCTATGTTCCTTCAAAATTGCTCTGTAGGCAATTGGAAAGACATCACAACCATTCAGCTTCACTTCAGTGGAGCACCTTATGTGGAAGACATTTTCAGTCCTAGTCTTCAAAGGTTAGAAGAGAGAGTGAGTTAAGTTGCAGGTTAAGTTATGCTTCAGAACTCTTCAGACACCAGGCATATGGCCAATTCACTAGTTATAGCCTCAAATCAACATTGACCATATGCGTGACAAAAATATCTCTCACAGTGTCAAATACACAATTAATGTGACAATACTAAATGATCATTTTCAGCCATCCATTGCATTTGCTGTTTGCTTTCTGACAGATTACTGCATATGACGAAGTGTAACACAAAGAGTATACTTTCCCAAGGCCAATTGCTGAGCAAGAGATCTGTCAAGGCTCTTGAAATGCATTTTCAAAGAAGTCGAAGTGATCTGGTGATCTGTTGAAGTGCTTTTCTACAAAGAAAACTGAAGTCAAGAACATAGGAATTTAAAATGAGGGGTAGAAAGTTATTTATAACATATTCTTCCTGTAATATCAAAAGCACATTGTGAGACTTTTTTTAAATAATTCAACAATTAGAAATGATTAATAAATGAAATTGAACCAACTCACTGACTTTTCAACTTCACAAAGGGAAAATACCAATCAGCTTTCAATGCTGAAAATCTGAGTATTTTGCTCCTAGACAATTTACAAGTAGATTAAAGAGATGCAACAGCAACCTAGAAACATGGTGCTTAGGCAGTCTACAAACAAATTCTTCATCAGTTGAAAACAAGCCCAGATTTTTGCCTCAAGCATGCTTTAAGCTGTATCAGAACAGCAATTTCTGTTTTGGTTTTGCAAAAAAATACAGCACTACAGAAAAAGATATTGTTTGTGTAGAAATTCATGTTTCTTAACCTCTGAGGGTATAGAGAAATTTGCATGTAAAGTGAAATTGGGTATTTTCAATGAACCAGTAAACATCAGAAATTCACACACAACTTGTTTTTATTTTATTTACTTTAAACAAGAGCAAAATTGACGATTTTTCAGCAGTAAAGTATTCCAGTAAAATCTAACTGCTGGAAGCATTGTGTAGGCTAAGCAGACAGTTTACTGCATGGATTTTTCCCTGATCAGCTGTAGAGTACTGTAGGAGCTATTACTGAAGTTTTGAGTATGTAGCAAGACTGTGTAAACTCTAGGGGAGAAAAGGTTAACACTTATAGGCTGGTGAAGTGCCATTTACCTAAATTTTGATATATAATGCACATAGCAATGAGAAGCACAAGTCTTGAAAATATCAATGAACTGTGGAATTAGTAACCTATAATCACCAGACTATGGAGCTGTACAGGCTGCACACATTCAAATGCTAGATGAGAACATGAACAGCATGTATCCAGTCATGAAGCTGAAGAACGTAGAGGTAAAAGAAATGTTTATATCCTGGATAAATATGATATCTGAAATTCTTACTGCTTTTCTGAGAAAATTGATTTTATCTTAGCAAGTTAAAAAATGTCCAAAGACAGGGGAAAAAAAAAAAAAAAAAGTATTTCCTAAAAAAAGGTTTTTAAGGTTTTTATTCTCATATATAGCAGGGAGCAGTCTTTAGCAGAGAAAAAAAAATGAAGAGTGGCTTCTCTAAGATTTTGTAAGCTAAAATAAAACTGAAATTAGTTTTCTAATTAGAAAAAAAAATAGGTTTAAATTAATCTGGCTTTTTCTTTTTGATAAAAGCTTTGCCAACAGAATGAAAACCCCATTGCTAATGTCCTCCAAATTATGGAAGAGTGTGTACATATACACTTGTATGTTTCCTGTTTTGGCTCTCTCCAATTATCTCAGCTGTACTTTGGATCTTTGACACACCTACCTTATTTTCATGGGGAAAAAATAAAGAAATAATTGTTAAGAGGGCTACAGTAGAAAGGAGTGCCAATCAAAATGGAACATATTGAAAAGGTCAAATATTTTCCATTAATACATTCAGAGTCAAAGCTCTCTTTGTTCTTCAGCTTCTTTAATGCTACAATTAATTCAATTAAACTAACTCTAAAGCTAAGAAGTATTGTCATAGATCATAACCTTTAAAAATATCTGCATTCCCTCTTACACATTTACCTTACTTAGCATATTTTAATGATATCTCAAGGAAGAACTGTGTTAAATGTTCCTGGCTTTTTTTTTTAACAAAAAAAAAAAAAAAAAAAAAAAAAGGAGCTGTCTAAAGCAGAAAGAGCTTTGGAGGTATTGTATTTAAAGATCAATACCCATCCATATGGTGAACTAGACATGGAAAGATAGAGTCATAAAAAGAGATACTTCCCAAAATTCTTAAATATATATAATTTATATATATTCTGCCCATTCCTTCCTTGTCTTTGTATGTCTCAGGAAAGGATGATGGGTTGAAGGAGATAATAGTATGAAAAAAAAAAAAAGTGGATGAAGCATATATTTGAGACTTTGGGTGGCTGTCATATCTGAACAGCTAACTTCGTAATGTAATGCTCAGTGATCTTTCAGAAAGTCTGAGGTAAATTTGGGTCGTTCCATCATTTTAAACAATAGTAGCATGGGAAGCTTGTATGCCAATCAACACCTAAAAGATGGTAGAATAAATTGTAATTCAGGCAACATACTTATTCTGGTCCTTGTACCCTTATACAGGTATCAGAAAATGTTAATATTCCCAGCTTATCTGTGCAGAGATATTTACTAAACTGCAATAGTTAAAACTAGTTTCATATTCTTTTCCCTTTCTGATCTTATAAAAGGAAATTACTCCTGGTATGGGTCTCTT
Organism: Cygnus olor; assembly: GCF_009769625.2. Classification (NCBI taxonomy): domain Eukaryota; kingdom Metazoa; phylum Chordata; class Aves; order Anseriformes; family Anatidae; genus Cygnus; species Cygnus olor. Next base: position 82,491,982 of record NC_049169.1, read on the forward strand.
GCCTTGTCCATAGATAGACTCTTGCACCTCTTAGATGCATAGACTGGTCAGTGAGTAAGCTCCTCTAAACACACCTCTGGTCTTAAAGCAAATTTTTTACATTTTGATGTTTGAACTCTGGAGAAATATCAACCTGTCACTAGCAACCAACATTCAGATAGTCTCTCTACATATACTTCCGTGTGTGCGAAATTTGAAGCTCTTCCTTTTCGCTTGCAAGAGTAGAACCAAAGCAAGTAATATTTTTATAATCCACTCATATTTCTCCTGTAATCGTGAGTCTATAAACTAGGAACGCGCAGTACAAAAAATATTGTATAGAACCAGATGGTAAGTTATCTTTCATAGCTAATGTCATGTCATGTTACTGATATTGATACACAGCCTAGATACACTAGCTACTAGTTTGGATGTTTCTGCTCAGTCCTGAATTGTACTGAATTATAGGTGTACACTGAAAATGCCTCTTTTTTTTTTTTTTTTTTTAATGACCTGTCCCATTCAAACTGGACTTGATGTTGATATGATGGAGTTTGACTCTAAACTGTACTTATTAAACAAACTTTTGTTTTTTTGGTGTGTGAAGAAGAGGCTAACTTTGGGGCTAGACATACAAACAAAAGTAAAATAACCCATCTTATAATTTCTGTATGCAAAGAAGGAAAGAAGGTTATGGTTTTGATCTCAAGATACTTGAGATGGTTCTTGAAGGTGGTACTTCAGAGGAGCAAGAGAAAATAAACAGTGTGGCAGGACAGAACCACATTTCCAGTAGTCTCCTCCCTAAAACCACACCTGGAAACTCACAATCCCCAAAACTTCCCAGCTGGGCCCAAGGCTTGTGGTCGTGCCTGGGGTTAGCCAGGCTGTGGTTGACCTCAGTCATCATCCAGAGCCCATGCTGTCTCTTTGCTGGGGCTGCAGGAGGGAGGCACTGCACCATCCTGCAGCCCTCACCACCTCAGGCCTCACTGGGCTGCCCCTGCCTGCACTGAAGTGAGGCTCTTGGCATTGCAAATAATTACAAAATAATGCTGAGGCACCTGTGAGGAAGGGCATTTTGCTTTCTTAGGTCAGGTTTCAAAAAAAAATTAAAAAATAGCCCATACCTCAAACATCACTGTTAGACAGATGAAATAAAACTAATGTTAATTTAAACCCTTGTTGTAGTTCATATTCTACTTAAAAACTATTACTGAAGCCCTTAATCCTGTTTTCTTGTCAGAACTCTAACCCTCTTGAATACTAAAGCTTCTGGAAATATTAGATAGCTGCTAGGTGTATGTGCATACATAACTCATATATTATGAGTTATGAATTTATCCCACTAACCCTGATGACTTAATGAACCCCAAATCTGCCAAAACTGCAAAAAATCATTTTTCATGGAAGTATTATTTCATATTTAGGCGAGAATTATATCTAGTTGTATTTAAATATATAAGTAGCTTTTTATTTCCCTCCAGTATGCCAAAGCCCACAAAGCTCCTGAACACCAAATCAAAACAAGACGAAGTATGGATAATTATGCTCATTCTCTGTACTGTTTATAAGCAAAAGTTTTTTGTTTTTTATTTTTTTTCCTGAGCACTTTTTTGGTACAATTACCAATAAAATTTACAACTTACACAAATATACCACTATTTGTTCAAACACGGCGTTTCTGCAAGGCATTAGTTCAAAGATACTGCATTGATTTAAATTGAAAAGAATTACCTTTCAGGGAAAATGCATTAACTTCAGTGAAGAGACATGGCAATGAATATAAATGAAAAATATATATATATATATTTCAGTAGACTATTTTGGCCTCAGTTCACATGAATTGTTTATTTATTTAGTTATTCATTTATTTATTTATTTTGTGAAATAAATTGAATCCAAAGCAACAGTAGCTTATGACATTGTGTATGTATGAATTTCAACAAGGATAAAAAAAAGAAATAGAAGAGATATGAAATATGAATCAGATGGCCTTAAGGTCCCCCTTTTCCCCAAGGATTTTGCCTACCTGCCTTTATTTATTGTCTGATTTAATAGACACTTGAGGAATTTTATTTTATTATTTTCGGATAGAGAAGAATAAATCAATTTAAGCACTTAATGGGATTTCTGGTTTAAATAGTTCTGTGAGCAGACTGATTAATGCTTTTTATTTTGTGTATCTTCCAAAGTAATGCAACCATGTGCATTACCTTTTGTCCTGTATTGCTTCTCATATGAAATATTTTTATGAGCATCCCCAGTAAAGAATATATTTTTCATGTCAGAATTTTTCTTTATTTACTAAGACTGTATTTGCATCTTAAGTTTAGAAGTAAGTCCTGTTGTACCAAAGCCCACATCTTTATTGTGAGAATCACAGAATAAAACCAACAACAAATATATGTATATATATAAAATACATGTATGTACAAACACATATATGCATATAAATCCTTTGGGGTAAATATGATTCACCCACAAAGGTAAAGTGGTTACAATATAGTGACAAATGTGTACTAGTCAAGCAAAATGTTCAGCTCTATTGACTTTCATCAAACTGAAAAGGACTAGGGTCTTTTCTACAATTTAGGTCATTATACAGCCACTGTATTATACTGTAAGTTTACCTGTAATTTTTGTATTGATACATATAAATTCAAACAGTAAACATCCAATATTTCCTATGTGCTTCTCAGCTACTATTTTGACAACATTCTGATGCGTCTGAATTCTGTAGTTCCTCTTTGGTCCACATAAATAGTATATTTAATTGATTTCATATAGAGTTTCTTTTCCCTAGGTAACCCCTGTTGGAGGCCATCCAAACAACTGGGCTCAAGCAAGCCCTGAAGCAAGAAGCTCTGTCATGATGCTGAAGGACAGTGGTGAGTTATCAAAGTCATTGCACTAGTTTTGAAGGACTGACGACAGCAAACAAAAAGGCGATCTGATTGTAGAAGAGGAGATGAAGAAGTCATTTAATTAAAAAAGTAAGTTAAAGAGAATCTTACACACTGCTGGAGAAAATGCACTCACAGGAAAATCTTAAAATATATATCTTGGTACTCAAGAACCAGTCATGGACTAGAATCATAGTTGTAAGAGTTGGAAAAAGAACTTGCTTGCATAAATTTTTATGCAGTATTTTAAAGACAGTAGCCTACTGTAAAACAAATCAAACATATTTGTTATCTTAATAAGTATGTGTTGTCATTAATCTGGAAAAAGCAGTTAAAGTTGTAGATATTAACTTGTTAACACAGTTGCAAAAATGCTATAAATCAGAAGATAATTATCACACTCCATTTTCCTTACAAGTGCACACTAGCTGAGTAACCCAGATATATTTTAACACAATGTAGAAGAGAGTAGTTCTGATGATTTCATACTGAGTGTTGTTTTTCATCTCAGTGTCAGTCACTTGCATTTGAACTCTACCACAAGAGTGAAATATGACTTTTTTTTTCATTAATGATGTTTAATGATACAGAGTGCAATGATACACACCCTAATGATACACCTAAAATTTAGATTTTCATCCATCACATGGAATTGGGAATTCACTAATACAACAGAGAAGGTAAGGTGTTTTTAATATTACCTGCTAGTAGTTCTTTGCATTGTTCTCTTCCCTAACATCTAGACTGTACCTCTATATTATGATATTTGCAGGGATCATTTATTTAAAAACTTGTCACCATAACTTCACAGAAATATTGCTCGATGCACTAATGAGGTGTAAATAAGTCATTGAAATAGAAATGTTTAGAATTAACATTTCTGTCATTCAACATATGATCTAGATAGAGGGTATACATAATTACATTATTATCCTCTGCAGAAACATAGAGTAACTACAGAAAACCTTCTTTTGATGTTTGCTCTCAAGATTACTTTTAGTTAGGCAACTTGTCTAACGTGACAACAAAGAATGAAAACTATTGGTGAGGAAGGAAAACTGGCAACAGCAGTGACGTGTGAGGAAGAAACAGAAGAAGACAGAGGCTTCTTTGGTTCAGACATATTTGGCATTGCTGAGTAAAATTTCTTTTTGTTGCTATTAGAGACTGCGAAAATATATTGTGCACTGGTCTGGAAAGTTTTTTGTATATATGAAAATCAAGATTTTCTGTCCAGTACTATGATTCAGTTCATCAAAAGGATGAAAGCCTTTCAGTAGTGTAACAAAGGCCCAAACCCTGCCTTACTTAGAAAGGTCACTTGTTAAAAATGTGATGTATTCAAAAGTGAGATATTCTCTGAATATTTGTGCACATTTCAGTAACACTAATAGGTGTCTCTATTTCTATATATAAGACTTCATATGATTGTAATGTATGGCAATAAATGCTGAATTAGCAAATATCTCAGGAAAATAGATGTTGGATTTAATGAAAAAAAAATCACACAGAATATGGTAATTTCTGAAACCAATTTTTTAATTTATATTTAAAAATTAAAAATAAAGATCAGTAACAATTTTTATTTCTATGTTGAACTGTAAGAATTGCTGAAGATAGACCAGAGCTCTGTTTTTTGCTACTGATTTATTTCAGAAGGAAAAGAAAAAAAAAAAAAAAAAAAAAACTTTCAGTCAGATCTCCCTTTTTTCTATCTCATTTTACTTTGTTAATGTACAATTTCTCCACTTGAAACCCCTCCAAAAATTCCTTAATAAGAAACCACCAAAAAACTTTATTACCTGGATCTTTTGAATTCTTAGAGGTATATTGGGGTGAGGGTAGAACAAAGGCCTTAAACTTGCCTTAGAAGGAATAGTGACACACTAATCTTGTAGTGAAAATTGTGTAACTAGGCTTTGTACACAGAGAAAATGAGAATTTGAGAAGGGAATGTGAAGATGCGTCTGTGATTTTCCTCTTCACCTTCTGAGTTTAAGTCTTGAAGAATTTCTTCAAAAATTGCCCAAAACACTCATTGCTTTCTCTTAAAATACAAATTTGGGAACAGATAACTATGGCCTTTCTCCTTCTTACTGAAAAGAGGATTTAAACATGAAGTTATGCAGCCAGGGTTGCTATAGCTGAAACATCTTACACATTAATGAAAAACATGCCAGCTTCAAAAGGAGGAAATGGGAACTTTTTCCAAACTGAAACATCACCTAGTAGACTGACAGAATTTCCAGAAACTAGATTTTTGAATATTGTCAGGCAGAGAATTAAAATGAACCTAGCAGCCCACATACTCTAAGAGAGAAATTGAACTAGTGAGTCATTGTTTAAATAACTAACAGATGGAGGGGGAGGTAGTCTGCCATGTTTCTATTTAAGAAAACTATTATTGTGAATCATGGGACAGTGACTGTAAGACACACTCAGAAGTTCTATTGAATTTATCATTTCAGGAGAAGCAGAAAAGTACCTTGCTTGCTTTTTCTACCAGGGCTTGTATATTTACCTGCTTGGAGAACTAGGGGTTTAGGAAGTTGCACTCAGAAGCAGAACATGGGGCAGCTGGAGAGCTTGTGTCACTAAGACCTCTAGCCATGCTCCAGATCAGATATAAACTCCTTTAAAGTTTTGCAGGTAATCAATCTAATTACACACTACTTAAGCATGTAAACATTTTTTTTTTTTTTTTTAAGTAGGATATGAACATCTCATTATGTGTGGATGTAATATCACTTGACCACCAGGGAAAAGATTTTTTTCTGTCTGGTGTTTTGAGAACAGATCTATATCTGGTCATCTGGTCTAACTTATCATTGCACAGTAACTTCAGTGTAGTTAATAGCAATTTGTGGAATAGTAATTTATGTGGAATATGCAGCTCTGGTGGCTTCATATGCATACTCACTGTGTATTTAAGCAATCCACTTAGCTTTGAAAAGCAACTCTGTCTGGTCACTCAGCTGCCAAAAGACTACGATACCTCAGATATAGATGACTGACTTGTCTGTGTGAATTATCATTCTTTAGCAAGTGAATCAGCAGTCCAAAAGACAGTCAAACTGATCAAAATTTAGTACAGAACATACTAATATAGAAGAAAATAAATCACTCTAACCTTTAATTTGGCATTCTGGCTTCCAGTGGGATCTAACTTCAGCTCCTTCACTTTTAAAAAACTTTAACTAAGAGCTTGTACCCAAGCTAATGAAAACATGACAGGCTGAAAGTTGGCCAAACACAGCCAGACTTCGAACAGCAAGACCTAAAAAAAAAAAAAAAAAAAAAAAAAAGAAAAAGCGAATGAATATTAATATATTTTATATTAATATTATTATATTAATATATTAATATTAATATAAATATTGCTTTATATTGCTTTTCATGTCCCTTTCATTTTCGTTGCAGATGTTTATCGGATATGCCAAAAAATATATATATAGAAATGACTGGGCTTTGGCATCTTTGAGAGCGTAATGATGATGAGCTTTTACTTACCTTTAATCATGCATTATCTTCCATGAAGAGTATGTAAATGATTCAGTGATCTACACAGCACAGACATTGATGCACTTTCTCAACTTTTTCCTTGTCATTGTAAAAGCAACTCAAAAGAAAGAATAAATTAATGGCCAGTTATATTTAAACTGAAACAGTCTCTCTAAAAGAAATATATAAGATAAAAGCTAATGGGGTTGCTATTATTAGTTTTACTTTCATTAAGGTGGCTTTTTTTTTAACTGTAGTTGTCTGCTTGAGTGTATTTTACTATTGTACTTCACCTATTAAATGTTGCAATTAACATTTTAAAGAACAGATCCAATCTAGGCTATAATTAATGCAATGGTTTAATTCTGGCTGTCCTATTCCAAAACATAAGATTTACAGAAATGATACAAATTACAAGGAAAGAAAAATATCACTGCATTAAAAACAAACAAAAGCAATAATATATTTTAGATCTTGCTCTTAATGGGCACTATACTTAATGGTCTGTCAGTATTTTCATTATAAATACAGTTATTGAACGGTTTATAACTCAATTTTATCAGTGTCTAGTTGAAACTGTGAATCTACTTTCTGTACAAATTGTCAAAGTACAGTTCTGGTGGGGTACAAATTAGAATAAATCATTATATGTAAGTTGTTGGGCTTCATTTATTTTATGATTCAAAAATACAGCTGATGTTTTCGAGACAATTCATCTTCAGGCCCTTTACAAAAGAAAAAGTAAATGGCAGTCTTCTACCCTGGAATTTTTACTAAAATAAGGATGAGCAGTAAATGTGCTTGATAATATCCAACTGTCATTTAGCATAAGATAAAGTCAATTTGAGTCATATCAGTTTCTGCTCAGCTGGGAACTTGTCTTATATTTTCTCTCCAAAATTTATGCTACATGGCAGCGAGCAAATCTACACACAATATATTTAAGCAATAAAAGCAGAAGAACAGGGCTTTTTCTGAGAATTAACTACCTCCTGGGAGCCAATGATCCATAGCCCTGAAAAGGGTCATTAACCCCAAAGAAATGTCCACTGTTGCAGTTGTTATTGATATGAGCTGAAAGAGTGTACACATATTTGTTTTTTGTTTTTTTTTTTTAAAAGGGGAAGGTAGATTGATGGGAATTTATATTTTTATATATGGAAATATCCTTAGTAAAACAACTAGATGATGTTCATATAATAAGAAAAATGTTATTTTGCAACATTTCATCATATTCCAGAAATTTTAGTCAGTGGTATAACGTGATGAAATGTATTTGATTATATGGTTCTTGAAAGACTCTAGTAACATGACAGAGAGAAAAGGTTTAAGAAAAGAGCATAGACAAACAAACTAAATAGATGATGAAGCTACCTGATAAACTGACAAGACAAAGGCAGAACAGGGAGGAGACTAAAATTAGAGACAGCAAAGAAGTTGGAGAGGAAGAAAAAAATAAAATTTGTCTAAATTTGTCTGCAAGTGTTTCACATTTTGATAGTTTTTTTGATAGAGTGCAAAAACAGAGGTATTCAGGACACTAAGATACAGAAGGGCCTAATAGATATATTTCAGATGAAGTTTATGTTTGGATCACTGATTCCATTCCAACATTATCCATGTGGATAAATTTAATATGCTATTTATTTATTCATTTATTTGTTTTCTGGGAACAGTGTTTTGTCATGGAGAAGTAGAAATTCAGCAATTTCTGCAAGAAATTGGAAACTACAATATACTTCATGGACTACTGAGTTGAGGTAGACAAGCAGAGTAAGGATATGCTTTGTAAAGGGCAGAACATTTAAGAGGTATTGTTGTCCTTCTCTGTTTGGTTTATACATCTGTTCGGTTTATACCTCTGTTCACAGTATCTGAGGGGTTTTAGGCATTCAGAAGCAACTTTCTACTGGATAACTGTTTTTTTAAACTCCAAAAATATAGAAACTTGACTTCTAAGCAGAAGTTATGTCTTCAATAAAGGCTTAAATTTGAATTTTTGTTGTTCAATTTCTCTATAGATACTATGAGATGATACTCCAATGCAGAACAGGAAGCTAATATGTTGTTAATAACTGTTTTTCCTTTGGTAACTATGGGATATTGCTCCACCTATCTAGAACAGATTTAAACTCTTTGACTCTGGTATTTGCCTTAAGGGCATTCTTTCAGGTATTATAGAACTTCAAGGTCTAGCAGCCTAGTTCTTCTCTAGTGTTGAAGTAAATCACGTATTGGATGCAATGTCAAACTAGCTAATCTGAGAGAAAAACCTGATCCTAGTTTTTTCGTTCTGCCTAGGGCAATATGAAAAAGAAAACTCTGAGACTAGACCAAGCTCCAACAAAAGCTGTTTAAATAACTGGTAAACTATTATGTTTGATATTATGAAGTCCAAGTTCTTAACATAAAGGTTGTAAAAGTGCAATAAGAAAACAGTCATATAGATGGAAAATGTTTTCCAGTATACATTAGGCACCGAATAAGACTGTTTTTATACATTCTATGCATTACTGTAGTACGATACAGTATATGATATCAGGTGTCACACATTTTAGAGTCAAATCATTTTCATTCAACTGCATGCAAGGTTACGACCATCAGTACACATACACATGGCTATAAAAATGTCCGGTAAATAAATTGCAGATTTAATTTCTAGTCGTGGTAAGAGTAGTATATATTTTACCTAATATATAAAATACTAAGCCTTGGAGACACAATAAAGGATATTAGAAAAAGATAAGCTGTTCAAAAACCTAATGTTTTTTATGGTTAATCATAAACCATGAATAAAAGCATTCCTGTATATTTCACATTGCTTATTGCCACATCACTAGTGTTATCAGTTAAAGTTTTGTATCAGTAAAACCTAAACATAATTCAAAAAGAATCAGCATGAATTTATGGTCACTAATAAATAAAAAAAAGTGGAAAATGCAATTTTCTATCATGTCTCACAGGATTTATAATTAATTTCAGATAGGAAATGAAATTAAATTATAGCCAGTAGGTCATTTTTTCTGAAGGGTATATTTACAATTGCATGTTGATGAAATACATGCATTCTAATGCAAATATAAGTTAAAGGGTCTGGAGAGACCTGAAAGAGCCATGGTCTCTTCACAGTAAGAGCATTCAGACTATATATTCTTAAACTATCAGGCACCCTTTTCATGAAAACATAATTACAGGTGCACTAAGGTTCTTGTGAAGATTATTATTACTTTCAATGTTTTTATACAAGGCCTTGAATTAACAGAAAAATCTTTTATTAGAAGTTGCAAAAGACTGTTCCTATCTTATTTACTCTCTTTTTTTACAGAATAGTTAATAATTTAGTGCATAATCAAATATATTTTTCCTGATTTTACATTTCGGTCTAATTCCACTGACTTGAGTAAAGCATATCCTGATCTATGCTGCTGTGAAGAAAGTTATCAGAGCACAAGTTTCCAGAATTTTTGACAAGATTTTGGCTTATTTCTCTTCTCTTAATTTTCTGTCTTCTACTCATTCTTACTGTATAGCTTTCCATTCTAAGGTTGTGCTATAAGTATCCAGTAAAGTATTTAAGTTTAAGAGAACATTAAATATGACCTTATTATTTTTAGAGGATGTAAACATCCTTAAATTGGATTAGCTAAGAGCTTCAAAAAGGTGCCTGGAAATAAGCTTTTCTGAACTGTGGCTTAAGGCCCAAGCATTACACGTAACCAAGATATTATCAAATTCTCTGTCTCTGTTTTCTGTGCTTGAGTTACTTCTGGGGGAATTGTGCACAGCATACTTATCTTGGAAAGTCTCACTTGGCCACTTCTCCACTGAGTTTGGGGACAGGAACTGCATGTGTCATAATCCATCTGCAGAGTTTGGTCTGTTTTGAAATGACACCTAGCTAGCTAGCTATATGCATGCATGTATGTGTGTACTTTTCTCTTTCACAGGAGCAGGCGTCTCAAGTCCCACATAATCTCTGAAGAATTAATTTTATGGTTCAAAGGATTCTTGAGCCACATTCTTCCAACTCTGCAAATAAACGCTTGTCTGCTTGTTTGAGCAGGAAGAAGAATGCTTGCTAGAAAGGAAGTGGGTTTTCGATGACTAGTTTAATCCCTCAGTTTGGAAGAAGTTGGTCCAAATTCACAGTTCTCTGAGTTTCTGAAGTGCTCAAGAGTTACAGAACCGCTGATGAGTTTACTGATGATATTCACAGAAGGAATATCTTTCTTTAGCAGAGGAACCTGAAAGGCCAATTCTGCCTTGATATTTCCCTCCTAGTATTCTTTCTACCTTCTCTTCCTCATCTTTTCTTCTATTTTGGGGGGATTTCATTTTTTTTATTGTTGGAATATCATCTTCTGTTTTTGTACCATTTTTGTAAAAAAGCACTTTACTAAATTGTTGTCCAAATTCTGAAAGCATGAAGTTCTTATGATGGAACAGTATAACAAGCATGCACTTATACTACTTAATATGTCGCTATTCCAGTAGAAACAAACAAACAAACAAACAAAAAACAAAGGAAAATATTTTTAAATAAATAAACAACTATATAAATAATAAATCTAATTCAATTTACACATTTTGAGTATGTGAAAGCATCTACTTTACTAACATTTTTTATATGTCATTTATCATTATTGGTGAAAAAAGGAGGAATATTTGAGGTTTGTATTTTTTAAGATTTTCTAGAACTGGCAAGTACTTATGTATAGTGTGTACATTTTAGTATATTCTTTACATAGATATATTTTACAATTTTTGTAGTGACAAATGTCATTTTCTCACAAATGCCAGAAATAGGACTAACAGCACTGAGACTATTACCAATTCATTCATTAATGTGGATAATGCTTTTTTACTTCCTTCTAACTAAAATTTATGTAAAGGAAAGGTAACTTCCTCCCTCAGGTCCCCTTTTTCTCACAACTCCAAAGCATTCACTGTTTCATATTATGCCATATTTTCTTGATCACTGATCAATCTTTCTGCTTTTTTCCTGACATTATCTAATGGGTCCAAAGTTTTCTTTAAATGTAGTCCCAGAGCTAGGCAAACTACTTGTGATGTGTAAAGGTTGTGGAAAGGTTATGTCACAGAGCTGACTGACAAACTTACATTTTATATTCTAGTAGCATGTCAGTCTTTCTAAAAATGTGACATTGTCACACTGAGGTTTCACTACATTCTCTATTTACAGGTCTTTTTTGTACAACCAGTAATGTTGAAGAGGTAACTATTCACAGTGTAAGAATTTATTATATGCCTATGCAAAGGGACTTTTTTTTTTTTAAATAAGCCATACATTGTTGTTTTTTTTCAACTAATTTCTCCATTCTGATAATTTGAACCAACTTCCTAGAGGGTTGCCACCTTACAAAATGGTTGGTACCTGTAAAATGAGCAAGACTATTCTCTTCTATCAGTCAGCTCACACAAAAATACTGAGGCTCAGAACAAACTTTTTAAGAATTATCAATATCTTATTCCAGTTTGATTATGGGTCAATTTTAAGTGCTCCCTGAGTATGCCTTTCCAGCTGTTTTTTTAGCACATTCAGTTGGGTCATATTTTCTTATCTTGCTAATAAGTACAGCATGAAAAGCTTTACTGAACTCAAAACAAAAAGAACTCATCTTCTCCACGGTCCTATAAGCTACCACAGAAAGACATTGGATAGATTTAACATCATTTGCTCTCAAACAATCTGTATTGCCATTTATTGTTGTCCTAATTACCACTGAAGTGATTACTTTTCTTGAGCATTTTTTCCAGTATTTCCCTAGAAACTAAAGATAAGGGAAATATAATTCTGAGGGTCTTATTTTCTTCCTTTAAGATGAAACAGGCTATAGTTGAAATTTTGCACTCTTTCAGAATTCCTGAGAGGTCTTACATATTTCTGCTTTAGATAATTTTATAATTTGTGCTGTATTAAATGGTACCATTTAAAAACATTCAGAATATCTGAGTGCATTATACCTATCCTTTTTCCTACCTATTTCCACATCTTTTTCCCCTCTGTTCTCTGTGCTGATAAACTGCTCAGAGTTGACCTTTGAAATGTGTGATTTGTTTGATTGACACTTTATTTTGTTATTTATATTTACTAGTCAAAACTAATACTTTTGTCCTTGATGAGAAGTTTGATCCGTGAATTGTACCAATTCAATAAATAAGAACAATGTGGATATGGTACTATTTAAGGTCTATTTTTCCACTTAAAATGAAAGAATGTGGTCCTGAATTTTAGATTTTCTGAAAAGCGAAAAATTATTATTTTTTGAAAAATTCAACTATGCACTTAATTCATTAAGGATCACTTTTAAAACTAGGTTTTGGATATATTCCTTGGGCACTTGGCTGTCAAAATAAATAAATAAAATAAATAAAATCTTTTGGATTTCCAAAAGACAAAAATATTCAACTCTCCACTTTACCTGCATTTAACACATTCTTTACACATTTTATTAACCCATCAGAAGGAAGAATATCACTGGGCCTCTTATCTGATTAAAATACTCCCCATCTGCTTTGTCTCAAGCTAGATTCATTGGAGAATTTTCTGTCCTTTTTATTCAAGCAGCATATGAAAATTATAAATCATAAAAACTGATTTAAACCTGTTCCTTTATCAGTTCGGTAATTCCACCAGAAAATATTTTATTAACCATTTTGCCCTTTATCTTTTAGCTTTTAGTCAGCTTTCCCTTATTCTCTCATTTCCTCTATGCGAAAAAACTGCAACCTTGACAATAACATTTTTGAAAAATACTGGTAACTTTTACTTAACTCATGCATTCCACTCATAATTCAGAAGCAGTCAATTCAAAATAAACTATTCTCTGTCTCTGGTAAAAAATAAATAAATAAATAAGTAAATAAAAATCTGGCCTAATAAAGGCAGTTTGATATCTTTTACTGATTTTTTACTGTAATTTATAGTGTGGCTTCTGAAAATTTAAGTATGGTAAATTGTATTCTCATTCTTTCTACAATAATCATATTCTCTTTGCAAGGTATTCTAGGGAAGCAGTGAAGCATGATAACTCATCTTGATTTCTTTTTAAAATATGCTAAACATTCAATTCACTGAGTGGAAAGATAACCTTAAACTGTATATACTGCAAAGCTGCCTTTTGAGAGGAGGGATGGCCCTCTGGAAAATAACAGTCATGTAAATATAACCCTTAATTTTTGGACTGGATTTCTGCAAACTTTCTTAGATTCTGATAAAGCTTCTTCCAGCTGGAAGAGAACAGAGAGAGAACAGAACGTTCTTGAGAGAACGGCATGAAATAATGAAAAAATAGATTATAAAATATTTTCACCTAAATTGAAAAGGAAAACTGTCCTGGTTTCAGGTAGGACAGAGTTAATTTTCCTTCTAGTAGCTGGCAGGGTGCTATGTTTTGGATTAGAATGAGAAGAGCGCTGATAACATGCTGATGTTTTAATTGTTGTAGAGCAGTGCTTACACCAAGCCAAGGACTTTTCAGCTTCTCACTCTGTCCTGCTAGTGAGCAGGCTAGGGATGCAGCAGGAGCTGGGAGGGGACAGACCCAGGACAGCTGACCCAAACTGGCCAAAGGGGTATTCCATACCATCTGACGTCATGCTGAACAATATATAGGGGTGGCTAGCCGGGGTGGAGGGAGGGGCCGGCTGCTCGGGGATAGGCTGGGCATCGGTCAACGGGTGGTGAGCAATTGCATTGTGCATCACTTATTTCGTACACATTATTACTATTAATACTATTATTATTATTATTATTATTATTATTATTATTATTATTATTGTTGTTGTTGTTGTTGTTGTTATTCTTTTCCCTGTCTTAATAAACTGTCTTTATCTCAACTCACAGACTTCACTTTCCCGTTTCTCTCCCCCATCCCGGAGAGGGAGGGGGGAGGGTGAGCGAACGGCTGTGTGGTGTTTGACTGCCAGCCGGGCTAAACCACAACAGTCCATTTGGCGCCCAACGTGGGACTCAAAGGGTTGAGATATCGACAGATTTGACCAGAGTGTGTTAAACTAGAATTGGTATAAGTATTCGACCTGCTTAATAGTTGCCAGTCACAATGTTGATTGCCTTAATCTCAAGTCTGCTGTGCCTGTTTCCCAAATTGAGTTTTATAGCAAGTTACTTTCTGTATGTGCTCCCTGTCGTGCTGTTTATCCTTTCCAGGCCCTGGTTTAAGATTGTTATGGTACTGTGTGGTGTAACGATGGCTTATGAAATGATGAGGTATCTGGTCATGACTCTAACCTGGTATTTGTACTCAGCACTGTCGTCGACTCCATACTTCGGAAACCATATCTCAGAAACTATTAGCAATTACACCTATTGCCTTTTTTCATCAGGGAGTCAATCTGTGGAGGGGACAGGGGAAGATATTTTTTCCTACCTGTTCACTCTCCCTTCCTCCTTCACCACCCTCTTATCCCCCGAGCTAGTTACGGTAGCTCTCCAAGATGTTGAATATCCTTGGGATACTCAGACCAGCATGTTCTTGTTGTTATGTCTCCTGAATGCGCTTCAGGTTTTGTTTAAGGTTAAACAACTACTTAGGAATCTCATCCGGAGATCTGTCTTGAGGCGGGATATTTGCGAGTGGCAGGGAGTGTGGGAGGATATGGGCAGGTTTCTAGTGCAGTGGGCACCTCCAGTGTTTTGGACATTCACCCCTGAACAACTGCAAAATCCTAAAAAACTGGTAGAATGCTTGAAAAAAAGGTGTCATGACTCTGGCAGTTCCAAAGTGACACAAATCACTGTGGCGTGCTGGGGTCTGGCTTGTGCCTATCGAGCTGCAATTGATGCTACTATCAACCTAGTGACAGACCCTGTGGCCGTTCCAGTCCCGGCTGCTGCAGCCATTCCAGCTCCAGCTCCCGCAGCCGTTCCGGCTCCAGCTCCCGCAGCCGTTCCAGCTCCCGCAGCCGTTCCAGCTCCAGCTCCCGCAGCCGTTCCAGCTCCAGCTCCTGCAGCCATTCCAGTTCCAGCTCCCACAGCCGTTCCAGCTCCAGCTCCCGCAGCCGTCCCGGCTCCAGCTCCCGCAGCCGTTCCAGCTCCAGCTCCTGCAGCCGTTCCAGCCCCTGCAGCCGCTCCAGCTCCTGCAGCCGCTCCCACTCCTGTGGCTGGGTCAGAGAAACGAACTGTAGCAGTGCAAGTTGCCCCTGCAGAGGGTACTCCAACCCCTGTGGCAGACCCTGTGGCTGGGTCAGAGAAACGAACTGTAGCAGTGCAAGTTGCCCCTGCAGAGGGTATTCCAACCCCTGTGGTAGACCCTGTGGCTGGGTCGGAGAGGCGAGCTGTAGCAGTGCAAGTTGCCCCTGTAGAAAAGGTGAAAAAATGGTATAGAAACTCAGGTCGTTTAGAACGCAGAAAGTCTTCTGCTAAGTCTGGGTGTGGAGAAGACGAGGCTGGGCAATCAAGTGTGCAGGAGGATGAAGATGAGGATGAGGATGTCAGAAAATCAACAGTAACTACCCGAACCCTATACTAGCGTGAGCTACGAGATGTGCGAAAAGATTTTGGTCACTGTATAGGTGAGCAGCTTGTCACCTGGCTGCTCCGGTGCTGGGACACTGGAGCCAATGGTGAGACATTAGAGGGCAGGGAAGCCAGGCGGTTGGGATCCCTTGCTAGAGATGCAAGCATTGACAAAGCAATTGGAGATGGAGCACGATCTCACAGCCTCCGGAGGCGTCTCCTGTTAGCTGTGAAGGAAAGGTATCCCTACAAGGAAGAACTTGTATGTCTACCAGTCAAGTGGACCACCATGGAGAAGGGAATTCAGTACCTGAGGGAATTAGCCGTACGGGAAGTAATTTATAAGGACCTAGACGACGCACAAACATCCACAGATCCGGATGATGTCCAGTGTACTCGACCCATATGGCGGAAGTTTGTACGGAATGCACCATCAACATGGGCCAGCTCATTGGCAATAATAACCTGGAAAAACGGTGAAGATCCCACAGTGGGTGACATGGCTAAACAACTCCGGCAGTACGAAGGAAATCTCTCCTCTTCCCTACAGGCCTGCGTCTCGGCTGTGGAGAAACTCTCTGAAGAGGTCCACCAACTTAAAGAGAATTTATGTTCCCCCCCACCTGAACGAACCAGTGGCCACCAACTAAAAGAGAATACTTTGGAGAAACTTTTTGAAGAGGTCCACCAACTTAAAGAGAGTGTATTTTCTTCCCCACCTGTACAAACCAGCGTCTCGGCTATTAGGGGTAAACGTGCATCCGTGCAAAGAAGACAATATGGTGGGTACACACCCCGCACCACCCTGTGGTTTTACCTACGTGACCATGGAGAGGACATGAGAAAATGGGATGGAAAATCTACTGAGACCCTAGAGGCATGGGTACGTGAGTTGCAAAAGAAAACAATTGGGAGAAAGGGGTTCTCTGAAAAGTTTGCTGCTCCAACTTCTAGCAGGCAGTCTTTTAAACACAGAAATGAAGATTCTGACCAGGACTAGAGGGGCCCTGCCTCCAGCCAGGGGGAGGAAAGGGACAACCGAGTTTATTGGACTGTGTGGATTCGATGGCCTGGCATGTCTGACGCACAGAAGTATAAGGCTCTAGTAGACACCGGAGCACAATGTACTCTAATGCCATCAAGCTGTAAAGGGCCAGAGCCCATCTGTATTTATGGCGTGACAGGGGGATCCCAGCAGTTAACTGTATTGGAAGCTGAAGTGAGTCTAACCGGAAATGAGTGGCAAAAGCACCGTACTGTGACTGGCCCGGATGCTCCGTGCATCCTTGGCATAGACTATCTTAGAAGAGGATATTTCAAGGACCCAAAAGGGTTCCGCTGGGCTTTTGGCATAGCTGCCTTAGAGACAGAGGACATTAAACAGTTGTCTGCCTTGCCCGGTCTCTCAGAGGACCCTTCTGTTGTGGGGTTGCTGAGGGTTGAAGAACAGCAAGTGCCAATCGCTACCACAACTGTGCACCGGCGGCAATATCGCACCAACCGAGACTCCCTGATTCCCATCTACGAGCTAATTCGTCAACTGGAGAGCCAAGGAGTGATCAGCAAGACCCATTCACCTTTTAATAGTCCCACATGGCCAGTGCGAAAGTCTAATGGTGAGTGGAGACTAACAGTGGACTATCGTGGCCTGAACGAAGTCACGCCACCACTGAGTGCTGCAGTGCCGGACATGCTAGAAACTCCAGTACGAACTGGAATCAAAGGCAGCCAAGTGGTATGCCACAATTGATATTGCTAATGCATTTTTCTCCATCCCTCTAGCAGCAGAGTGCAGGCCACAGTTTGCTTTCACTTGGAGGGGAGTCCAATATACTTGGAATCGGTTGCCCCAGGGGTGGAAACATAGCCCTACCATTTGCCATGGACTGATCCAGTCTGCGCTGGAGCAGGGGGAGGCTCCTGAACACCTGCAGTACATCGATGACATCATTGTGTGGGGTGACACTGCAGAGGAAGTTTTCGAGAAAGGGAAGAAAATAGTCCAAATCCTTCTGAAGGCCGGTTTTGCCATAAAACAAAATAAAGTTAAAGGACCTGCACGAGAGATCCAGTTTTTAGGAATAAAATGGCAAGATGGACGTCGTCAAATCCCAATGGATGTGATCAACAAAACAACAGCTATGTCTCCACCAACTAGCAAGAAGGAAACACAGACTTTCCTAGGTGTCGTGGGGTTTTGGAGAATGCATATTCCAAATTACAGTCTGATTGTAAACCCGCTCTACCAAGTAACTCGTAAGAAGAATGCTTTTGAATGGGGCCCTGAGCAACGACAAGCCTTTGAACAAATTAAACAGGAAATAGTTCATGCAGTAGCCCTTGGGCCAGTCCGAACAGGACCAGATGTAAAGAATGTGCTCTACACCGCAGCCGGGGAGAATGGTCCCACCTGGAGCCTCTGGCAGAAAGAACCTGGGGAAACTCGAGGTCGACCCCTGGGGTTTTGGAGTCGGGGATACAGAGGATCTGAGGCCCGCTATACTCCAACCGAAAAGGAGATATTGGCAGCATATGAGGGAGTTCGATCTGCTTCGGAAGTGGTCGGTAGTGAAGCGCAGCTCCTCCTGGCACCCCGGCTGCCGGTACTGGGTTGGATGTTCAAAGGAAGGGTCCCCTCTACACATCATGCAACTGATGCTGCATGGAGCAAGTGGGTTGCACTGATTACTCAGCGGGCTCGAATAGGAAACTCCAGTCGCCCAGGAATCCTGGAAGTGATTATGGACTGGCCAGAAGGCAAGTACTTTAGGATATCATCAGAGGAGGAGGTGGTCCGTGCTGAAGAAGCCCCACTGTACAACAAGCTACCAGAAAATGAGAAGAAATATGCCCTGTTCACTGATGGGTCCTGTCGTATTGTGGGAAAGCATCGGAGATGGAAAGCTGCTGTATGGAGTCCTACACGACGAGTTGCAGAAGCTGCTGAGGGAGAAGGTGAATCGAGTCAGTTTGCAGAAGTGAAAGCCGTTCAGCTGGCCTTAGATATTGCTGAACGAGAAAAGTGGCCAGTTCTCTATCTCTATACTGATTCATGGATGGTAGCAAATGCCCTGTGGGGGTGGCTACAGCAATGGAAGCAGAACAACTGGGAACACCGGGGCAAACCCATCTGGGCTGCTACATTGTGGCAAGATATTGCTGCCCGGGTAGAGAACC
Organism: Cygnus olor; assembly: GCF_009769625.2. Taxonomy (NCBI): domain Eukaryota; kingdom Metazoa; phylum Chordata; class Aves; order Anseriformes; family Anatidae; genus Cygnus; species Cygnus olor. Next base: position 82,511,044 of record NC_049169.1, read on the forward strand.
TGGTTGTAAAGGTATGCCATGTAGATGCTCATGTTTCCAAGAATCGGGCTACTGAAGAACATCAAAACAACCAGCAGGTGGATCAGGCTGCTAAGATTGAAGTGGCTCAGGTGGACCTGGACTGGCAACATAAAGGTGAATTATTTATAGCCCGATGGGCCCATGACACCTCAGGCCATCAAGGTAGAGATGCAACATACAGATGGGCTCGTGACCGAGGGGTGGACCTGACCATGGACACTATAGCACAGGTTATTCGTGATTGTGAAACATGTGCTGCAATTAAACAAGCCAAACGGTCAAAGCCTCTCTGGTATGGAGGACGATGGCTGAAATACAAATATGGAGAGGCCTGGCAGATTGATTACATCACACTCCCCCAAACCCGCAACGGCAAGCGCCACGTACTTACAATGGTGGAAGCAACCACCGGATGGCTGGAAACATATCCTGTGCCCCATGCCACCGCCCGGAACACTATCCTGGGCCTTGAAAAGCAAGTCCTATGGCGACATGGCACCCCAGAAAGAATTGAGTCAGACAATGGGACTCATTTCCGAAACAACCTTATAGACACTTGGGCCAAAGAACATGGTATTGAGTGGGTGTATCACATCCCCTATCGTGCACCAGCCTCCGGGAAAGTTGAACGATACAATGGACTGTTAAAGACTACACTGAAAGCAATGGGTGCTGGGACATTCAAAAATTGGGAAACACATTTGGCAAAGGCCACCTGGTTAGTCAATACTAGAGGATCTGCCAACCGAGCTGGACCTGCCCAATCAAACCTGTTACGCACTGTAGAAGGGGATAAAGTTCCTGTAGTGCACGTAAGAAACATGCTGGGTAAGACAGTCTGGGCTACTCCCGCCTCAGGAAAAGGCAAGCCCATTCGTGGGATTGCTTTTGCTCAGGGACCTGGATGCACTTGGTGGGTAATGCAAGAGAATGGGGAGGTCCAGTGTGTACCTCAAGGGGACCTAATACTGGGTGAGAATAGCCCATGAGTTGAATTATAGTATGTTAATTATCATAGAACACTGTATGTCATCGCTACCATGGTTGCTATATATCATAGATGAAAATGGTGATTAATTAGAAGGTATTGGAAAGAGTGTAACCTGAGCATGACATAAATGGCATGGAATAAGGGGTGGATATCTGTCCTGGTTTCAGTTAGGACAGAGTTAATTTTCCTTCTAGTAGCTGGCAGGGTGCTATGTTTTGGATTAGAATGAGAAGAGCGCTGATAACATGCTGATGTTTTAATTGTTGTAGAGCAGTGCTTGCACCAAGCCAAGGACTTTTCAGCTTCTCGCTCTGTCCTGCTAGCGAGCAGGCTAGGGATGCAGCAGGAGCTGGGAGGGGACAGACCCAGGACAGCTGACCCAAACTGGCCAAAGGGGTATTCCATACCATCTGACGTCATGCTGAACAATATATAGGGGTGGCTAGCCGGGGTGGAGGGAGGGGCCGGCTGCTCGGGGATAGGCTGGGCATCGGTCAACGGGTGGTGAGCAATTGCATTGTGCATCACTTATTTCGTACACATTATTACTCATTATTATTATTATTATTATTATTATTATTATTATTATTATTGTTGTTGTTGTTGTTGTTGTTATTTTCCCTGTCTTAATAAACTGTCTTTATCTCAACTCACAGACTTCACTTTCCCGTTTCTCTCCCCCATCCCGGAGAGGGAGGGGGGAGGGTGAGCGAACGGCTGTGTGGTGTTTGGCTGCCAGCCGGGCTAAACCACAACAAAAACTAATCTCTAATCTAGCAAAGACTTGAGCAAACTCAACACTGATTCACCACAGAGAAAAAACTGAGAATGCTACAGCTTCTTTGCTCTGGTGCCATATGATTTTAAATTTGATAAAATTCTACTCAGGACAGGGACATTAAAGCAAAATTTCAATCAGTACTTCCAGTCTCCTTGAGAGAGTGAAATATTTCTCAAATGGATAATCTATTTGAATTAAATTAGGTGAATCTAACATTCATTTCAAAATCTTTTGTTTCTTTTGTCAGCTTTGCAATGTAGGCAGCATAACTTTCGTCTTCTGGAAGCTGTTGCTATCAACATAATTTAGATCAGCGTAGGTGACTGTTGTTAAGATGTACAAATGGAGCTCAGCTAGCCTCAGGATTGAGGAATCAGTGCTTCTTTTATCAGTTTGGCTCTATTTTCTTCCCCATTATCTTGCAAAATCTAATTTTAGAGCACCAAATGGAGTAGCTTTTATCATTTCTTTTTTATTTCATAACTCCACAACCTCTCATTCTGAATTTTGTGTATTTTCATAAATTTTCCTTTCTTCTGCTGTTTATGCTTCCAAGTCACATACAAAATAGTCTCTCTTCTTGAAAGTCCCTTCAAATACTGAATTTAAAGGTTTCTCCATAAACCTAATCCCATTTTTTCACTCAGAAGTCTGTATATACTTTGTAATTAGGCCAAGTGGCTGGAAGTGTGCTGCTTGCATCATCATTTATTTATTTATATTGGTATTCACCAATTTATTACATATATATTATTATAGAATATTATTACAGAATAAGTTACAGGAGGTTCATAGACTGCTCACAGAAGCAGGTGAGCCATGGGCACAAGGTCTCTCTTACCTTGATCTGCTACATCTGCGTGGTAATCTCTGGCGGAGCAGACTGCCATGTATTCACCCTAAGATGCCAGAGCGAGATGCACTGGAATTAATTTGTCAAAGTCCATTTCTACATGATAAATGCAAGATTAATACTCAGGGCTTCTTTGTGGGAGGACAGTTTCTCTGGTGCTCTGGAGAACCTAATGATGACAAACAAAAAATTGTATGTCACCAAAGTACTATGCAAATAGGGCAAAGGAGTTTTTCAGACAAAGTAGAAATGGTTCTGAGTCAGGAAACTATTTGGAATTAAGCAAAGTCTTTAATTTACCTGGGCAATTAATTTAAGCTGCCATAATTATAACCTATTGTGTTTGAGAAATGACTTTGCTCAGATGGTCATATTTAAAAGTGCTAATACAGCACAAGTTTAGAAGAGGAAAATTTGCTTGGAAAGATTTAGAACTAGCTCTTTAGCTGTGACAGATAGGAACAGTTCCACTATTGCCTGTAGAGTTAGCTGGATTTATATCTGGCGAGGTTAAGACCGACAGTGTCTAACATATGAACTTCCAAAATAAAATTGTGAATTGTGATTCTTGTCTTCTCCTGATTTTTTTTTTCATATCCATGCTTTAAGATTTCAAAATGTTATTTGTTTATTTATAATCTGGATATTTATTCTTTTTTTTTTTTTTTTCCTAAATCAATGCATTCTTGTTATAAGCTTTTAAAAATCTGTTCAGAAAAACTGTCACATGCAGCTGCTCATCAGATCCATCCAAGTGCTAGAATGCCAAATCAACAAGGTTACTTGTATTAGTAGAAATATTGTAGATCATTTCTACACCTACAAAACTAGCACTTGAAGACATTATTCTATTTGAAATGTAATGAATATCTATATATATTTTACTTACAAATGTTTTAGAAACAATATCTGCATGTGTGTTTCCATTCACAGATACGTACATGTCTGTGTAACAGACAAGGACAGGAATTTCATTGTTTCCTTCATTTTAGTTCCATATAGCTAAGTTTGCTAAAAAGATAGTTTTAATTAAGTTGTTTTATCAACCACATAGAAACATTACTAATTGCTACAATAAATAAATAATATAAATAATATAAATTAAAATGCACTTTGAAAACTAATCTTTATGCATAGAGTCTCAAATTTCATGCCATAATGTAGATCCTGTGTGCTGTATGAAAAATGTTGATATGTCCTTCAATTCAGTTCAAAATTCTGAATCAGCAGATCGTTCAATAGAAATCATATTCATCTGATCCAGCTATGTACAGACAAGTCCAAAAAGTGGCTGAATACAAACTTCAGGAAAATGTTTATGGTGAAGAGACCATCCTCACTTTAAAAAAAAAAAAAAAAAAAGTATTTTTAAATATATTTTTTAATGTTTTTAATTAACATTAAAAGTGATCCATTTTACCTCTTTGTACATTGAATTAGTTTTTTAATTACATTTTCTCTAATATAACAAAAATTTGCTTTTTGGTCCACAAGACAATACAATGTTTTTAGCATTAAAGACATTAGGATACCTTCAAAGTTGATAAAGTGTTTTTCTAGAAAAATAAAGCATTTTAAGGACAATGTTGACAAGTATGAAATATGCTGCTATATCCAAAATGTTTACTGTCATTTTCCCATCTATATAAATGTTAAATGATTATCAGAATAAATTCGCCTTGACAAGTTGCTAGGTCTACACCTCTACCAGTCCAGCTGGAACAGATAAAATTAATCTTAAGACATCCTCCAGTTTATATGAGATACTGCTGCTGTAGCATTCTCTTTCCCTTTCCTTTCTCTTTTGCATAAGAAATGCAAACAATAAACACCAGTAACTCTAAAAATTACATATTTAAGCTCCTCTGATTGTCTTCTGTTATATGGGAGAAATATCATAATACATATTTTTAAATGTAGCACCATTTTATGCTAATGAACTGAGTTTATGTTCTTCACTGAAAATTAATATCCTCATATTGTTCATAATTTTTGACTAGTCAGATTCCTGTCATTTTAGAGAAATAACATTTTAATGTTAAAATGCTGTTTCAGGTGGTACAGTATTTCAAGGTTAGATTAGGATATTAAATGACAACTAGTCTATTTATATACAAAATAGACATATATGATATAAGTAGCTTTTTGTTTACAATATATTTAATGCTATGCATTGTACAGTAGACATAGCTTGAAGTAAATATAATTTAATTTGCATTTGAACTGCCTGAAGAATTCTGTGGTAGGTAATTTCAGTATCAGAAATTATGTTTTACCTTAAATAGTTTCTTACTTTAATAGTTTCTTTCCATATTGAAAAACAAAGAATGTCTTAGAGAAACTTCATTTCTATAAACAAAACAAGACAAATTAGTAGAAGACAAGCCATTTTGCTAGTTCTGGAATGATTCTATCATACTATTTGCTTTACAAAGATTTCCAATCCTAAACAGTTTATGAATGAAAAAGAATGGAACAGAAACAAAGATGGATATAAAGAAATAAATAAAGATGCTATTCCGTAAAAATAACTATAAAATGACAAAATGTAGTTCCTAGCATATAAATGCACACTTCAGGACTATAGCTTTTTTCTTTCCTTCTTTCCTACAATTTTCTTATGGAAATTGATTAGATGCTTTTAATGCTACAGCTATGTGTGAGAATATTGAAATATACGGATAAACAGATTACTGTCTAGTCCCTAAAAACTTGACACAAACTACCTTTAGGAATAAAAGTACTGTCTGTTTGTAACAACCATCAAAAGATAGAAAACTGATTAAATATATTCCAGGACTTCAGTGATTCTTAATCCCTCTTGACTGAGTTTTAAATGTATCTATCTATAGATGGCACTCTTTTAAATGGGTATTTTAGTTTTGTTTGTTTGCTTCTAATCTTTAATGCTTCTGTTTTAACAGACCAATTATCTAGGAGATAATCATGCAATTTACAATCTGTGTATTGTCTAATTCTCCCCATAGAATAATCTGCTTCATTGAATTCTATTGTTCAAAGAGCAATTTAGTACTTATTCCACTTCTTCATTATTAAACATATTTATTGTCATTATCAAGTTCAGAGAAAAGTTAGACAATGATCCTTCTTCTCTTCAGTTCATCAACAGTAAGTTATGATCTTACAGCTATTTCTGTTATTAGTACTTTTTTCTTTGAACTTCCCAGGTATGCTTTGCTATAAAAAAATAAAATCTCCCTTTAGCATTAGCATGTTTTGGAACTCTGATGTTCTCAATACACATATCAAATTGTATTTCTGACCTTGGGTAAGTCCTCTCTAGCTAAGATAATTCATTACATGTAGTGAAAAATATACATAATTCTTTATGTGCTAAAAGAGGGAGAGTGAGATAGAGAGACGTGACTCTGGTCCTCCTCTCACTTACAGCGTAAATTTCTAAAAAGTGCTTCCAGCAAGTCCCTGGAACCAGCTTAGCACATAATTGCAAAGTGGGCCAGCTGGCTGGAGGTAGGAATGCTGCATCCACTTGGCAACAATTAAAATTTCAGAAGAAAAAAAGCAGACCAATTTTTCCACATAAAAATTCAGGCAAGTTTTTGATATTCCTTGATATCAAACCAGCAAGTGGAGACTGACTGTACAGCATACCTAGCAAGTCAATGAGTTATGCCAGATTTGAACTGAATTCTGGGGGGCCTTTTTTGGATTGAGAAACGGTAAGAAACCTCAAAGGGAATTTATTCCATATTGACCAATAGGTAAGGTTTCAATTTTGTCAGAACAATTTATACATAATTTTGTGTAAATGAGAGGTTAGTTTCAAACAAACAAAAAAATCTTGTTTCCTTATGAACTTCACTAAATAGATTTTACCCACACATTCCCACAAACAGTATGGATTATTCATCTTATGGAAAAGAACATAACCTTTAGGTTAATTATTACTGCATGTGACTCTTCTCTCAGGTACATTGCAACAATGCATCTTATATTGGCCTTTGAGCGATTAGGGGAAAAGGCTTCAATATGTAATTTGATGAAACTGATTGAAGACTTCCTTAAGATGTAAGCACTCTATTGAAATTTAGGTTGGATATTAGGAAGAACTTCTTTACTGAAAGGGTTGTTAGGCATCGGAATAGGCTGCCCAGGGAGGTGGTTGAGTCACTATCCCTGGAAGTCTTTAAAAGCCGTTTAGATTTAGAGCTTAGTGATATGGTTTAGTGGAGGACTTGTTAGTGTTAGGTCAGAGGTTGGACTAGGTGATCTTGGAACCTAGATGGTTCTGTGATTCTGTGATTCTGTGAAATTTCTGTAATGTAGCATTACTTGATTGACTTCTACTATCAGGTTGAATTTGACAACAGAAAGAATGGCAATTTTCATTAAATTCTAACTGTTTGAAATCCTTTAAAGAATCCCAAACTCCTGACAATTCAGGAGATAAGGAGAATAATAATAATTAGATCTGTTCTTGATCTACTAAGTTCCAGGAGATCCTGCTCCAAAAGGTGCTTTCAAACCCGTTCTCTATATTCTTGATCATAGAATCATCCAAGAAAACAAATTTACTTAGTGATTTGGAAAAAAAAATAAACAAACAAAAACAAAAAACCCCAACCAACCAAACAACCAACCAAATAAATAAATAAATAAATAAACTTTCTATTCCAAGTATAAAAAATTAACAAAACTGAAAAAGCTGCATAGATTCAATAACTAAACTTGCACAGACTTTTCAAATGAAGTTTTATCTTTGACTGGCATGTTTACTAAGATAGTTCACATTATAAATTATTTTTGTATAAAATACAAAATACAAAACAAAAATACTACTTTTGTTCAGACAGGCTAGGAAATATGGGCTGAAGCTCTTATTACAGCTGAGGTCAGGCTACCACTATCCTACTTGACATTTTTTTAGCTATTTCCTTCAGTTATGGGCCATCCACGGTATGAAAAATGAAGATGGATATACCAAAGCACCTCCTGGTTAAGCCTAGATTGCTATAAAGATTTCCCTTCTTATCTCTTGACCCCGACTTCTTTCATTATTGTGCAAATTTCTCATGTTCCTAAGATGTAGACTGGTGTTGTGGTATAACCTGGCAGGCAGCTAAGCACCACACAGCCATTTGCTCACTCCCAACAGTGAAATGGGGGTGCAAACTGAAAAAAGGTAAAAGTGCAAGTACTCATCGTTGAGGTAAGGACAGTTTAATAAGAAAAGGAAGAAAGCAATAATAACAAACAAGCAAGGGATCCACAATGCAATTGCTCACCACTTGCCAGCTGATGCCCAGCCCATCCCCAAGCATTGGCAGCCCCCCAACCAACTCCCCCACTTTCATTGTTTAGCATGACGTCATAAAAGATGGAATATCCGTTTGCGTCAGCTATCCTGTCTGTGTCTCCTCCCAGCTTCTTGTGCACCCCTAGCCTCCTCACTGACATGTCACCATGAGAAGCTGAAAAGTCCTTGGCTCTGTGTAATCACTACTCTGCAACATCAAAAACATTGGTGTGTTAGCAACATTATTTTCTTCCTATATCCAAAACACAACACCGTATCAGCCGCTATAAAGCAAACTAACTCTGTCCCAGCCAAATCAGGACAATATCCACCCCTTCCATAATATTTAAGCCTTGCTCAGGTCCCACAGTTTCCAATAGATCCTAATTAACGACCGCCACCCTTCCCGCTTTTTGACACGCAGACATCATCCCCTTAGTTTGTGGGCCATCTCTCTAAATGTCTGTTGTCATGTCTTTTAGTCCATGACCTTGGGCTTCTTTGGGTCAAAATGGTCCTTCAGGTCAGGAGGGATGCTGTCTGGTGTTGGACTGTTGCACAGTGAAGGCAGCTCTGGTTCCATTACCACAGAGTTTGTTGTGTTCTATCACCACTGCGCTTTGCTCGGTTCCATCAAAATTCATTCTTCATCAGTTTGGGTGACTCTTACTGTAATAACATTAACAGTAGTGATGACATGCAGCATTATATAGATATAGCAACTGGAATATTATAATTCAAACCACGGGCTATTCTCACCCCAAATCAAATCCCCTTGAGGAACACATTGGACTTCCCCATCTTTCTGCATTACCCACAAAGTGTACTTGGGTCCCTGAGCAAAAGCAATCCCATGGATGTTTGCCTTTGCCTGAGGCAGGAATAACTGAGTCTTCCTCGGTATGTTTTTTATGTGCAATACAGGGACTTTATCCCCTTCTACAGTACATAAAAGTTTTGATTGGGCAAGACCAGCTTGGTTGGCAGATCCTCTAGTGGTGATCAATCAGGTGGCCTTTGCTAAATGGGTACTGCAATATTTGAATGTCCCATCATTTTCAGTGTAGTCTTTAATAGTCCATTATATTGTTCAATTTTCCCAGAGGCTGGTGCATGATAGGGGTACCCACTCAATGCCATGCTCTTTGGCCCAGGTGTCTATGTGGTTATTTCAAAAATGAGTCCTTTTGTCTGACTCAATTCTTTCTGGGGTGCTATGTCACCGTAAAACTTGTTTTCAAGGCCCAGGACAGTGTTCTGGGTGGTAGCATGGGAGATGGGGTATGTTTCTAACCGTCTGGTGGTTACTTCCACCATTGTAAGTACATGGTGCTTGCCTTGGCGGGTTCCCTGTAGTTATATTTCAGACATCATCCTCCATACCAGAGAGTTTTTTGACTTGCTTGATTGTTGTGCATATTTCACATTCATGGATAACCCATGCAATAGTGTCCATGGCCAGGTCCACCCCTTGATTATGAGCCCATCTATATGTTGCATCCCTGCCTTGATGGCCTGAGGTGTCACGGGCCCACTGAGCTATAAATAATTCAACCTTATTTGGCCAGTCCAGATCCACCTGAGCCACTCCACCTGCTGGTTGTTTTGATGTTCTTCAGTAGCCTGACTTGGATACATGAGTATCTACATGACATACTTTTACAACCAGGTTCTCTGCTGGGGGGGGCGGAATATCTTGCCACAATGCGGCAGTCCAGATGGGTTTGCCTCTACGCTGCCAGTTGCTCTACTTCCATTGCTGTAACTACCCACAGAGGGCATTTGACATGAGTCAGTATAGAGCTAGAGCGCTGACCACTTTTCTCATTCAGCAATATCTAAAGCCAGCTGGATGGCCTTCAGTTCTGAAAATTGGTTTGATTCAACATCTCCTTCGGCAGTTTCTATGACTTGTCATGTAGGACTCTATACAGCAGCCTTCCACCTCTGATGCTTTTGCACAATATAACAAGACCCATCAGTGAACAGGGCATATTGCAACTCATTTTCTTGTAGTTTATTATACAGTGGGGCCTCTTCAGCATGCGTCACCTCCTCCTCTGGCAATATTCCAAAATCTTTGCCTTCTGACCAGTCCACAATCACTTTCAAGATTCCTGGGTGTCTGGGGTTTCCTACTTCAGCCTGCTGTGTGATCAGTGCGACCCACTTACTCCATGTAGCGTCAGTTGCATGATGTGTAGAGGGTACTCTCCCTTTGAACATCCAGCCCAGCGTGGATGCCAAGAGGTGCCAAGGTGGTGGTGCCAGGGTGCCAAGAGGAGCTTGCTTCAGTAGCACATATACTAAAATTAGAACCATACAAAAGAGATTAGCATGGCTTCTGTACGAGAATAACATGCAAATTCATGAAGCATTCCATATTTTTCAGTAGAGCATGAGACTCTTGTTCTCATGGTTAGGAGTTTGGGCCCCACAGTGGTGCCAAAAAGACTGTTGTACCCAGCAGGCAGCTAACCACTATGCAGCCATTGGCTCAGTCCCTCCCAGTGGGATGCCAGAGAGAATCGAAAAAAAGTAGGTGTGTGAGAACTAATGGGTTGACATAAGGACTGTACTGTCAAAGGGCCCGTTACAGAGTTGAGACATTTAGGCCCAACAGTACTATATAGCACACATATATGGTTCTTAGTATCATAAGCTATTTTTATGAGAATACTTCTTACCAGAGAAGATTTGAAAACACCGAGTATGTTTCATAATTGTATTCAGATGGAAACACAAAAGAGTATTAAGAGAAAATAGTATCATTCTGTACATTTAATGGGTATTACATGAGAAAAAAGAAACCAAACACCTGGACCTATCTGTAGCCTTGAAAATTATCTGATAATGAATGAAGATCACTGTTCTCTAAGAAATTGATAGATCAGGTTATCCATGAAAAAAAAAATGAATCCTTTTAGCTTCCACTGCAGAATTCATTCAGAGGATTTGGTCTCTTCATGTATCTTGCTAGGGAATAATGAGACGTAATGCCTCATAAATTATAAAGCAAGCATTGTGTTTTAAGTGACATGACTTTTGAAATGCTTGTAAACTGTCAGAAAACAAACAAACGAACAAAAAACAAAAACAAAAAAAAACACTCATTCTACTCATTTTCAACCAAAACCATGTATTTTTCTTACCTCATGCTTCAGAAATCACTTATGAATAGAACATTTTGAACCTGTGTGGAGGCACAGAATTTTGTAGATTGAGGCAAAGACTAAGGGTCCTGTAGTTCTGTACTATTAACATCATCCATTTCAGCTCTTCAATCCTAAATTTCCAGATATTCAGAAATCCTGCTTAAGGCCCTTATGTCCTGAACAGATGGCAGAGTTTAAATGTGTGGTGTGTGCACAGAAACATGCAAGAGTGCTCCAGTCCTGCCATGCATGCCTTGTGCTAGCTCCATGTGTGATACACTTAAGCCCCTTGACTATCTCTGTTTCACAGAAGATTATTTGCAGAGTCAGTCTATGATCAAGATGCACTGGATTCACCGTGCACATGCCAGTTATTTGCCCTGTACAGGTGCAATAGTTCTGGTCTATCTCTGTACGTCGTTATGTGCAGGATTTTCCAGAAAGAAGGATGGAAGGTCTCAGCACATAACTCCCCGTCAAATCATGTTGCACTAGTGTTTTGTTTCACTATTTGATAGCTACGTGTGCCTTGGTATTTTCACTTTCATCTTTTTGTTCCATCTCTGAAAATACAGCTTTGAGGACTTCATCCATCTGGAGATAATTGCATTTTCTTATTGTCACTATTTCTTACTGGAACATACCGAGCTTAGAAAAACTGAAAGAAAAAACAAAAGCAACCTGATAAAGCAGAATTAATATGGACGTGGGGGTCATGGACTTTATTTAACTTTTATGAACAGTTAAGAATGAACAGTTTTGAGGAGACATCTGAGTAGATAGCCATACTTTCAACCAGTGAAAATGCTGGTAACAAAAAGAACCCAGTCAGTTTAAAGAGTTCATGCTGCAATGAAAGCTGAAATCTGAGAACTACCTTGAGCAGTGTTAAAGCCAGAGCCAGTGATACTGGGTAAAGAGCCTATTGACACCTAGAAAGGAAATTACTGGCTTTGCTCTGTTGTATTTCTTTATTTCCTGCTAAATTGCTTTCAAGTGTCTTACTAGTGTTAGTGTCTTGAATAAATGAATATATATAGAATTACCAGTTCAGTTTCCCTACCTTGAAAATATTTATGTTTTGGACAGATTTCAGCTGATTAAAAATGATAATTTATGTGGTTACTCTGGAGCAGATAGGCATGGTGATAGCTGAATTTTCCAGGTGTGGGTCACACAGGTAGCAAGGGACTGTGGTATAGATACTTGATGTGATACTTAAAATAGAAAGATGTCTACAAAACCAACTCTGGAACATGAAGAAAATCTAAGAAAAAGACTGGCAGATCAACAGGAGATTAGATTGCCTAAGGTAGAGCTGCTCTTTGAACTATGGTCTCCAAGCCTACAGAAACAATCTTTGCATAACTTCTTTCTAACTTTTTTGAAATTATTTTTCAGGGACTCTTCACCAGGACCTCTAAGAGAATGCTGGAAAAAAAAAAAAAAAAAAAAGGCCAAAGCGTGCATGCAGTACCATGTGTATACTTACTATATAAACAGAAAAACTTGGCTTTTCATTTCTTATTGGAAAACTGCTAAGTTTTCATAGACTTCTCAGTGTAGATACACTAATACTATTTTGATGTTTTTTTTTAAAGCCCTTTCCATGAGAAATAAACCCTATATGAAACTGTGTTTCTTTTTCAGATTAATTTCAAGCTAGAGTTCAATGGACTATTCAGAATATTGTAGCCAATGCTACTAAAACTTTTCAATTAATACAGCTGTAGCAATTCTAATCTTACAGTCAGTTATCTTATTTAACAGATTTCTCTGTTCTGTGCCAGCTCAAGAAACACTAGAAAAAATACCACTTCCAGGCTGTGTGGATCTTTGTAAAATAGAGCAGAAAATAATTATAAAATTATATTTATATATCTAAATTTATGAAACTTATAAATTTATATCTCTGTAAAATAATTCAGCAGAAAATAAGTATATGTGGTAGGAAAAAAGTTAGGAAGTAATATTTCACTCATGCATAACAAAGCCCTATAGACCTATAGAATAGCAGATGTTTATAACTCTGAAAAACCAGATGGAATTGATTGGTACAATCATGCCACTGTTTTCTTCTTACTACTGTAGTTCTGCATGTAAGTCATACTTGCTTTTCTGCACTCACTAGATTAAAAAAAAAAAAAAAAAATCACCGGCTTACTGTTTTACTAAACCCTTCATAAACATATCAAAGTGTTTTTTTTGTGTATTTTGTATTACCCTGTTTCTGAATGTTCCTTTTCACCATAAGAAATCAAATTTCAGTTACCAGTAATATCTTCAGAAAGAGTCTTGATAGAACATAGCTTGCTCAACTAGTGAAATTCTGTGCTGAGCCTACAGATAAGACTTTCAAGTAACTTAACAGGGAAAGGAAAGACTTAATACATGCCTTTTCCCCTTTCATTTTAGAAATAGTTCAAGCAGTATCTAAATCAAAATTTGCTTTAGCAAGTACCTGTTTGCTTTCTATTCTCCATCTGAAAATTTCTGTTTAGCTGCATATGTCCCCTTGGATTCTTTTGTCAATGAAGTATGTTATTACAATGGAAGAAATAAATGGTAGCCAACAGAAGGAAATACTCAGTTGAAAAAATGACTTTGAAAGCACAGATTGAGTATATGTAAACACAAATAGAAAATATTCCCTTGGAAACTTCCTGGAACTGGAGGCCAATGACCTCCCAGACCTGGAGTCTTGCAATACTGTAATATCAGGCAAACAAATGAAAAATACTGTGTGGCAAAAAAAATCAACAACCTACCCACCAAACCCTGAAACAAAACACAACGTAACACAAAGTTGTGAGAGTGCATAGTATGCTGGGGACACCTTGTGATTGTCATGTAGGATCTGGAGGAAGGAGATTAAGTCAGAAGTTAGCATGTTTTAAATATTAGGATGCATTCTGAAAATATAACAAAATGACACACAGTATGATTGGAAGAATCATTAGCATGATCAGTTTCTGCAGTGTTTTTCTGTTTTTTCTTTAACTGAAGTGCTTGATTTTAATAAGAAAATGAAATGTTAGAGAGGAAGAAAAATATATAATATTGCCATTCAAATATATTCTACAATAGTAGTCTCTTTTATACAAAACTTATAACGTAGAAAAATGTGGCATAGGAAAGGTCTTTAAAGATTTAATATTTTGCAGGTGACTGAGGACCTGATAGCCAGCAAAACTTGACAGCCACATTCTGAATTGTGTACAAAGCTTCTACTTCTTAATCCACTAAGTCCAACTGTGGGATACAATGCAGAATTGAACAAGCATAGAAGAAAATGATTCACAAAGGAAATTAGAAGTGTTGTGAAATTCAGCATATTACTGTAAATGATTCGTACTGTAACCTGATTCTTTCATTGTGACATCAGTCATTTTCAATACTGGGTCTGCAGACGAAGTGCTACATTTTTAAAAGAAATATTGGTAAATCTGAGTAACATGGAGACTCCCTTTCCTGAAACAAGGGCTGCTGGAGCACTATGGAGTATCTGCTAAACTAGGGGTGCAAGGAAGAGCTCTCAGAACCTCTTGGGTGGGCTCAGCGTGGTGTCTCAAGTTGTAGATTCCCATGTTCCTGGACTCTGGGATGCCACCAAAGGCTGTTCTCCTTACACTGACCCTAGGATCCCCCCTGGTGTTCCCACAGAAAGCTTCTGACAGTTTAATTTAAATATGTCAAACTGCAGTGAGCCTAGCTCACTGAGACAAAGTTTGTATGCCTAGAGGTAGAACCATTTTTCCACTACATATTTTTGGAGCTAGGAATATCCCACACTGAAGATCATCATTTGCCACTAACCAAGAGAACAGTTCTCTAATATTACCTTAATTAGAAAAAGCAACTGTGTCACTGTATGTGCAGCAAACATAATTTCTAATCTCTCAATTGCCATTAAATGGCTGTAATAGAACATCATAGTTCACTACTGCAGACTGGTAAACTGCATGTGGCAGCTTGTTTTTCAGCCACTCATATTATACTTGGCTTCAGACAATGCTATAAGTCACTTGCTCCCAGAAGCACAAAAGCTGACTTCTCTCACACCAGTACAGGCTGGGAAGAATAATTTTTTCCTCCCTGGAGATTCAAAACATGAAGTATAATTGGTGGTGTACAAGGACCAGGAGAAAGCCTGACATTTGATTATTCCATTTTATGCTACCATTATGTATCATTAGTTATTTTTATTATTTTCTACTATATATTAATCCTATATGTTTATTATATACTACATCTATTGTTATTATATACTTTAGATTCCAATATGAATTTAGAGACAGAGGTAAGTACTGCTAAAATGAAATATGAAAAGAATCCTTCAATGACAGTTACAGGTATACCTTAAAAGGATCTTTGTTTCATTACACAAATAATTTCAAATACATTATTTCAAGGCCACAGTGTGGAATAAGCTTTCAGGCTCTAACCTGCTGCACCCAAAATTCATTTCTGCATGGTCTTGAAACTTGGTACTGTGTAGCCCATCTGTACAAAAATGACAAGCATCATAAAAAAATCATACACCTAGCACTACAAAATACAAAAATACTTTTGGTCCTAGAGGTTTATGAACTGTAATTTACTGAAGACTGCAAAGAGTGTTCATGGAAGGTACCATACCATCCTCGTCCTCTTAGACTCTTTGTTAATCATGTCTTTGCCTATTGCTGGAGACAGGGCAGTCTTAGGCATACCTGGTTGGGCTATTCCAGTATGGCAATCATTATGTTCTTCCATTCTGGTGATGATGACCGGTAATAGTGACAGTCTCACCAGGTGGTACTACAAACTGGGGGTGAGAGGCCATAGGATCCAAGAAGCAAGCAGTGAGTGAACAGCTATTTTGTGTCCTAAGACTGTCAACAGACACTGGATTTCCTTCCACTTCTGCATTGGTTTTAACAGTTTTGTTGAAAGAACCAAAGAGGAGGCATCATAGCTAGACAGGCAAAGATTAAAGCAAAAAAAAATTGTCCCCCTTCATTGTGATTAAGGTTGTCTTCTGTAGTAATGCTACCATAATGAATTCCTTTCCTTTACTTCATGCTTCTCATTCATGTCCAGACCTTTAGCTTTACCAAAAAAACTGGCCAAGCTAATAACTCTGATCAGAATAAAATGTTGAGATTGAAATCAGTACATTGACCTGTGATTTTGTAAACTATGTTAACCACTATATGGTAGATGAAAACAACCTGAGGCTGTCATTTGGTGAGTCAGTATTGCTGCTGGAGCCAGCAGATTGCCACCTAAGAAAGACCATTCTACATACTGATCTGTTCTCTCTTAAGAAAAATTCGGAAGGTTTTGATGGAATTTCTCTTACAGAATCACCCCATGTTTGATATTGTCCTCTTTTTTTTCCCCTTTCTTTTTTTAATCTGCTTTACTGATTATTATTCTCAAAGTGTGTCATAATTTCTATTTTCCATGGGCTTTTGCTGGCCCAGGCCAGGACTTCAAACATCAAACCTGGTTAGGTTCCTTAGCAGGGTCTAATGAAAGGGTTACGTTAAAGACACAGAGCCAGCCAGCCATTCCATCATGATTAGGAAAACTTTGCATATTTATGTATATTTCTGAACTGAGGGCTGTTAGCAAGAGTAAAAGTGCAACTGGCTAATGAGGTAATCCAATGCTTAAAACTTAAACATATATGCCAGTGCCATGCTGAACTGAGACTTTGTCAAGGTGAATGATCAAAGTTGGAATGAAAGACACCAAAAAGGTGATGGGATGAAAGCAGAGAATGACAACAATTACAGTAGGAATGTAACATTAAGGAACTTGGTGTTAGGATCATCACAGAATATAATATTTCTTGTGTGAGTTAATTAGATGTTGATTGTAATTCTTCAAATCTCTCAAAATGTAAATATTTTATAAGGTCTTTTCCTATTGAAATGCCACAAATCATAGTTCACTCACTTATGTAAATGAAGAATACACAGATGTCTAAAAGAGAGCTAGCTCACTGCCTCTTTCATTCTGTGATTTGGGGGGGGAGGGAACAGAGGGAAAACACAGAATTCTGTCATGTAGTTGAGAAAAGAAGGTAAGCAAAGAAACAAGAAAAAAAACAACATGAAACTATCTCTAGATACTAAATAAATCCTCTTAACTTCTTAACACTGGTTACATTTATCACTTGGTGAAAACATTAGCAGACTTATTCTCCCAAATGCAAAGTGCACATAATTTCTGCAAACAGATAATATTAATAATAATACACTATGGATGAACATATGCAACAAACAAAATTCTGATCCATATTCGCAAACTACTGCTAGTTTACAACAGCTATTTGACTACTGATTTCACTAAGGTTTTTGAGGTTTTGCCCCCAAACAAGCAAGAACTGTCATATAAATGACAGTGCATTTATTCAAATGTTTCTCACTCTTGTCTTTCCCAAACACACATGCTTACTAGATAACAGCATGTTGGGACAGAAGAGCAAAATTTTAGCTTTCCTGCTGCACAGAAGACCTGCTTTCAGACAGCCTTCGTTCTGCTATCTAAATAACTATGTGGTACGTGGCAGAAGGATACAGCGAGGACAAACTTCTATACCCACTGAGAAAAGATCCATTTTCCCTTCCACTGAGGCCTTGATAATGCTTTTAGTGCTGCTTTTCACACATCTGTACAAAATTATGAAACTCAAAACTACAGAACCACTCATCTGTATGCACAAATGATTTTTAAGTCTGTTTCTTTTACTGATAAGTTACTTCAGCACAGTAAACATACCTGGCTGATGAGTCATTCTGGTGCTTATTTTCCAGGTTTGGAAAATGAGATTCTGTGTGTCCTTGAGCTACCACAAAGCTTCACTCCATTGTCCTGGTGG
Source organism: Cygnus olor (assembly GCF_009769625.2). Taxonomy (NCBI): domain Eukaryota; kingdom Metazoa; phylum Chordata; class Aves; order Anseriformes; family Anatidae; genus Cygnus; species Cygnus olor. The sequence continues at coordinate 82,528,994 of NC_049169.1, forward strand.
CAGTTATCATCTGCTTGTCTGGACTTCAGGGAAAGTTACGCAGGATTGTCAGAAGTCAATGTGTTCAACTTCAAGGAAGAAAAAATGTACTTGGTAATGGTCTAAAAATTTAAATTATTTGGAAAATAAAACAAAACAAAAAGGTGTATTAGATTCTGGTGGTGACATAGTGCAGTGTGGATTAAATTAAAAGACTTAGCTATAATGTGAAAGTAACAATGCATCACAGATGGAACCAGCATAGATATTCTTGCATACATAGAAAGAACATGGACTCTGGTTCAGCAAATTACTTTAGTGACATGCTGAACTTAAATCATATGTATAAAGTTAGCCTCCATGAAGCTAATCATAGCTTTTGAATTAGACATGTACTTAAACTTCTGACTGAGTCAATCCCTAGAGAATTAAAAAATATATTTTTTTAAAAAAAGCTTTTTATAGGAACATTTTCTTATTCAATTTGATACAAAAATATTTTTATAAGGAACTTTCTCTAATTCAATATACAGAACAGAATATGATCTCTTTAGAATGATAAAGTTTTCAAAAATCTTTCTCACTGCTTCACGTTCATGATGTATGTGCCAACGTACTTTGCAAACTGCAGTTATAATCAAAATTTCTGGTGTTTGCAGAACTGAATGTACCTACTGAATAACTTGTTTAGGCCAGCTTTACTTACTGACAAGTCCTTCTCATTCTGCTCTTCATCCCTACAGAAAATTAAACTGCTTCCACTTCAAAAAAAAACAACAACAACAACAACAAACAACAACAACAAAACACTATATAAGTTACTCCTGGGTTTGTGATTCTTTTCTGATTTTCTTAAAGGAATCCCACATTTATTATCAGCTTTTCAAAAGCCAGATGTTCTTGGCAAAGAAGCATGTTCTCTGAGTCCACAGAGAGCATGCTACATCTGATCAAAGGCATGCTGGGATGTTATAATTTTGTTTTGGCTTGTTTTCCTAGCTAAAATAACCCTAGGGTCACTAATTGTCCTGATAAACATCTCTCCTGAACCCTTTATTATGAAAGCAAACAATAAATAAAAAATTACCTACCATCCTAATGCAAAAAACAAGGTGTAGTATTGCTACTGCTAATTAAAAAGATCACTTTGGCTCATATCAAATGATTAATCATTAAATATAATTATATAACTGCATGTAGATAAACAGCAAAGGAAAGCTTGGAAAAGACAGAAAAAAAGCTTTGAAGCTTTGTTGTTCACTGTAAATGAATACTTAAGTTTCTGAAAATGCAAGACTAAACCATTTTCCAAGTAATTCAGTGACTATAATCTTGTTTACCATACCTATTTTCTGAAGGTTTATATCTACAAAATATTTTGAATACATATAGATACATTTTGTGCCACAAAACAGGGATAGAAAATAATAAATATCTGTTTCAAAAAGGAATGTATCTTTTATAAAAATAGAACCATATCTACTATCTAATCAGGGTACACAGACAAATGTGTTTATGCTCTGCACACCTATTTCATTCATAAACATAATCCAGGACTTTATTTTCATGTTAATTTTATATTGCTGCAGCTAGATGTTCAGTCAGGCTAAATATAAATAAACAGTATACACATCTAATCTAGGCAATACCTTTTCCCTGATGTGAATGTCAAGTTGCTAGATGTACCCACCTTTTCATTTACCGGTGTATCAGTGGGTATGACTCTAGCAATTCAAACATTAATGAAACAAACAAAAAAGATGTGTAGAGTTAATCATAATGTCACTTTTAGCAATCTAATAGATCTGTGAAACTACTATTGTTCCTAGATCACACGTAGGTACAACAAAGACATGTACATATCTTAATAAAAAGTCCTGCAAGGAAATTTGAGGCAGTCTTCACATACCCAGTCAATAGAGTCATGTCCTTGACACTTCAAAAAAATCTAAGTGTAGAATTGCTGTCTTACAAATGCCAATGCAATAAAGGTAATACTGACCTTCTTCATAAAACACAGCAGCAGCAGTGTGTCGGTGTTGTCACTTTACCCTGGTGGTGCTCTCCCAGTGGTGATTAATGCCCTCTAAGTCTGGAGCCATAACTCTGATGAGCCTTTAATACAGTAAAACAACAGAAGCAGTTAAGGGCATTGTCTGAGAGAAACGGAGAGGAATTTAATCAAGTTGCTAATATACTTTGACCAGAACTCTCAGGTACTCTTAACTGAAATCAAAGTCTTAAAGGGACTATTACATTTCAGCTTATGCCTCTTTAGGGCCTAGTTACTGTTACACCCTGCTGAAAACAGAGAGCAGTACCTTGGTAAGCATCCATCACTTCTGGAAAGAAAAATAATTTTTTGCATTCACATGAGTATTCCATTTGGGTTACATCTAAGCTATGACTGTGATAGGATGAAGGACGGAGGAAATAACAGCAGTGTTCACAAAGACTAATTTAGTTTAGCAAGGTTAATTTCCCTTCCTATAGTTAGTAGTCCATAGAGAATTCTGCACAAGGGATAATCAAGCTAACACCTCCACTCTATTATTAAAAATGATTTTGCAACTGAACTAGGAACAATAATAGGAATTGTGCAGGCAAAGCATTGCCTCTAATACTGAAAACATTGTAATCCTGAAATGTGACAGCATTGCAAATCCAGATCCTCAGCACTCACTCATCCAGATGGCCAACAGCTTATGGAATAAAATATTAATTGTATTCATTTATGCTTATTAACTAATTGTGTTTGGATCTTAATGTCCAAAGATGAAATATTCACACATTACTCCATGCTGGCCGCTGCAAAACAGCATACTGGCAAAGAAAAGACTTCAGATCTGTCAGGAACATGACCTACATTTAAATAGATATATGTTGTACATCTAGCTGTTAACCTCTGTTCACTAATTCTGTTAGAGAATAGACTCAGACACAAAAATAGCCAACATTCACTGACATTGAAAATACACAAACAGCAAGCAGTGTTAGAGACACTTTTTAAGGTATTCTTTACTTTTTTTTTAGAATATATTAATGATCCCCCTCAGACTGTAAATCAGAAAGGGATTTGAAAACCATCTTATTTCCCTGTTCTCGGGGACATTTTGCTAATTAAAGTGGTACATCTTAATCAAATTACTTCGTCCTTTTCTCCATTGAATACACTCTCTGTTTATACAGAGTACAGATGACTCACTTATTACTAAATACAGCATTCTATCAAAGATAATTTTAAATTTTAAACTGCAAAAATGTACTGAATTAGCAGGCCTCAAAGTCATTGGCAAAATTTTCAGCTGGAATCTATAATAAGTGATCCCTGCACAAATGATCTCTTACACATCTTCTATGACATTCTAATAATGTTATAGTTATTCTCAATGGATTTCAGAAAATGAGAGGATTAAATATGGGACTTGTATGAGTCTTTGCATGGTAAATCCTATTATTTAATAAACAAATCAATTTACATATCTTCTTTCAATGAACCAGGAATAGATTCCTTGTATTGTTGAAAATTTGCTTGTAAACCATTTGCTATAGTCCAATACTCTTTGACCAGCTTCTTTCAGATATTCCACATGTGGAAGGTATAATGCTTAATATCAAATTCACTTATTTGAAAAAATTTCATGTTACGTGGGATTTTTGATTAGCAGAGTGATAGAAAATATACTGAAATGACAAAACAAGTGTAACACTTAGCAAAATATAGTGATTGTGATATGCAATTAAATCACAATACCTATGTCATCCCCATCATTGGTCTCCACAATATACTCACCATCATGACACCGGCTGTTCCCAGTCACCAGGAAGGAATACATGGGTTGAAAACAGCTCAAACCCATTGCTCTCTTCATAATTCTTCTGCTAGTTGTCCTGTTTTTATACTCTATGTTGGGCTGAGCCAAGTATACTACCTTCATAGCGTCTGGTTAACTCAGGGAGATATTCACAGCCTTTTAATGAAGTCAGGAAGGAACTTTTACACCACTAGCTGCTCCACTCAAATGACATAGCTGTTTATCTAAAGCAAAGGCCACCATCCAGTTCCCTCTATGTCGATACAAAGTCAGCTTTCTTTGCAACAGCTTTGGTCAGTCACACCGTACATTATTGCCTGAGCTTTTTGGCACATTGGCCATTTTCTCTGAGCCTTCTTCCATTGTAGGGGTCTATTGGTTGGTCACACCATGAGATATGCCAGAATTAGTTGCTAATCTAAATATCAACCTAGTAATCAAAGAAAATGAAAAAGAATTATTAAGCTTTTGCAAAACAAAAATTTCTTCCTCCCTTTCTTTATACTAATATGAAAAAATTTCTCACCATTTTAAACAATTTGTTACCAATGTTTAGTAAGTGAAGATAACAGCACCTGTTCAAGATGCTTAATTATTTTTAGGAAGCAGCAAAAGCAGCCTGCCTTAGAAGGGGGACAAGTAGGAGCTGAGGTGACCCCAGACAGGAGCAAGTGGGGCCACAGCTGCAAACTGCCACCCCTATGGGCACTTACTTGTTGTCTCCTATGGGACAACAGTTCTGGGATGAGCTAAAATGGGGTCCTGTGTGCACGGGCAGGGCTGAGGAGACCCCAGGGGAGCCTGGACAGTAAGGCTGCGTGGTGTCTTTAGGAACCTGAAATGGTAATCATTTTTATTACTTCGACAATTACATTTTCAAAGTAATTCATTTGTCAGATATGGTATAACAAACATATGACCTTTTTTTTTAACTACGGGCCTAAATCCACAGCTAAATCTACAAAACTTTAAACCTTACATTCTTCAATAATACTGTCTCAGCTTGGCCAAATTTAGGATTATTCAGGTGCCTAATTGCACTGAGGACAAATATTTTCAGAACATTTTTATTTAGAATTTAAAAGCCTCGATAACTCACTAGTCAGGCAAGGGTCTCACTCTGCATGAGATATAATTCATATTTTTTCACTGAAATATAAGAGATCAAACATGAAAAGGTAAAATCACACACAAAAAAAAAAAAAAAGAAAAGGAAAGGTTCAGCTAAGTAATCAATATCTCTTTAGGCTATCGACTTTGTTAGCACTTCACCTTGTAGACAATGAGTAGACTAAATTACTATACTGTGCAGTTCAGTTTTGTGAAGTCAGTTTAGCTCTTCAAAATGCCTGCCAGTATTTGAGGGGCAAGCTTGTCACTCAGTTGTCAGTGCCTTGCATAAATTAAGTGAGACTACCAAGAATACTGTGAAATACTTCATTGTTATGGTGATTTGTGTGTCCCACGTTCATTCATTCATCTGTAAATCTGGTCAGCAACATGGGATGTTTCCTTCTCCCCACCATATAGGAGACTCATTCCACCTGTTTCCACCATATGCACAAAGTAACCTCTTGTTTCTTATCAAAAGAAATTGAGGAAGACGGATTTTGCATTTTGATTAAAGTACATATATGCCTAGCAGAGTACATTGGTTCAACAAGTTTCCACAATTTAGTTCCTGAAGAATCATTTATCATAGTGTATCATGTTCATCTGGCACAGAAAAACATAACTTTCTTTTATTTTGAGCTGTCTTTTAGTTTGAGAAAAAAATAATGAGCAATTGAAATTGCAAAAAGTAATGATTACAGTTATACTCTCCAGTAAAAAACAAACTCATCCTAAGCCTATAATCACCAGAATTAATCTAGAATTAAGCCATTATTAGCTTTGCAGAATCACTCAAAGGTCAACAGAATTTATCTAAAATCTCTGAAATTCTAAAAGATATCAACAACTTTTTTTTCTGTTGATTTTGTTCATGAGATACTAGAAGTTTAATGTGGAATAAAATTCTTTTTCCTTAAAATAACATTCCTCATTCTGTATGTTTAAACTAGCATAATAAACATACATACACATGCTTAAGTGTTATCCCTTATCCTTCCTAGAAGTCCTTGCTTGTTTTAGAAAAAGAAGGATTTTATGCTTGCTTTTTCTCATCCTTGAGAAACAAAATATTTTCTGAAAAACAGACATGAAAACTAAATAAACTCCTTACACCTCTTGTACTTGATTGAAAGAAGTAAAAGAAAATAAAAAAATAATATCTTACAATCTTTAAAAATACTTAGCGGGTTGGTATATACTTACTCCTCATTATAATAGCTTCGATGGCTTAAATATACTAACAAAGTTAAAAGTGTGGGCTCTATATGTAGTTCTGCAAAAAAGGCTAATGGGAATTTTTGGGATGCATTAGAAGTGTTGCCAGCAGGCCATGGGAGGTGATCCTTCCCCTCGCCTCAGCTCTGGTGAGGCTACACCTGGAATGGTGTGTTCAGTCCTGGGCCTTCCAGTACAAGAAAGAAATGGACATTCTGGAGAGTCCTGTAAAGGGCCACAAAAAAAAAAAAAAAAAAAAAAAAAAGATTAAGGAACATAAGCTTCTCTCCAATGAGGAGAGGCTGAGAGAGCTGAAAGTGTCCAGACTGGAGAAGGCAAGAGGAGAGCTTGTCAACGTATACAAAAACATGTAAAAGAAGACAGAGCCAGGCTCTTTTCAGTAGCGCCCAGTGACAGGACGAGACGTAACAGGCACAAAATGAAACACGGAAGGTGACAACTGAACATCTCAGAACATATTTAATGTGAAAGTGACCGAGCAGAGGCACTAGTTGTCCAGAGAGGTTGTGGAGTCTCTCACCCTGGAGACAGAGGAAAGCTGTCTATGAACATGGTCGTGGTAAACCTGTGCTAAGTGGCCTTGCTTAAGCAGAGGGATTGGACCAGGTGACATCTAGAGGTCCCTTCCAAATTCAACAAGTCCATGCTTCTGTGTATCTGAAAAATGCCAAGTGATTACATGGCAGTTTTACACTCACACCATTATAGAATCATAGACTATCAGTTTCTTCTCCATTTTCATTTGTTCTCACAAGCAGTTCTGTCTTCAAAACATCAGTGACATTGCTGAGGCCCAACAGCAGTGCCTCTCACTTGCTCCCTGTGCAGCCACAGCTGTGAGGGGGAATGTCTGGGCCTGTGCAAAATGGCCACCCAGGCTGTGCCAGTCCATGAAAATCAATGACAATGCTGGCTGTAACACCACAGTCATCCTGGGTTGCTGAGCTGGGGAGACTGTCCCACCGAGGACACTGCCTCTCTTGGCAGCGGGCTGCTGCACAGGGCTTTCTCTCTCCTTTCTGTCTGTCACATCCTGTCCGCTTCTTAAATCCAGAACAGGTCATTGCCTGCCACCAGCTGGGAGCCCCATAAATGCAGTACTGTGTGAGAAGACCTCTTTGAACGTCAGTGGAGGAAGAGCCTTCTTGTGACCTCATCTCACAGCTCCTGGAACTCACAGTTCCTTGGAGTGGGCAGCCAGCTCCTGCACTTGGTGCTGGAATAGGTTGAATAGACCACCTGTTCGGGAGGATAGGGACAACACCATCTACCGCCTCGAGCACTCCCTCATTGCCTAAGAGAAAGTGGTTGAGGCATTTCATCTCCAGGCAGCAGCAGAGGTGTCACACAAGGTCATCCAAGTGCAGAGGACAATCTTTCCATCGCCAGGCTTGCCAGGGCTTCAACCAGCTGTTTGCCCATCGTACTATGTACTTGTCTAGCTGTATGCTGGATATTTTGTCTGGATGGATACTGTGAGAAGCAGTATCAAAAGCTATGCTGAAATCCAAACAGATTACATCAACATGGCTTCCCTTTGTCACCTAGATGGGTAACCTTGTCGTAAAATGAAATTGAGTTAAACAGGAGTTTCCCCTCAGGAGCCCATGTTGGCTACGACCAGTGACTGCAGTTGTCTCTCAAGTGTTTTTCAATAACTCTCAAACTAGTCTTCTACTGTGGTTTCACCTGGCGCTGAAGTGAGACTGACAGACCTGCAAATACCACGGCCTTGGGCATAGTCCTAAGCAGCCTGCTCTAGGTGGCCTTGCTTAAACAGGGGGGTTGGACCAAGTGACCTCCAGAGGTCCCTTCCAACCTCAGCCAGTCAGTGGCTCCTGTGTTTTTGGAGAACATTTCCTAATTCTGTGGCAGCGGTGCACTCAGCACCCAGTGCCCACGTTCCCTCACAAAGTGCTGCGCAGACACGGTCAGAGCATTTGTTCACACAAGCTATTTATTGGCATCAATATATAGGATGAAGCTCCTTGACGGAATGTACTCTCTACAAGAGTTTGGGTGCTCACTGCCTGGAAGAAGTTGAGCGGCCCAGCTGTTTGGGAGGGTGGGGACAACACCATCCATCTCCTCAGGTACCCTCTCGTTGCCTTCCCTCTCGAGGAAGCGGTTGAGGCATTTCTTCTCCAGGCAGCAGCAGAGGCGCCGCAGGAGGTCATCCAGGTGCAGGGGGGCAATCTTTCCTTCGCCAGGCTTGCCAGGGCTGTGGCTGTCAGGTGGTGAATCACAGCCGTCTTCAGGGCATGGGGGGAAAAGCCTTTGCTCACCAGCATACGGGCGCAGGTCTGCAGATGTTTGAGGTGGAAGCTGTGGGGTCGGGCATGCCTGGCCGTGTGCCCGACAGACTGCATCTCTGCCACAGCGCAGCTCTTTGGCGGCGTCGTGCTGCTGGTGAAGCTGGCCGCGGCTACTCCAGGCTCAGGAAGGTGTCAGAGTCATCTAGCCGCACCCCAAGCGTGATCTCAATGGAGAGGGTGCTCTCAGAGGCGTTGGCCAGCTGATCTTGCAGGAGCGGCGGGAGGGCAGCACCGTCAGGCGCCAATGGTGTGACTGCGGCAGAAGCTCCCAGGCTGCTTTCACCAAGGCCTGGAACCAGCGGGTGGTTTCCTCCACATCCAGGTAGGAGCCGGTGCAGAGGGTGCGTAGCAGGCTGGGCTCCTGTCTTCTCCTCAGCTCGTCCTCGAGGTGGTGGAGGAAGCACAGCATGTCCCCCACCAGCCGCTCCCTCGCGCAGGCGCACCCCAGCTGCACACGCAGGCCGGGGTTCCTCGCTGGCGTCTCCCCCTCAGCGCCCAGCTCCAGGTGGAAGGTGTGCCTGGGGGGAGGCCTCAGGGGCACAAGCAGGTGGTACAGGACGTTGTCCTGCCGGGCACTCCAGCCTTCATAGAGGCAGCCTATGCCGATGGCCAGCTGCAGCCGTGGCTTGAAGAGAGATTTCCCAGAGAGTCTTTGGCAGGCACCAAGAAGTTTGTCCACCAGCTCCTACACCACCTCGCACTTGTCAGCCATGTACGGTGCCGGCCACTGGGTGCGATCGGCCCAAACCCTGCCCAGATCCCAGGTGTCATCGGTGTCGCTGTCGTCTTCTACGCCATCCTTCTTCTTCTCCTTCTCCTTCTTCCTTGGGTAGCTGCCCTGCTTGCTTCTGCTGCCCGGCCCACAGCTCCTTTTCCTGAGCCACTGGCAGAGCCCGAAGAGCAGGACAAGGAGGTCAACAAAGGTCCAGAGCTGCCACTGCTGCAAGGCAGTGAAGAGCAGGGCTCCCAGGGCCACCCCGCTCTGCTCCTGGCTCCTCTTCTCCATCTCATGCAGCAGCTGAGCCATGCCTTCAATCAGCTGCTCTGCATGCTGCTGCATTCGCTCGTTTGCATCCGCATCCACATGATCATCCACGAACCACGGCTTCTGGGCAATGCCCAGCACCGCCAGGGCGAGGAAGATCAGGCGAGCCATGGCTTGCAGGAGGTGCGAACTGCACTCACCGATGGCCAAGGCCACAGTGTGGTGGCGCTGCCTGCTGCTGGCCCTGATGACAGCTCCCCCCCGTGACTCATCCTCTGTGCTGTCACAGGCACCACAGCCGCATCACAGCAATCCCTCTCCTCTCCTCTCCTCTCCTCTCCTCTCCTCTCCTCTCCTCTCCTCTCCTCTCCTCTCCTCTCCTCTCCTCTCCTCTCCTCTCCTCTCCTCTCCTCTCCTCTCCTCTCCTCTCCTCTCCTCTCCTCTCCTCTCCTCTCCTCTCCTCTCCTCTCCTCTCTCCTTGTTTGCTTTTTTTCCCCCTTTTCTTTCCCCCCCCCCCTTTTCTTCTCCAGTTTAATTTCTTCTCCATTTCTTTTCTTTTTATTTTATTTATTTCTGCAGCCCTTGCAGAATATCACCATGGAGCAGACATCCACAATGCAGCCAGTGGAGTATACTGTGCCTGAGCACGTGGATGCTCCTTGAAGGACATTGTGCACGTGGAGACCCCACTGCTGAGCAGCTTTGTTGTGAAAGACCACAGTCAATGGGAAGGATGCTCCCACACACCCCTTTAAAAAGCCATATACCATTCAAAGCGCATATACCATTCAAAGAAGTACAGAAATATTCTTTTCCATTTTGAAAGTTGTACTAGTTTTTATTTTTTGGACAATCTGACAGTAGTAGCACATTCTAACTACGGTCTTTGATTACTGTAATTTTGACTTTGAAAGTGTAATTTCCATGTTTGCAGGTTGACTACTAAAATAAGCCTTCTAAAAATGAGTGGCCCCATAAATAGGAAAGGTATTTTTAACACTGATTTGATAAACCCTAAATCACTAAGTTAGTTCTGCTTAAATTGAGACCTTTCATTGGTGTAAATACTGACACAGATCATTTTTTACACATCATTCCATGCTTCATACCAGTATCAGAAAATATTTGGAAGCCATTCAAAGAGCTACGAAATGGGCCATCACATAAAATCCTGCCTGTCCTCTCTCAGTAACAATAATAAAAAATCTAAATTTATTCCACATTAAAAGTTAAGATTTTTCCTTCTGCTTACCATGACTGGATCTACACTTATTTACACTGACCTTTTATTTCTTAAACTGAAGCCCAGGCTTTCTTTTCTTCTCTGAAATACTGATGTTCTATCAAGTCTGTATTCTGTGTGTGCTCAGATTTGAACTAGTCTGATTTAAAAGCTTATGTAGAGCCTTAAAAAAAACAACTTCAAAGGTTTTCATATGAAAAACATCATGTCAGAGCTCTGGATTAAGAAAATACTAGCTATATCATTTTTTTAAACTTTGCGACATCTCTGAGAAATTGTCACTGTGATGGGTTGACCCTGGCCAGCAACTAAGCACCCACTCAGTTGCTTGTACATTCCTCACTCAGCAGGATGGGGGAAAGAATCAGTGGAACAAAGTAAGATAACTCAAGCGTCAAGATAAAGGCAGTTTAGTAAGTGAAGCAAAGCTGCATGCTCAGTCAAAGCAACATAAGGAATTTATTCACTATTTTCCAGGCACATGTTTATACATTTCTTGGCAAGCGGCGCCTCAGCATGCATAATGGTTGCTTGAGAAGGTAAGTGTCACAACCATGAATACTCCTCCTTTCTGCTTCTTTCCCTGAGCTTTTATGATTGATCACAATGGTACACACCATTGAAGACGATCCAGTAAGTTCAAGTCAGCTGTCCCAGCTATTTCCTCTCCCAGTTTCTTGTGCACCCCCATCCTACTTGTTGAGGGTCAGAGCGGGTAAAAAAAAGAAACTCTTCATGCTGCATGCACCACTCAGAAATAACAAAAACATTTGTGTGTTACCAACACTGTTACTGCCCTTCTGACTCAAATCTGAAGAACAGATTCAGACACTGTGGTTTTATTTTCCTAGTGGTAATTAAGTATGGGCTAAATTCACAGGTGAGAGAACTCTCCCCACCTTTGCTAAATCATCCCAGGTTAGGTATCAGAGTCCAAATTTTAAGTGCCATTTTGGTCCTGAGAGTCCTTTCTTGTACTAGTTCATAATACTTTTCTCTATACAGGAGTAATGACCTGAGAAACAGCTGCATCAGCAGGACTTTTCTCTAAGGTGTAACTATGTCCTTGCACTCAGCTTTTCCATATACAACTAATTGTGAAGAAACAAAATGTATATTATTACCTAAAGAAATATATTGGATTCTACAGTACACATTGGGATTTATTTATTTGTTTGTTTGTTTGTTTTCCTGAGAAAGAAGGATTTTCAGTTCACATATTTACTGCTGAAGGGAAATGAAGCTTAGCATAACAAGAAGAAATAGTATGTCCAAACTCTGCAAGCACTATACTAGGGAACAGTTTCCCTAATACAGGTAATCTTACTTGCTGTAAAAAAGCTATTCACTGAAGTAAAGCTAGACAACAATGTAAATACTTGAGTGATTACACTCTGATAGTCACTCTAAGTTTCTATGAGTATTTTCTATACACATGATACTGAGATAGATATCTTTTGGCTCTAGCACATGCTCACTTTTCAGTTTCAAATAGATTTAAATGAGGTTTTTTATGTCAAGTAATGTGACATATAAAGTCAAAGTATCTGTGAGTGATTTCTACACAATTGCAGTAAGAAAAGGAGAGAAAGTATAGATCGGGTTGGTAAGACTAGCAGTTTGTGTTCTGGGAAAAAAAAAAAGAATATAAATATAAATAATTGTGGAAATACATTTCAGATTAAGTTCAACGAATTCATAAACCATTAAAATGGTGTGCAGCATCAGCAAGAATAATTTCTGCTGAGTAGATTGCTAAGAAAATAGTAGTGATTCTAGAAAAATATATTTTAAAATACACCAAGAGCGAAATGAAATCTGTTTCCTGCTGACTGTGTGACACCGTACAGTTTGAACAGAATCAAAAGAATATGTGCTATTCAACTACATTGAATCAATGAGGCCAGGAAAATATTTTAAATCTATGAATGCTTATCTTCACAGTGTCCATATACTTATTAATTTATAGTATTTAAATATTAATTTTGCTTCTTCAGAGGTAGTACTCTAGCAGACCACATTTAAAGTGTATAATATCTGCAGAACTGCAGCCAAGGTGTATAGTATACACATCATCTCTTAATCATGCCTACCCAGGAGTATAAAAATCATTTGCAGATGGAGTCTTTATTCTTGATACTGGAGTCCAAAAGTAACACTATACAAATTGATATATGTCATATCTCAACGTTGGATTAAAGTTTCCTGAATTACTTGGCCACCTGTAAATTTTGGTGCCATATCTGACTCTATCATCATTAAGTACAAAGAATCACAACATTAAAAATTGTTAGTGAAGGCTACCTTCAATTAAACAGTCAGGTCCCAATACAAAAATGTATCCATTAAAAATTAGCTTCTACTTCTGCAGTGTAAGAAACTGATTAATGTGCATCTATATATATATATAGTAGTACTAAAGGTGTTTCTAAGGTATTCATTCAAAATTGGTTTAGCTGTAAATGGAAAAAAGGCTCACAAATATGTTAAGACATGAAGCATTTTTAAGTGGGATAGACAACTGAGCCATTAAGCCATTAATATTTCACTGACAAAAAAAAAAATAAAAAAGAAAAAAAAGAAATACATATTTCTATTCCTGTTCCTGTATTATTTCTAAAACAATGGCTTTCTACACTTTGACCACTAGTGTATAGTCCATAATGATACTCAAAATGTGTTTCTATCCATATCTGTGCCATTAAACCCTTCATAATAAGTTAATTTACTTCCACCATAGAAACGCATCAGCACTTCCTATCTGCAGAAGACCTGTCCATCAAAGGCAAGTGGGAAAGCCTCTGGAAGAATTCTGCTCTGAAAAGCAAGAAAGTCTAAAGACTCAGCAATCACCAGTTTCAAAGTGGAGAAACCCTAAGAAAGTCTGTTAGTGTTAACATGGTATTGTATCTACTGAACTTTGCAAATACAAGCTTAAATGTTGTGGGACTCTCAAGTTGCTGAAGATACATCTGTAATCACTGGCATCATCTGGAATGATTTAATGGGCTTCTTGGACAATGATTGTGGATCCTGATGTGGCAGCAGCTGTTCTCTCTCTGTCCAGGGAAACACTGATGAGGACAACTCTGTCTCTGCTGCCTGCCAGACCTCGTATCTCCAGACTTCCCTACCTCATCAATACCAGCACCTTAACCTGTCCACATCCATGCAGATCTCTTTCCCATTTACCAGCTGTGCCCCTTGAGGTCCTGGGCAAAATCCTAAGTCATTGGGAAGATTGAAGGTGATTGAATGAGAGACTTCAATCATCTTTGATTATCAAAAGCAACTGATGCTACCCAGTAGATTAATCAGGTAAAGGAACACAAAGTTCACCACCAAATAAGTTTGGTAACACTCACAGAACTGTCTTTACAGCTCATACATGCAGGTACAGACTCTCTTAATGAAGCAGTATTTGAATGTGTGAAAAGTCTAAATGCAGGCATATAGAATTCATACTATATATACATTTGAAAAATGCCTCTCAAATTAACACTATCACTATTTAACTTTCACATATATTTCCACTTGGGCAGAAATGCCACCTGACCTAGTGGGAGATGTATGTCCCTGCCCACGGCAGGGGGTTTGGAACTAGATAATCTTTAAGGTCCCTTCCAACGCAAACCATTCTATGAATCTATGGTATACATCTACTCATTTTGTAACCTGGTTGTTCTTCTGGCTATCATGTATTTACTCATAGTAATGCACAGATTTTTCTTCTGTGCTAAGAATGTCGTGAATTGAATACAAATGTTGCCTTCTCTTTTAAAGAAAGCAAGGGTGTTGTTCTTCTGACTCCTTGATCATAGCATTTCTCAGACTGGAGAAGCTTGTTTTCCATATATTTAAAGAGAGGTGAACAACATTTATATGCTATAACTACATTAGGTTAGCATCAGGATAACAGTTATGTCTAATTTCTGATTCCAGTAACTTATATTAATATAAAGATATGGGAGCATGACTTAAAGCCTTTCTGAGGAAGAGGTTTTCTCAGCAATAGTGTGTAATATACCATTGTAATGCACAGTTTCATGTATATACCTATCTAGTAAGTACTTAATACTCTAAGTAGTTTATTTCAACTATATCTCCTAGTTATTAGCATGATCATTAATTAATTTGCAATTATATTAGCTACTCAAATATATTTTCATATAACTCTGGTTATTGTATGGATAAAAAATAAGCTGAATAAATGTGAAAATTTACATGTGAAAGACAAGTAAAATACAACTTTAATTCACTCATTCTGAAGGAAGGATTGTCAAAATTCATATTCTTGTTTACTACAAAGTTTAAAACTGTATTCTCAGAGGCTGCATTTGAGGTCAGTAAATATAGTCCAATCTTTGTCCCCAAACCTAAATCCCTGCTGTTCAGACTGGTGATATATGGGGAGCTTTGGCTGTTTCCTTTTTGTAAAAAATGGGGTGCTAACTGATCAGCCAGGTTGGGCATGGCCTACACAGTATCAGAAAACAGGCTAACACTGCTCATGCAGAAAAAAGGAATATTTTATCCATTTAGAAAATAAATAGATAAATAAATTTTATTTTCAACTTCTTTGGCTGCATTTCCTATTTTTGCTGTTGACATACCTAGCTATTCAATTGGTAGAATTTGAAATCTGTATTTGTACAGTACCTGTGTAATACAATCAAATATTGTCCGTGTTCTATGAGGAAAAATAATAATAATAATAATAATAATTGTTATTATTATTAACAGTAACAACATAATGAGGTGCTTCCTTGAATTGAAATATAAAACAGAGTTGCCTGTCTTATTTGTTAGGGACAAAGTTCAGGAAGCACTTCAGGGAAAAGTTTAGAACAAGACTCAGAAGTAAAAAAGTACTGAGCTCTTCTGACTGAGTAGTGGCAGTAACACATGAAACTTCTGCATGGATCCTGCACTCAGAAACAGCCTGCCCTTTCCCTCTCCCCTCCCCTCCCCATTTTCTCTCTAGGCACTAGCTGGATAAAAATTATATTAACACAGAATTTTAAAACTCCACTTTGACTTTGATATGGGTCACTGGATAAAATTATGCTAATCAGAAGAGATGCATCAATTTGCCATGAGTTGAGCATCTTCAGAAAATGAGGGAAAAATTGTCTGTTTACTGCTGAAATAACTTAACACATATATGAAAACATACATACATGAATGAACTTTGCTTTTAGTTCCACGGTTGTTCCAGGAAGTGATAATGTGTGAATCTAACAAGATGAAAATGGAGAATGTAAAGGAATGGAGAAAAGGCTGAGACTGTATCTGTTTACCACTTCCTCCCTTCCCCCCACCCCCCAAAAAAAAAAAAGAAAAAAAAGGTTTTAAGTAATTGCTATAGTGTCACTCACAGAAAGGTGGCTCAAGTACAATCTATGTTATCCCGTTATGAACTAGAAACCCTCTAACTTGTGATGAGAAAGGGTTATGAAAACCATCTTTTCTTTTTGTGTTCCAGTTGATCGTTTCAGGTCCAACTGCCTTTTCTCTCTCATTTATGCAAAGCAGAGAAGATTTGCTCTGGTTAGTGGCTTATTTAGCATACAAGGGTAGCAAGTGACTTCTATTGCCTACTACTAGAGGTCACTAACTTTTATCAGTCATACTTATATATAGTCTTCCTGAATCCTTAAGTTTATTATCACCTTTGCCTTTTTTATTATTATTATTTTTTTTTTTTTTTTGTAGAATTCGGGTTTCTCTGCAGCACAGTTTATTGTGTTCTTTCTCATTTACTCCAAAATTTCCAGTTTTCCTTTCTAGGGCAGCATCAGGCTAACCAAGTACTATAGTAACTCACTTTTGCTCCTCCAGCCAGCTAGGGTTGTTATTAGAGGCCAGAAGCTGCATTTTATCTATTTGGCCTAATCAGACACACCACAATAATCATACAAGATCGGGTTTGAATATCATCTCTTTTGGTATCCTGCCTTTGTCAGCAACTTTTACCGAGCTGTCAGAAGAAATATAGGTGAAATACATAGAATTATTAGACATTCTCCCATTTTGTAGACACAATAGAACTTGATCATCATGACTAACCAGTAGTTTGACTGTCTTAACAGTTAACTTCAAACTGTATGCCTAAACTTTCATTAAGAGCCTCTTAAATACTACCAGAAATTACTTAGGCATATAAGGAGGAATTTGCAAAAAGCAACCTACAAAAAGTGAAACCAGCCTCCTGGTTTCTTACAGAAAATTTCAAACAGGGAAGGTTACTTAACTTTTTTTCCCCTTTTTTCCTTAACTTCTGATTTAATTGCAGCAAGGCACTTCCCTCCATGTCCAACCCCTCAACCCAGTCACAGTATTATGTTCCCAAACAGTTCTTCATTTCAAATGACACATAGCTTATTTGCTCACTTTGAGATGTAAAGCATCTTAGTCGTTATTGCTTCAGGAGAGTCTTTTTTTACAGGAAAGTGCCCTAAACATTCATTTATGGGTGTTCCAACGCAACCGCCTACAACCCACTGAAGCTGTCACAGGCTGAATGATGAACTTAATAGCTGCAAAAAGAGAACAAATTACTATTACTCAACAGTCTAACAGTTAGCTTCTCTTTCTTGGATAGGACAATCTTTTGCAATGAATATTTTGCTCTTTCATAGTAACTATTCACGATTTTTTTAATGTAAGTAATGCTACCCTTCTACAAATGAGGAAACAGAAAGGCAAAGTGATTAAAAGCTTGCTCTATTTCCAAGGCTTAGATCCAGATGGCTGAAGCAGCTTTGCCCACTCTCTGAGCTGGCAGAATTTGAGCCATTTTGATTCAAACATAATTTACACACGTTAGTTTAAAGCACCCCAGCAGTTAAGTTGCCTATCAGCTTTTCAGAAGATGAGAGTTATCATTCATTTTCTTAACCTCTCTCATAATTCTTGTTAGCTTTTTCTTAGAATTTAAAATCTCCTTCAGTTTCTAATGCTCTACATACAATATGTATGCAGCAGACTGACATCTAAAGCTTTCAAGTATCTGTTCTGTTATCAGTTAATTTGAAAATTTGCTCTGCGTGTAAGTATCAAATACATTTGCACAATGAGAGTTTAGCCAACGTCCTGTTCCCTGAAATCTCTTTCTCTATGAATATACAACAAGACTCTATGAATATACAACAAGTTGAAAGATAATTGAAAGTGTAGCATAATAGACCCCATTTCGGGTATGGGATTTGTTACAGGTTGCAAAGCCAGATTTAGATAGTGTAGCTTTTGACATCTATGAAGGTAGTTATAGTTGAAATCCAGTCATGGTAAGAAACTAAGTAGAAAAGCAACATTCCAAAGAACCTTCAATAGCAAAGCAGAGTGATCTGACAGGTTTGGAAAGGGCCTATTAGCAATTTCAGACACACCAAAAACAAACAAACAAACAAAAAAAGGATGAAAAATTAAGTACGGGGACTTGTAAGTTAAAAGGAAAGTTGTGAGCCCTTCCCACACATTTTCTTGCTTTCACCTTCTGGGTAGAATGTAAGAGACAGGTTCCCAGAGGGTGCATCCTTGCCTCATTAGTAACCTCCAATGTCCAAGGTACTGATAAGTGAGTCATTTCTTCCAAGTATTCAACCAAGACTGCACCCAAGTTACTGCTCAGAAATAGACAAGGAAATCAGAACCCCCTGGAGACTGCATCGCATCAATTTTTCTACATTTTTTTTTAAATTTGTAACCACTTATTCTTCTCCTTCATTCAAATCACATTTGTATTTTCTCTGTTAAGCCGAGAGGAAAGCTGACATACACAGTACATTATTCCTCTAGGAATGATAGACGTGTTTAAACCAAAATATCAAACTGATCCACCTCCATATTCTCCTCTTCTAGAGGGGCTTCCAGCCTTGACCCAGGAGTCTCAGGTGCCTGAAGAGTCTTTAGCCAGGCTCCAGCACTCAGTGCTCACATGTCTGCAGTTAACAGGCTGTAGGAGAAGGCAAAACAAGTCTCATTTCAGTCTAACAAGGAGACATTGACTACGCTGGCCATAATTTCAGACTCCTCTCACATCATCACAGTGTACCCATAATAGTCTTGAAGGCAGCTGCCCCAGTGGTCTTCATCTGCCTATACTCAAGAAGTGCATGTATTTCTTTCTATTTTCTGGTTAGCTCTGCCTGTACAAAACTGAGTTTCAGATAATATCCTGTGCACTCTACTGTGTCTCATAACTTTGGATTAATGATGCTGTTGTCTTCCAGACCAGAAAAGGCTCAGGTTTGATTGGCTTGAAATCTGAACAGAGTATAACTGTGTCCACCATATAAATGAAGATCTTTCAGTGTCATGATATACCCTTGGCAGGGCCAATGGAAATGTAGTTCTTGTAGCCCATGCCAAAGGAAAGCAGAATGGGCTGCAGAATCGTGTGGCAGTCAGCAAAGAAACATGTCATAGACCTGCTTTTCAAACATGACGTTACGTAGCCCAAGTCATGCTACCCCTCACTTATATAATGTGCAGCTCAGAAAGTCTGTAACAAATGTATTGATTAGTAGATGGTAAGAGTGAAAAGCACCATTATCAATTCACAGTCTGACATCTTCTAATGGCACCAGTCGTCAAACTTTCTGCAGTGACTTCTGCACTATGTTCGCACTGGAAAATGCTTTTTTTCTCCTTTGGGGAAAAAAAAATCTATATGTGAAAATTGAGGGAGACATTCTTTCCCTCTTGAAAGCCTTAATAATTAGCCATTAGCTTTGATAAAGCCAGAAATCCTCCTTTATCTCTATTTTTTTTTTCCTTATTTTACTTTTGCCCCTCATGAAGTGGCAAAGCCTCACATTGTAGAATTTTTCCATAGAATATTCTATAAAATAAGTTCTCTGTTAGGAAATGTACTTTATGTTCACATGTGAGCAAGAAAAGCAAAAACCACCCTATTATCACACTCCAGAATGCTACAATTTCAAGAGCAGATTTGAACGGCTGTGCACAGCTGAGTAAAACTGAGAGGAGACAAGGAACAGACAGTGAAAAGGAACATACTTCTGCTCACATTGTTATCATTGGTACATTTGCACTGACATCCAGTGAAAAAGAGTTGGTGTTTTACCCAGTCCCATTCATTATACTTACAAGTCAAATTTTACTTGAAAAGACAAAAGTACGGTCTTTGTTTTTGTTTTCTTATGTTTGCTTGGCAATATAGGAGTTACTTGGGAAAATATTGACTGCAGTTTAAGAAGTGAACAATGTCCACCCCAAACAATGCCTCTCCACATCTCTTTTCCTTCGTGTCAAATTCATTTGGTCTAGTATTTCACCCTAGGTTTACTGAGGATGGATGACTTAATAGATTACTGGGATACTGATATGATGCAATACCAATATTACAGATTTTTATCCTGATAGTTCTCTGATTTCACACCAACCTAACAGACAAAAGAATCACTTTCACAAACTCAGCAGCTGATCTACAGTAACTGTCCACTGTGAATCCTTTTAGCCCATGGCAAATGCAAAATAAATTGAGTTTGCTTAGCCTTTTTTCATGCTAACTTAAATTAAGTTGCATTTGCCACAGGCTAAGAGCACTCAAATAGATATTTATTTTGGACCTGCCAGCACACAGTAACTTCTTACCCTGCAGTAATGTGTTTGTTTGATGTCTCAGGCAGAGAAGTTCTAATGTTGCATGTTTTCATATTATGCAATAAAATTAATAACCCCTTTACAATTTAGTGCCAGGTCCTATCAAGTGAGGCAGGAAGGGAAGCCTGGGTAAATTTAAATCTGAAATTCTGAAGTCCTTCTGCAGTAAGGGGATGCAGAAGCTAAGCTGGTAACCTGATATCAAACACAAGTCTATTCAATTCATAAATAAAGGGAAAGTAAGGGAAAAATAGGTATTGATTTAGAAATCTTTTAAAAGTTTCCTTATTTGAGTATTTGAAGTAAATTTTGGATGATTATCCAAAACTGTTAATGATATGCTTTCTCAAAGTGTGGTTGTATTCTCCTTTCAGAAAGTAAAAATTCAGTGACCGTTTTCTGCAAAAGTAGTCTGACACTTTACAGCATACCTTCATACTCCCATACTTCATCCTCTCATACTTCACACATACTTTTCATACTTCACACTCTCCCAGATTTCTCTAAAACTGTTAGATAATGTCTGATCTCTAGATCTGTGCATTTGAGAGCACAATAGTCTTCGTTATAGAACTTCAAATTCAATAGCATATTTCAAAGCTGTAACAGCAATTTGTTACTAATAAAAAAATAAATATTTTTTAAGGAGAGATTTACCATCAGGAGGTTTTATGTAGACTTGTCAAAATCTACCATATTTTTGTATTGCTTCTTGAGCAACCCTGAGCTCTGTTCCCTGCCAGTTACTTGGCACATGGACATGCTTTCTTGGTACACAGAAGAACAAGGAGAATGGTGAAAGAGCTTAGCTCCCTCCACTCATGAAAACAGATGAATGGATGATAGACTTATTTTCTTTTCTAACCTTTATATTCCACTGGAGTCCCAAAATCTGTGAGCTTCTCTATAGAAGTTGGCTACATGCTGTGAATTCATAATTTTCCATGACCAGGTTAGAAAGCCTGAAGCCCCAAAGAATAACTGAGTTATTCAACAAGGTAAACCAGCAGAAAAAGAACATACAAGGAACACAACTTCTGCTCTAACAGCATTGCAGCTTTTGTATAGCTTTTCCACAGCAAAGATTTATGTTCTAGGGCATCCAGCCTAAGAATAAATAAATGCTAGAACTAACCACAAAAAGAAACAAAAATATTTAAAATAAGTATCTTTATTTGAAATTGCATGCTTGTATTTTTTTCCTGTGTACTTATAGCATGACTATATCTTTCCTTTTTTGGAGGAAAATTTGCATTTTTGGAGAGTGAAAAAAGTGGTTACTATGTTTTAACATTCTCAATAAATATTGGGAGAACTACTGTGAAAAAAGCAGATTTTCCCTCCTTTTCATTTTAAAAACTTTACTCTCTTTTTATTTTTGAGCATCAAGTTTTATTAACTTTAAGCATGACCCAATATCTAGAGATCTATGCTTAAATCCTTTCTTAGATAATCACTGTTTAAAAAATATCTTTATGGGAATTTGAAGAGTTCTAAAGTAAGACACTTGGCCTTTCTCAATATTGCTATCGTAAAATGTTACCCTCTGGCTTAGCTCTATTAAATTAGGTAAGTGAGACTAACCAAGTAAACAAATCATGCAGTCTCCCCCAAATGCCTAGTAACCTTGTATGGTGAAATTGAAGCCAATTAACAGTTCTTTGCTGTGAGTGCTCACACTTGTGTATTCTCAGTTACGGGAGACCAAATACTTAGGTTCACTAATAGACAAATGAAACATTTTATATGGGGCTTCCTGGGCTATTCCTAGATTTAACGAGTAGCATCTGTCTGTTTATGAAACAAACAATTTATCTGTGTATGTTTTTTAAGAGTAAAATGAAACTTAAAGCCGAATTGGTGCGCCTCTGATATTTCTCCTTTTAATACCGAAAACTTGGTGTTGCCTTAGACCTCTTTAATTTTGATTTCCTTTTTTTTCAATTAATAATAAAACAGGATAATACAAGGAAGACCTTCTCCACGTTGTTTCTTGATGCTTGGATTTGGTATTTAGCACAGCTTATTCACAGCACAGAAGACAGACTTTCTTCCCACCTATTTTTACCGTGTTACATACATTTTTTTTTTAGTAGAGTTTTGAATGTTGGGTTCAAGAGAAGGACCACAGCCGTAAAATCTCACAGAACTCAGTGAGGACTTGGGGTCAATCTGCTCATTTCCCCCATTGGGCTTCCTATTAGAGGTGAATTTGTTTTCTGATTAAATACTAAACCGAAGTTATCCTTTTCCAGCAGTGCAAAGTGACATTATTAGGCTTGAGGTTATAGCTCTCTATATTTCCTATTAAGTCGCATAAAATGGCTCAAAAGCCCATAAAACAGGTATCATTCTTAATGGGGAGGTACTTGGTATGATTCTAGAAATTTTCATGATCTGTAGAAGCAAAGTCCCATTCACTTTTAAGGGATAATCTCAAGTTACACAAATTAAAATCTTAATTATTTTCAACTTGTATGTGAGATGGTCCCAGCCATCCATGAAACATTTATAACTGCTTTGTGTGGGGATTTTTTGGCATTTTCGTCTTGCAATATTCAGAACTGCTATTTTGCTTAAAGCAGAATTAAAATTCATCTTTTCCATGTGGCATAGATTGGCACAACTTTATTGACATCAGCTGGCCTTGTGTCTCTGCTAGAGAAATTGCTGTTTCCTTTCCTGAAACTATTGTGATGTGCCAGTTACAGTATGAATTTGTCAAATATAAGTTCTCATTTCTTTGCTTACAATAGTTGCAATTGGGATAACCATGATAATCTTTTTAATTCTAAGTTCATTAAGCCATTCACAGTTTCATAAATTCTAAATATTGGTTATACAATAACTATTCCTTTCAGATTAAAAAAAAAAAAAAAAGTGTGTTGATTTTAATCACTTGTTTCTATTTTTTCTTACCCTTGAACACATCCATAAAACAAATAGTATTTTATATCTACATGTATTCCCCAGTGGATATACCCAGATCTGACAAGTTCTCTCTGGATACATAAGTGATGCTTTAATCGGATCCTGGGTGGCGTCATCCTTTCCAACTGTGTTAATATGACAAGCCAATTTTCAGTTGATATTTGCAAGCTATCCCCCTCTAGGTATCTTTGCTAGCTGCTACTTAAACTAAAACAGCTCCTTCCTGAAGTGACATAATTTCTGCTTTCCAAGGCAAAGGGAAAGTTCAATCTGCCAGTCACTACTTCTCAAACTCTGTGCAAGTCCACTTTTCTCAGCCACAACTTGCAGAGGCTTAATTCTGTAGTGCTGGTGTTGAGAGACTCCTTCCAAAGTTTCTCTTTCCAAAGAGTTTTTGCCTACTCACAAACTTTCTGTTGTTCTAAATTGCCCCCCCCCCCCTTTTTTTTCCCAACAGTTTAATATTCATCTATCTGATGTTAACAGTAGCCTTGAGGAAATAACCTTGTTAGGAACACCATGTTGGTGTTTTGCAGTGACTAGTTCATCCTTGTTTCTGTAAAAACATTACCATTCCCTCTACAGATCTCTCTGCAAGATATTCACTTCTTTTCTTTCTTTTTCTCCCTTACAGCTGGTGTTTTGACTCCATGAAGTCTGCTAGAATAGTAACAAGTAGCCAAGCTAAGGCACAAACAAAAGAAACACAGCAATGGATCTAATTATTTACACATTATTCTAGATAGGCTCCTGCACAACTGCAGTGACACAAAAACAAGATTTGCCTCAAAAAAATTCCAGGGAGCATTCCCAGGCACTGGAATGTGGTCCACAGTGGGTATCTCCACATTAGCATGCTAGTTATTATCAAAAGTCCACTTTTCAAACAAAACTTCCAGTCATCCCCACCAGCCACTCTTTGATTCTCACTGTGGAAAGCAAGAGGAAAGGGTGAAAGGAATTTTTTTGGAATGAAATTAAAGGTGGGTTTTGGATGCCAAGGGACTTTCAGTTCTGGGGACCAGATACTAGTCTGGTCCAGATGACTTCTCTGACCTTGAAACCCATATGAAGTGGAAGTCAGGTCCTTGCCACCAACTATTCTTCTCTATGGACCCTTATGTTGCATTGCTTCCAGAAATAGCCCAGACTTAAACACTCTTTTGTCATGCCAATAATCAGTTATCCATGTGCAAACAATTTGGGGAATATTTTAAGAGACTCCACAGACTAAGGATCACTGTCAACAAGCAGTTTGCGTAAGGCTGCCCTTTTTTTGGGGAAAAAAAAATAACATGGACCGTTTCAGTGCACTAGTGGATGGATTCCTCACTTTGCAGTGACAGGGAGGAGCACTTTGCTGCAAGAGAAATACCACTTCGGTCAATGTGACTATATCTTAAGATGAACAAAAGCAATGAAAAGTGACCATATATTAACTGAAAAATGCTCCTGGATAGGTGATGAAAAATATTCTAGGTACAAATCTAGAAAACTCTTCACAATTTTCATCCGTCCTCACCACAATGCAGAAACCTGCTGTCTACCTTGGGTGACTCAAGTATTTATAGCATCTTATAGTCATT
This sequence comes from Cygnus olor, assembly GCF_009769625.2. Classification (NCBI taxonomy): domain Eukaryota; kingdom Metazoa; phylum Chordata; class Aves; order Anseriformes; family Anatidae; genus Cygnus; species Cygnus olor. Next base: position 82,553,827 of record NC_049169.1, read on the forward strand.
CTCTAAATTGTGTGGGACACATGCCAGATTAGCAATAGCAGTAAACTTTAGTACATAAGCCTTATGAAGTGTTGTTGGCACTGATGGCTAAGGCACTTAATTTAATTAGGTGAGCTTGCCATTGCTGAAACTGCTGAATGTAGTATTTTCAAGAGAGACAAGAAAAAATCTAATTCATTAGACCTCTGAAATCGTGTTCAGCTCTTGTTGTTGTTGTCTCTCACAGCAACTGCACCATTTTGAATATAAATACAAAAGGCCACAGAACGCAGTATTTCACTCTTTGAATTTGTACATATTGCTGTAAATTCTCATGCAACAATGAAATACATTGTATTGTCTTCCTGGCTGCCACAACATAGCATGTGATTATATACCTGATACCTATAACCAACAGCAAAACACACAGTTGTTATAACATGTTACTATTGTCCTCTACAATGACAAATGACAGCATGATTTTGCAGTATGACGACTTGTCTCTGCTAATATGGAGACACATTTCTAAGAAAAGGAAAATAAAAAATATATTGCCATCGTTAATAATTGTACTCTGAAATGGGAAAAAAAATAGATTATAGCCTTCAGGAAAAATTATCAATCCTCTGGCACACGCATTGATCCATTTATTTTGTAAGAGAAAGCAGATGTAAAAGAAAATTATGGCTAAGACAGTGAGGAATTAAAATCTGAAAATTTATGGAGTTGAATATTGTCGTATTAAACTTTTGGTTTAAGATAACAGCATTTCTTCATAATATGGTACAGTATTTGTCAAATAATATTAAATAAGAATATATGGCTAGACAAAAAAAAAAAAAAGAGAGATTTCTTGTATAGAACCCTGCAAACAGCCCAGTCATAACTGCCTCGGTTACAGTTATACCTCCAGCAGCTTTATGGTAGTATAACTCTACCATAACAGAGGATGAATTGTGTGAACTATACCTGCAGCTTTTTCAGTTTATCTCACATTTCAGTTGGTCATTACTGCATTATATCTTTAGAAAACTGAAGGACAGAAAATCAATGTCCCACATAAGGGGATGCAGGAAGTCTGCACCTAGACTGCAGTGAAGTTCCATCTGGAGGCCAGTCTCTGCACTCTTTAAAGTTGGCAAAACTCCTAATCCTGCCCTTTCAATCTGTCTAATATTGTTTTTAATTTGCCTCCCTTGTGCAACTATTCCTTATCCTACCAGACACTCAGTATCTCAGGAGTTAGGTGCCTCTCAGAAGATAACACAGAACTTCAGATTAATGTACAGCACAAAAATGTTTTAGATATTAAAGGTAATTTGTCTCTTTTTCAAAGTCTTCATAAATCACTTGTTTGCCAATTATGACTGTGTGCGTATTCCAAGGTTTGTACTGTTTATAAGATTCTGACTTCTGGCTCACACTATATGCAGGGTATGGTATATGCATGCTGTGCTCTCTTTACTTCCTGTCTGGCTAAAATGTTTAGAACAAGAATACAGAAAAATCAAAATAAATAACTCATTTCATCACCATATTTCTGAGATCTAGTTAAAGACACTCATTACTCAATGTTTGGAGATCTTTTTCAGACCAGAAAGAACCATTTTGTTTAGTCAGTGAACTTAACACAGAGTATGCGATTGACTTTGGCTGATAGAAGTGGGATCCGGTAATGTCTTTATGGGCTAGGATAAAAGGTTCTTATCTAGTGCTATCTTATATAGTGCTATCTATAACAGCCTCATGAACTCACCAATGCATTATTTGCAAAAGGGCATTAGGCTGATCCCCAAAAAGAGATGTATTGGTCTCTAAAAGTTCCTGCCATGTAAGTGGCATCACTTACTGGTTAGCTGTTTAGAGCAGAATCCTACCTGGAAAGACAATTATTTTTCTATAGTCACTGAAATCAAGGGCCTTCCACAAGATGCCACAAAAAGTTGAGTTCTCCCATGACACTGCTAGTAAACAATAATATGGAAACCATTGCGTTGAAAGTTATATGCTTTATCTTCCTTTATTAAGTTTTCATTATCTTGTCTGTTAAGTTGCCTTGAAAACTTAAAAACTTCCTGATAGTTTTACTTTTGAAAACTTAAGACCAAAAAATGTGTATATGTACATACATATCAAAAATTTTAACCTGGGAACAATGTCCAGAAAGACTTTCAAATGTGCTTAGATGATGAAACCCCTAATATGCAGTAAGATGTAAATGCTAACTTCCTTATCAAAATGTTTTGTATTTAATAAGTACCTTATCTTCCTTGAAATAAACCTTCATGATTCTTTTTCTCTCTCAGTTCCTGATTTAAAATATGATAGTTGAGTTTCACTGTGATTTTTGAGGTACACTAAAATGTTCTGTAGCAATTATGAAGGGCCAGAGTTGAGTAAAACTACAGAATTTTAATGAGTTTGCGGTGGTAATTATTTTTAATTGCCTTCAATCTCATTAGAGTACCAGGTGGCAGCTATGTAACCTCACCATGGATGTTGATTGTCTATATGGCCAAGTATTTCTCTAAAGAGACTAATGAACAGGCTGTCCAAAGCCTCAGTAGTGGTCTACTAACAGCAACTTGTTAGTTCCTTTGAACAAGAGGAGTCTGATTCTGGCTTTACGTGCACTACATAACTGCAAATATATCACTGCATATGAAATATGGATATGAGATATACACTTTCAGCATACCTTTTTAAACAAAAATATATGAACATATAAAGATGTGAATATATGATGCTTCATTTTCTACTATAAACTGTTTAAAGTCTTTTACATTTATGTATCACTTTAGAAACAGTAAGAATTGTGTCAGTTCCTGGTTCACACAGGAAGATAACAAAATAGGAATGGCTCCCCTACACTTGCTTCTCTTCTGCTAGACTTTTGTCCTAAAACAGTATTATTACTAAAAAGAGTTTGTTTCTTATGAGACTGAGAGAAAGCATTTTAAAAGGACAGTTAAAAGCAATAATAATAATAAAGTTTTACCTTATGCATCTATTGAATGCTAGAGGAATTCGCATGTGGTTCTTTTCTGAGCACAATCAAGAAAAAGAAAGAAAAAGTGAAAGCAAAAAGGAAAACAGAGAGGGAAAAAGAAAAACAATAACAACTAGCTTTGGATTAACAAGAAAATATAACACTGAAGTTAATTCCATAGCTATGTAAAAAGGTATGGCTCTGCAGGATCAATAGTTTTTAACATATCAAGATTAGAGACTTGATAATGAAAACAAATACTACAGAAAAAAATCTAATCAATCAAAAACCCTTTCTTTTTACTACTGGAATAGAATCTTTGCTACACCCTGCTAAGCGTGTAACGGTTGTTCTCAGACTGCTAAGAGTTCTAGCTTCAGGATGCTTGAAATCAAAATGATCTATATTTAAATTAGATGGTATCAATGAAAAAAAAATTAGATGTATGCTAAGTACAACCTTACAGTATATAACTACTTGTGATGAACTATATGTAAAGTTCTGACATTTCCTCCAATATTCTGTAACAGAATGAAGCTCTAGGATATAAAACCTGTAATACAATATCATCAGGGTCTCTTCTTTCAGTTGTTGACTTCTTCATACTTTTTTTTTTTTAATAAATTCAACAGAATATTGATCAATTTATTCAATGTGTCCTTTTTTTTTTTTTTCCTTAGCTGGATCTTTTACTTTCTTCACAGACGTTTATTTCACATACCTCAATTGCAGAGTCATAAAAATTAGCATTTTACCTGTATTATATTAATAATAAACAAATATTTTCTGTTCATTATCAGCTTACAACTGAGCCATATAGACACTGCTTCTTTTAATTAAAATACTTTCTTCCTTGGCACAGTGGGTAGCCCAAAGTAACAATGTCTCTAAAATCATAAGTTCCCACAACAGATATAATTTAGAAAAAAAATGGATTTTATCTTGACCTAGAGGATTTTCTTAGGCTCTAAACCGACTATCTAAAACTGGATTCTTTAGTCAAAAATGCCTCCAGCCTCAGAGTGTCTACACTATGACATGACCAAATAGCCAATGGTGTTTAAAAAAACCTATACACTAAGCTTCTGGAAATCAAGTTGTAGCAAGCTGGTTCTGTTACCAGTATTAAAAAAAACAAACAAACAAAAAAAAAAAACACTTTGCATTTTTTTGTTTGTTTGTTTTATATTGACTGAAACTGTATACGTCCTTTCAATACTGAAGAAACCTTTTGATTTTTGTATATGATGTTTTTTCATGTCAGGAGCATTAGAAAACTAATCATAACAAACTAAGTTTCTTGTTACTTGACAGTGGTCTATAGGATAGATCTGTCAAATGTGTTCCTCTTTATCCAAAAGACTAAGTTAAGCAGTGAAGATTAGATTAATTTTCACAGCAATATTCTTTTTACTAATTTTAGTGGAGTTGGAGAAGAGAAGAGGAACATGTGTGAACTACTGGAGTTAAAGATGGATTAAAACAAGAAACTCAAAAATAGATGTTACCTAAAAAAATACAAACAAATAATGCTGGCTGTCCCTATAGTAAGATTAGTGTGGGTGACATTTAGTAGCTGTCTTCACAGCCTAGGAAGACTGCCTGCATACTCAGGCTTATTGTCACAACCTACTTGATCATATCAACATAATTCATCAAAACTATTAATTCACAAACACAGATAGGGATAACTCCAAACTCAGACAAATGTTAAAACATCCTTAAAGCCAATCAAACAATCAATCAATTGATTTAGCTTAAAATGCTCACACTTTAAATAATATTGATGTTGGTATGCATTAAGAGACTTAAAGTCTGCAATTGAATATTCTATGAAAGAGGTTTGGAAAATGTAGTGAAGCTTCCATATAATAGGCTATAGGTGCATTTGCATTAATCATGGAAGGTTTCATAGTTCAAGCACTATTCTTTCCTTTGCAAGCACATACTTTTTCTGTTACTACCTTACAATTGTGTCAGGACTTTCTGTATCAGCACAGCTTGAACTCATCAGTGGCTAAGCTTGTTATGGATAATCTTATTTATTCTACCACCTCTCTGCAAGACAATAATATTATGGTTTTCTCAAGGGCTTATCACCTTGAATCCACCCAGGACCTAAAACATGCACAGACAGAGCAAGAGACAGAAAGATATACAGATGTATGAAAAACTTAGCTGAAGTTCTTACTTCTTTATGCTCAGAATGATTTAATCAAGACTCAAAATAATTACTGCATATATTAAATCTTTCTGAAGAATAGATTTAATTGGCAGGAAAATTAAATAAAAATGTTATGAATGACACTTTTGTTAAGGAATAAGCATTTACATTTTCTATTAAAAAGTATAGAATATATTGTATCAAAAACCTCTTATCTGTAATGAGTTAAAGATAATCCCAAAGAGTATAGATATGAGTTCTGTAAGAAGACCAAGACCATATTTGCTTTTCAATAAGGTGTAGTATGAAAGGGATATTTTCCTCCAAGGTTTTAATAAGCATATAAGAAAATGCAATTCATTTGCTGAATTACTGAAAACTAGATATTGAAAGGAACTTTAGAAAACACACAGACATTCTGGACAATGCACAGATATTTGAAGAGACAGAATTACCTATTATTGCATCATTTGGACTTTTAACCTTGATTGGATTAAATGTGCTGCCCATAAGACAATCTTCCACTGCCAAAGAAATCTATTATCGTGCTCCTATTTATACAATCTAATATTATGTACAAAAATATATCATAATTGTTATGAATTAACTGATTTTCTTCAAATGCATACTATATGAAAGTGTCAGAACATGTCTCTTCATATACTCAGGCAATATTTGCTTTACAAATTTAATCCAAATTAATTTTTGCCCAGGGAAACACATTGAATCCATTAGGGCTTCTCTCTGAAGAGAGACTTTGACCCTTTGAGTTACTTGATCCAATATTATGACTAAATCAGTGAAATTAAGCAATGGTTCTAACTCTTCATTGTGTTTACAGATTGTCATCTCACTTGTGTCTATTAAGACCATCTAAAATACATCAGCTTAGCTACACACAGTTCAACACAAAACTATCATGTCCACTTTTTGTACATTGCCAGTCCGCTGAAGTTCTCTGAAATGGGGGATTCAGTTCTGTCTTCAGATGCACTCATGCATCAGTGAAAATTTGGTGTCCCTATAAACAGAAGATAATCCTTAAAGTTTGAAGCTTTTTATTTGGCTGCAGTCTTGTGACCCACATGGGTATTAGTTTTTATTAGTAAGTGTCAAATAATTCTTCATTCCCGTGTATGTAACTGCTCCTTAGATAAGCACAAATGTTAGCACACCCTGTGCAGTGTGGAAGGTGATTAAGTATGAAGCGCTGTTTTGAATTTCAAGTGGCTCCTTCTGCATGAAGTGTAACATGCTGTGCAAACTAAAAAGATTTGAGTGTTTGATTTGGTCTTCATTTCTTTTCTCCACAGACAGTTTTTGCTGTTGGGAAAAGAAGGCACTCGCATCTCTTAAATCAGAAACAAAATAATGTTACAGAATTTTTCAAAAGACATTTTGCAATTTATATGTAACCCTTTTAAACGTTTATTTTCATAGTATTCTCTTGTGACATAACGGTTGATATATGGCAGAAAAAAATGTTCAATAATGAAATGAGATTCTTGGGATTTTCTTTCTTTCTTTTTCTAAACATTTGCCAGGAAAAGAAAAAAAAAGTATCTAAAAATTCATTAAATTCATATATAAACAAAGGTGTGGAATACTTATACAGTTGAGCTAATACGAATGGGACCTGAAAAACTGGATGTTAGAGTTAAGGAGTCAAAAATTGTGAGATACCAGCGTAACTTTAATTCACCCTCCTTATGCACATGCATTATTAGGCTTTAATTTCATATTTTCATTTTGTATTTTCCACTGAATCCACCACTCATTTTGCAGCTTCTGGGAAGGGGTTATAACCACCTTATATGCATTTCATGGAGCATGACTTAAGAAACATATAAGCTTCCTAATTCATTCATGGTATCTGAGCATCTCACCTTACATAAATTATCGATTTTTTTTTCTTTATTTGGTGGATCTCTGCCCCTTGTTAGCCCAGTAATAGGAAAGATGATCCGTCATCAAAACTTTATAATTACAATTGGATACTTAACAGCTTATTGGTGAAAAAAGTCACTGACCCTAACCGTATGGCTCTCTCCCCGGGTGCAGAAATTGGTTATCCCACATCTAGGCTACTGAGCTTTAAAATAAGGCTGGTAACATTTATAGTACACTCTAAGAAAAGGTAAATTTAGCATTTTTGAGAAGAAGGATCTTGACTGTTCAACCCAAAAGAAAGATTTCCTATCTAGACTTCACTACTGAAAAATGAAAATGTTGGTAAAAAGAGCTAACCTGCCTCTCCACCTTATTCCCCTGTCACAGTATCTCACTACTTTTCCTTTAGGAACTGGAAAGTCTGAAGTGACTAAAGGGATTGTTAAAGAATCATTTATAGATCCCCCATACGCTCCACAGTGTACTTACCTTCTCTTTTTTCTCTATTGAAAGCTCTTTGTTCCAGGCTTCACCTTCATTCTCCCCTCTACTCTGCTCTTGAGAGACCCCACCTGGAGTACTGAGTTCAGCTCTGGGGCGCCCAGCATGAGAAAGACACAGATCTGTAAAAATGGGTCCAAAGGATGGCCACAAAGATGGTCAGGGAACTGGAGCACTTCTACGAAGACAGGCTGAGGCTGAGAAAGTTGAAGATCAGTCTAGAGAGTGGAACGAAGACCTTATACTGGCCTTTCAGTACTTAAAGGGGGCCTACGAGAAAAATGGGGAGAGACTTTTTATCAGGGACTGTAGCAATAGGACAAGGGGTAATGGTTTTAAACTAAAACAAGGTAGGTTTAGATTAGATATTAGGAAGAAATTATTCGTGATGAGGGTGGTGCGGCATTGGAACAGGTTGCCCAGAGAAGCTGTGGATGCCCCATCCCAGCAACCTGGTCTAGTGGGAGGTGTCCCTGCCCATGGCAGGGGTGTTGGAACAAGATGATCGTTAAGGGTCCTTTCCAACCCAAACCATTCTATGGTTCTATAATTACACGATCTTTGGGGTCCCTCCCAATCCAAATCATTCTATGTTTCCATGATTTTATGATTTATGCCTAGAAGTAAGAATCCCAGAAATAATTTCAGTAAATAAAGGATATGTTACTATTTTTACCTGGTAACAGTTGTAAATCCTGTGGTACTCTCCATCATGCATCAAACATTATTGTGACTGCCTGTTGGTCTGATACTGCTTGGTGCTGTAAAAACAAAAATTCATTAGGCTTTGACCTAAATTAACAGAACTGTTTCCTTTAGTTGGGTCCAATCTGCTTAATATGATTTAAACAGACCAATTAAAACCAAGCAGTCATTCAGGCCCTTGGTTCTTCATCGTCATTTATGTATATTTCCTCCTATAACCAGTATATACAGTACCTATGCAGCTTCTTTCAGCTACTAATCTGCTGAATTTCTGTGAGAAGGAGAAATCTTCAGCAAGTGAAAAAATTAGTAACATATTACAATCCATATGGCCTTGTACTGAAGTGTGGATTGTTTATTTTGAATCCAACATTCTCTCAGCTCTCGTTTATTCAGAAGTCATTTCCCATTTTTTTCCATACTGTAATCTAGAGTAACACCATTTCATATGCTATTATTCGGTATACTTTGCTCACATGTTGATACATAATGCTGAAAAGAATTTAGAAGGATGAATATAATTAAAAATAAAATGATCTATTGTCACTTGCAACACTTGAACTAAAACAGAAACATATAAAATATATACACCCAAGTAAGTTTTTACTAAATTTGGTGGTGTAAAGTGCAGAATGGTAACTTTTACACAGATTTTAATGTATGATATTCTAGTAGTTCAAATGTTTTACTTGAATATAACACTTATGTATCAAAAAGGCCAGATCTGCCAATGTGAATATTAAGTCTCACACCATAGGCATATGATTTATCAGAACTAATAGTCTATGCTTAAGAATTTAGACGTTTCTTTAGTGAAATTCAGAATATACTATTTTTCTTGCTTCCAGAAATACATTTATTTAATTCACATATGCACATGGCTTAGAAATCTTCTTTGCAAATATATATATGCATATGAGTGTTTACAGGTACCAGTTAGTGAAATATCACTATGTCAAACTTTTATTTTTGGTACCCGTTATTGAAAGTACCCATGGCAATCACAGGAAATAACTGCAGTTGCTGTGCAAGAATACACTGAAGCTAGAAGCCTCAAATATTGCTGTAGTCTCCTACAGAAAGGAGAGCCTCCTGGCTCCTTTATGTAAATATTGTCACATAAAAAAAGCAATATGGGTCATAGTTCAGTCTAGAAGCTGTGAATTTATAATGGATTCTGTCTAATTGAGGGAAAATTCTCCTTTGCTTCTCTCCTCCCTTTCGACACCTTTGCATATCAGCTCTAACGCATAGCTCATAGAACCTTGTAAGGTTACATATCCAGGTTTCAACACTATCAATCATCCTGTGTACTCTTGCAAATTCTCTGTCACCAGAATAGCCTCTAAATAAGTAAAACAAATGAAGTTCCCAGACTGCTCTTAAGGTGGACCTTCCTCTGGGGCTGCTCACATGTACTGGTGGAGTCTGCATGATTACCACAGTTAAAACCGCAGGCTCTTACAGAAGGAATCGTGTCTGTCCTTTGCATCCTATACACAATTTAATACACTGTCAATGCTTGATACATAATTAATAGCAACATTAACAAATTAAAAAGCTTGACTCTTTAGTTTCAGTATGCTAAATAGGATGCTTTAATTGGTCACCTTGGATGAATGAGGAGCAAGCAATGCTTCTGCTCTGCATGTTTCCTCTTTCTGTCAAGACTGCCAACGGATTTTCTCATTTTCAAAACTGAAGTGCTTCGGCAATAAAAGCATTTTAGACTGATCTAGTCAATCCGTAATTAAGTAATCAGCAGGAAGTATTCTTGTACTAGCAGACAAATGAAAATTACGTCCTTTTCATATTTCCAGTCTTAAATGCAGCACTCTTTTTCTCAGCAATGAAATTTTTGCTTGGTAAACAACCACATTGATTCCATGTGCCTAGAAGCAATTTATTCAAGGCATTAATTACAAATACTACATCATTTTCTAAGAAAGACAAAACCAAGTCACACAAAAAAAAAAAATCCAAGACAAGTGACCATGTTTTAAAGTAAGAGATGTCAATTACTTCCAATATTTCTTAAATTTCCAATCAACAGTAGACTGAAATTTCCACCAAGCACCTAGGTTTTTATAGATGTGACTACAAGTATCAAAGCACAACAGGATATACTATAATAAAGAATCATCCCTCAAGAGTGATATGGCCTACCAATCCAGCAATCCAGCAACAGATGTGGAAGAAACCTGAGTGATTATTTGGCTGTGATCCTTGCTGCCTTGGGATAAGATTTCACTATCTCTTTTCTCTGGTTCCACTACTTCTTGTCTACTTAGGTTACAAAATATTGGCTTAAAGACTGTCTGTTACTGGTCATCTCTATAGCATCTGACAGAATTGCTCTACAAGCTCCACAGGGGTCCAAAAGAAACAGTGCATAAATACACTATTTAAACCTAATAATAAAATACTATCTATATTGCTTTAAAAATATTACAGTAAATCAAAGATCAGAGTCTGTCAGAATTTGATAACAGTCCCAAAACAAGCTCCTTTATAGTCAAATTAGGAAAGCATTTAGCATGCATTAGAGGGTTTACTATCAAGGATTACAGATTATTTTCTATTTTGATCCAGTAGTACTTTACTGCATCTGAGCTTTTTATTCTCTAGGTTTTAGCTTTCTGTGAATCTGTTGATAAGCTCTACTGGATGACTGTGCTAAGACTCCAGGTGTTAGTGTGTAAAATGCTAGCCCACTCAGTGGTGCTTTTAAAGGCATATCAAAAGCAGAAATTTTAAATATTTTGTCTGTCTTTTGCATTTAATCTATTAAATATTTTTCTTTCTGTGGACAACCATACACAGGGAAGTGAAACCACACCAAAAAATATTACCTTAGATTTTTTTTCAATTATAATTTCATGTTTCACATAGAAAAGGTCCTCAGAGACATATTTCATTCTGCAGAAATTTTATGTTTTTGGCAATCAAGTGCTCTGAACTACCTGGAGAGTTGTGGTGGGTTTTATGCTTGATTTCAAAAAAAAAGGTCTGTACAATATAACTAGGACATAATCTATGAAGGCTGAGGGTAGCAGTCTATACTTACTTCTTTACATCATCAGAGAAATAAATCTTGAAGACTGAAGACAATCCACAAACAAACAAGCTAATAACAAAATGCAATTTGGCCTAAGCCATATAGGTTTGCAATGTTTCAACAACTTTTTTTAACAGACCCCAGCAAGTCACAATCACCTACTCAAATCATTCAAAATCTGTCACTAGGGTATAAAAATACAGCAATCAAAATTCTCTTGCCATTACTGTGGTTCAGAGGTGGAAGCAGAATTAATGAAAACTAAAACTGATCACTTTCACAGTCCCCTAGCTGATACCTTCAGTATAAACCTACATAATTCTGCTTACCAAACTGGACACAGACCAGTTCACAGTTACTTAAGATCAGTCATCTAAATTTAAGGATTTTCTAAATATTTCTGTTATTTTTGGTGTATGGATATTTCCGTGTATATAAGCAAGCCTAGCACTTGTGAACAGCAGACTAGTTTGTTCTGTAACTTACTATTCAGGATTACTTCTGCTAGGATGTAAACTTGATGTAAGAAGTCTTTTGTACAAAGCCCTAATGGCAAAAATCCATGTATCATTTAGCGTACTTCATTCACAGAGGTAGTGCATTTACTATATTAAGATAGCTTTTTAAGGAATTACCCAATTTAAAAAATTGAATGAAGGAAAAACAAATATCTGGCACTTCAATTTAATTGTAACAGAAAATGCTATGTTAACTGCTGATCCTCAGAGAAATCCAAAACCAGCAAGAGGAAAATATTACCACTCAATAAAAGTCTTGGCAACTTCCCACTAAAACACAATATGCACACATCAAACAATCACTAACTTATTGGATCATTAGGTAAAAGCTGAAGTCATTTGAAGAGAGTGCTGCCCTCTTTAAAGCAGAAGTATTTCCTGGTGAAATAAATAAAGCAGACGCAATTAATTCTGCATAATAGGAATTCTTAAGAATAGGAATTAGTTAGGAAGGAATCTGCTAAACTTTCTTGCTTTCAGGTTTATTCTGAAGTTAACTTTTCTTTTTTATTATGCTCAAGAAATTTTACTAATCCAAACAATGTTACTTTTCTATTCTCGCAAACCCAGAAACCAGATTTCCAAGGACATGAAATTCAAATCTTTCTCAATGTAAATGGAAGAATGCAGAAGGAAAATAAAGTATCACCTGAAAATGTTCTTGCAAATACTTTCCATTTCATAAATGTACAAATAATTGCAATTTTTTTTCTATTTTTTTTTCTCCCTGGTCTTTAAGTGAGCAGTATTTTTTACCTATAAATGGGAGTGAAAACACAATTGTGTCATATCATGTAACTACCCTAATGGCTTGAATTAAGAAGAAAAAAAATAATAATAACCAAAAAAAAAAAAAAAAACAGATAAAAGATGAACAGATGAGTAACTTTGTTGATTTGATCATAACATGAGACGACAAAGATGTGTTGACCACAGACACTTAGTGAACTGGTTTATACCTAACATTCACACACACAGAGACTTTTTTATAGTAGTTTTGGCTTCACCTCTGTTGATAAAACAAGTCTGTGAAGCTGTGCTTTACAAGGAAATTTACACTGGTGGAACCACATTTCATGCTGTTTTGACCTAAACTAGGTTTTGGTCTAGAGCAATTTTCTGTGACTGCAAACACTTCACTTAATCACACTTTCAAATGAGCCAGATTTCCATTCCTGTAAGTTTGTAAGAAACCACTTTGACAGTCTAGCTACGCTTTTTAAATCCTACAACTCAAGTGATTTGAAGTTCATGAGTGACACTGCTATGGCATATGGTAGGGCTGTACAGGGATGTTTCACAGAAATTTGGATATACCTAGAAATCATAACTTTCTCATTAAAACCAAACATTGGCTCTGTGATGGGTTCACTATACTCCCGCACTTGACCTAAGTCTTGCTCAGGCTTATAAACCACAGTAGGCCTTGATGGGACTGCTTCTTGCACATCAGAGTTCCAGAACATGGTAGGGAACCTGAGTTTGACTATGAGCCAACGACCTGAACTTGTAGCAACTGAAGAAAAGCCAATTTGAGCTCTCCAGGGATCACAGCAGGCTGTAACCCTTGATCTCTGTGGTGGAGTAGCTTTTCCCCCAAGTCAGCTATGGTTCGAGATTGACTAATGTTACATCAGTCCTCCATTGTCAATGGACAATGGCCATAACAGGTGAGTACGAGCAGGCACTCCCTGATTGCATCTCCAAACCTGCAGCCTGGACAGTAGCCTGATCTGGGGAGTACCAGAACTGTACATTCTGGAAGGTATGGGAATAGCAGAATTGGTGAAAAATACCAAAATTGCCTTATCTGAACAATAGCCAGGATGGAAAAGTATTAACAGTTGTCTCACAGTCCTATGAATGGTAGTCCTAAGCAACTAGTTGCTGAGTAGCAACTAAGTAGTCCTAAGCCCTTTGAGCTTTCCAGGGACCACAGCGGACTGCACCCTCGATCTCCCCTTGAGCCAGGATGCCTCTCAGGGTACCCCTGAGGGGAAGTACATCTCAGGGCTGACTCCTTGAGGAACAAGCTTTTCTGTGGACAAACGCTGACAAGAGAGTAGAGTGAGTAATTCACCCTAAGGGGAATTTTGGAAGCATGCAACTGGATTTAGAACCCCCCCCTAAGGACCCTGCAAAAACGATACAATCTAACCTTGTTATTTATCATAAAAGTATAAAATAAATCCTAAATTGCCGCTATATTAAAGTTGTGTAAAAACAATTCCACAACATGCTCTTCTCAGGGTTTGCTACATCTATATACCAGGCTATAACTCTGTTTTATGCTGCAATTATTTAACTCCATGTAGAATAAAGGCAGCATCTCAAGAAACAGAAGAAATGCTCTATCTCTGTCCATCACCTCCTCTTTGGTATGTAGCTTCTTTTGTTTTTCACTTTAGAATGCTTTGTTCCTGCATGTCCCCTTTAGTGGTTTTCTTCTTATTATATTCCTAAATTTTCCTTCCCTCTGTCCTGTATGTTTCTGTCTTAACTCTGTCCTAACTGAAACTAGGACACCCCTTTTCTCTCCTCACCAAGTAATCTGAATTTCACACACCCCAAAACATCTACTGCTGTTACTACTACCATTACTATCTATCTTCAGGAAGCCTTCTGAATTTACTTCATTGATGCCTTCCAGTCCCTTGTCCTTACTTCCACTCCCGTTTAACAACTTAGCATCATGTACATTGCACAACAATTTTGTTTCTGCCTCCAATTCCCTTTCCTGACTAATTCCCCAAGCTCAGTTTCACATCCTTCCTCTTATGCCTCTTCTTGTGAGTATTTTTTCCCCTCTCTTCTACCTCCTCCCTTTTTCTCCTTGCTGCTCATGACTGGGAGGTGAAGATAACCTCTGCTCTGACCTAGGGAAGACAATCCCTGAAGATCCTCTCCAGGAAGACAGTCATATTACAGCAAATCAAGTAGTATCTCAATGAGGAGAAAAGTTCCATTTTCCCTCAGACTTACAAATTTTTCCCTAAAATTCTTTTAATGTTTCTGCTAGACATCTACATTAAAACAAACAAACAAAAATCATGCTGAAAAACTGTAAGAACTAGATTAATCAGGGATAGGTGACTGAGAGTGCGTGATGAGGCAAAAAATTCCCTGGCTTTTACAATACACTGTATAGGTCAGCTGGTTTAAGTAGTTGTAGCTCTATTGACAGCTGGGGACCTATGACAATTTGTGCCAGCTAAAGAACTACTCCTGTATTTGCAATGAAATAAATTTTTTTTAGCCCACACAAGTCCTGTTTTAAGTCAAAGTCAGATAAAGGACCTACTTTCAACAGCATTCTTTCATGCAGAGCCAGGAATACAGACATTTTAGCTGCAAGCAATTAATGTTTTATGTATTTTTTCTTCTCAAAGAACAACTAAATGTGGGGCTCTTACATAGCTCTCATTTAACAGTTGTTTTTAATTTGTATTTGAGAATTTACTTACAGAAGAAAAAATATGAAGTGAAAATACTACCTTGCATATATTTGTTTTATTTTAAAAGCAAAAACTATTTGCTACTCATTCCACACTGGTAAACCCTTTGAAAGCTCTAAGACACAAGAGACACATAAGCTGCAACATTACAGCATTTGAAATTAACTACATTTGCAAGACTTGCACAGAGAACAAGGAAGTGTGCAATATTTGAGTCTACAATTAACTTGACTATCACTGTGTGCATCTGTGAGTATAAATCTTTACTTCTTTATTTTTTCTTTATTTTACTTCTTTTTTGCTGGGGGACGACCTGGTGGAGAGGAGCTCTCAGGAGAAGGACCTGGGGGTCCTGGTGGATGACAGGTTGACCATGAGCCAGCAGTGTGCCCTCGTGGCCAAGAGGGCCAATGGGATCCTGGCATGCATTAAAAGGAGCGTGGCCAGCAGGTCAAGGGAGGTGATCCTCCCCCTCTACTCTGCCCTGGTCAGGCCTCACCTGGAGTCCTGTGTCCAGTCCTGGGCTCCCCGGACAAAAAAGACAGGGATCTCCTGGAGAGTCCAGTGGAGGGCCACAAAGATGATACGGGGCCTGAAGCATCTTCCCTATGAAGAAAGGCTGAGAGCCCTGGGTCTGTTCAGCCTGGAGAAAAGAAGACTGAGAGGGGATCTCATCAATGTGTATAAATACCTGAGGTGTGGGAGACAGAGGGATTTGGCCAACCTCTTTTCAGTGGTTTGTGGGGATAGGACAAGGGGTAATGGCCACAAGATGAAGCACATGAAGTTCCTCACCAACATGCGAAAGAACTTCCTCACAGTGAGGGTGACGGAGCACTGGAACAGGCTGCCCAGGGAGGTTGTGGAGTCTCCTTCTCTGGAGATATTCAAGGCCCGTCTGGACGCCTACCTGGGCAGCCTGCTCTAAGGAACCTGCTTGGCAGGGGGGTTGGACCTGATGATCTTTTGAGGTCCCTTCCAACCCCTACAATTCTGTGATTCTGTGATGTGTTGTCTATTGCACCCTATTCACCAAAAACCAGTCACATTAAAATGATGGCATACTCATCAAGTTTTCTTCCACTTAATGGTGAGGAAAATGTTTTCATCATCTCATCCTGGATAAAGAAATTGTTGGGATGTGAGGAAGTATGACAGATTACTTGCACAAGAATGTTTCTGTGGGATAATTTACGGTGATTGTGTATGCTCAAGAAGAGGTGGGTTTCAGAAAATTGGAAAAAGGACTTAAGCCAGGTTTCTTTCTGTACATCTGGATCCTGTGTTACAGCACAGTTCAAACCCAGGGGGCCTGACTGAGAGATGCCTAAACAATGTAATTTGGATGGAATTTTTTTTTTTTTTTTGGCTTCTGTTGTTGTTATATGGGTCAAGGAATCAAAGAGACCACCTACTCAAAATAACTTGGGAAAATCTGGGGTTTACATCTTCTGAATATGCTCTAAGAAAGAAAAAAAAAAAAAAAAGGTATTTGATTGGATGCTTTCACCTCCTCATTGTGCAGTATTCTCTTTGTCACAAACTCAGTTACACTGCATGGACACTCTCTAAGTGTTTCAGTGTAAAGTCTTGCACTTTTATTTAAAATGTGATAGAAGTTCTCAGTCTCCCAGAACCTTCTGTAAGGGTTTAGGGGTGTTGATGATGCTCAGCATCCAGTAGAGCTACATATCAAAAGAACTTCTCTGGAATGCTGTGATTGTGGGCCTCCAGCAAGGAGATCAATAGACACCAACATTGCAGGCTCTTTGCCTTGGGAAAAAAAAAATCACATAAGCAGAATCAATGGCAATGTAATATGGATGGCATTTTATGTGACCAGGGACAGAGAGAACAGTTATTTTTATGAAAGTACATAGCCAACTGGATTTTGTTTATTCCTCACACGATGTAACATCATTCCCTTTTATACTGTGCAATGCTGTGGTTTTGATTTTTTTTCCAGACAAAGAAAATTTATCTTCCTTATCAATCACTGACATGCCAAAATCCCTACAAATTTATGAGATATAAAACATGGATGTAAATTTGTAGTTTAGAAACATCTTCGATTCAAGGTACTCTTTCTAGCTCCCCAGATGCAACATAAAGTCAGACGGATGTCTCTAAATCAAAATTGCATTTTTCTGACACTTCATTTCTTTGTCATGTTTTCTCCTCATAATATCTGTGCTACAAAACTCTGCTTCTTTGCCTATTTATAGCACCATAGGACACACATCAATTTTACAGGTAACAAGACTAATATATATAGAAAAAATCTTGTAAATCGCATTTGTGGGGAAGAAAACCGTGTTAAACACAACAGTCATTTAAAGAAAACCAATTTGTTTTGCAATTTTTTCAGCTGAAGTGTAATATTTTGAAGTGTCAAATCGGGCTATGTTGGACATATTTATTGTGATGCTATATATGATATACAACATATACTAACATTGAGAAGTGATAGTGCGTCTCTTTCACTTGAAAGGAAAACAGCCTGGTTACAACCTCAGGTGCTGAAATACCTCTTTAAATACTGTCTTGTGTTCTTTCACCACATTTTCCTCTTACCTTTTGCAGCTTATTTGTTCCCTTATTGCCAAAAAGGGGTAAGTGTCTTATAATTCTGACAACTGCCTTCTTCCTCCAAATACCTTCTACGAATTTGGGTCCTAACATCCTTCCTAATTGTGTATAGCACTGTGAGTGAATCAGTCTCTCCATATACACATATACATATGCTCTCTTTCTGCTGTTATACAAATTTGAGACAAAGGTTATCACTGTTCTCTACTTAGTCAATAACCCAGAAGACACAATAACACCAAACAATTCTTTTGAGACTTGCTCATTCAGAAAAGATTTCACCCCTCAAGAATATATTCCTTTTAGCCTTTATCATAAAGAAACATGTAAACTGGATCAAAAATTTTAATGTATCTTCATCATTTGTATGCTCATAACTTAAGTGAGTCTAGACAGACAAGTTGAAGTTAGCACATAAAACAAACTATCCTTATTTTCAGAACATTTCAATTAGCCAAACTGTTTCATGTATTCTACTGGTAGTTCTATCAGGATAATGATTCCACAGAAACAAGCATGTTATAGAGAAGTCCCTGGACTAATAAAATGGAAACAAACAAACAAACAAAAATTAAGAAAAAAAAAAAAGACTTTCATTAGCCAATCCCAGATAAGAAAACACAGATCTGTCCCCTTACATTTCAACTAAACCTGACAGACTTGCATCTTGAAGCACTTCATTATTCCTTTCAGAAGAAGCCATATCTTTGATTCCATATTCAGTTTGACACCCATCCTTTCATCCATTATTCCCCTAGGCTTGCCTGCTAAACCTCCACAGAAAGATTAAGAGAATATCTTCCCATTCTAGTAATGGCTAGCACAGTATTGGACATAATTCTCTGCCACTATTAAAGGGATATTAGGTTGGATTTAGGAGTCTAGTAATTAATGTGTTTTATGTTACTGTTTGTAAGACCTATGGTATTTGCTGTTTCTACTTTGCTTCTTTAACAATATTGCTATGCATGAGTGTATACACACTTGTATCCTCTAATATTGCTCCTCTGGAAATGCGAGGCCGTCGTCAAAGAGTAAAATTCTCAGTTAACTTAAGTACTTTCAAAAGCTGAGGATCTGGCTTTTTGATGTGAGGCTGTTGCTGAAGTCTTAATAAGAGGTTATGCTAACACACAAAAAGTATGCAAAAACATCAATTTTTAAAAGAGGAAAAATCGTAAAGACTATTGAAAATGTAAATTACATTCACACTCAAAGTCAGTTGTTCTCTGAGTTAATAATGAAATCCCAAATCTGAAGAGCCTTCTGATGCTATAATTACCCTTTAAATCTTTTTGTATAGCTGTTATATCCTGTGGAGGGGGAATCTGTTTATCTCAGTACAGATGCACAGCAAAATAACACATGTAAATAACACACAGGGTTCTTCACACTAGTCTAACTCTACTGACATTCAGGTCATTAAAGTCAGGTCATTCATACCAGTGCTCATGGCCTGCACAAGACCCAGGCATCACTTAAATCCTGCTTAAATTCTCTGAATGAGACTTTAAAAGGATTTATGAGGTGTGCAGCCTTTTAAGCCTTCTACACAAAAGGTGAATGTCACCGCTAATTTGCTCACCTCTGCAAATCCTTAAAGCAAAGTTACAGTAACTTCAGTTGCTGTTTTTCCTGAAACAGGTTCAGCAAAGGTTGGCAGGACTCTTATGCTATCTGAAGAACTGTGCTTGATCTTATTGCTGGAGTATGACATGAAACAACACGACAAGCTTTTTAAAATTTGCTAAAAAATAGCACCTAAAAGAACCACTGGTATTTCTAAAGAGTGAAACAGAACATGAAAAGAAATAAATAAGCCATTTGTGAGTACTTATTTTACTGCAACATCCTTCAGTTTGTGAATAAAAAGTCTTCCAAACATTTTTCGTTCTTATGACTAATTAGATTATATTGTATTACAATTTTGCATTGCTTAGTTAAAATTTTTGGGACGTAGTAGCTTCTGCAGTCTTTCCTGTGGATTATCGTTTGACCTTTGCTCTTTGCTTCATGTTTGCAGAGCATGGGAGCTTTCAAACCCATCTTATTCTACTTTTCATATTTTACAGTGTTCTAAGTTGTTTTGTTGTTGCCATTTGGTTTTGGGTGTTTTTGTTTTTTAAATACACCTTTCTCCTTGGATTCTGTACTAGTTATCTAGTATAAGACAAGAACAATTGATGGCCAGTCATTGAAAGAGTGTTGTGGTTTAGCCCGGCTGGCAGTCAAACACCACACAGCCGTTGGCTCACCCTCCCCCCTCCCTCTCCGGGATGGGGGAGAGAAACGGGAAAGTGAAGTCTGTGAGTTGAGATAAAGACAGTTTATTAAGACAGGGAAAAGAATAACAACAATAATAATAATAATAATAGTATTAATAGTAATAATGTGTACGAAATAAGTGATGCACAATGCAATTGCTCACCACCCGTTGACCGATGCCCAGCCTATCCCCGAGCAGCCGGCCCCTCCCTCCACCCCGGCTAGCCACCCCTATATATTGTTCAGCATGACGTCAGATGGTATGGAATACCCCTTTGGCCAGTTTGGGTCAGCTGTCCTGGGTCTGTCCCCTCCCAGCTCCTGCTGCATCCCTAGCCTGCTCGCTAGCAGGACAGAGAGAGGCTGAAAAGTCCTTGGCTTGGTGTAAGCACTGCTCTACAACAATTAAAACATCAGCATGTTATCAGCGCTCTTCTCATTCTAATCCAAAACATAGCACCCTGCCAGCTACTAGGAGGAAAATTAACTCTGTCCTAACTGAAACCAGGACAAAGAGTAAGATAGAGACAGCCATTTTTGAATCTGCCTTGCCTAATTTAATTTGTCTCATTTCAAACATAACCTAACCAAATCTTCTAAATGCAACTAATAGCAAAATTTAATACCTGTTTGGATCATGCAAATATAGGCTGATCTGGCAAGCTATGTATTTTTCACCCTTGATGAAAATTTCAATCAACATTTCCTATTAGTAAATGACAGATTAATATATATATATACTCTTATATAGGAAATCTTTGAAAATTTAAAAAAGATTTCAATCACTTGAACTTGATCAGATTATGACCTTTTATGCTGAGGAGCTGTTACTCACCTGACATAACTCTTTGGAGTAATTAGATTAACCTATTAATGCAATGCTTTATCAGTCAAACGAATCAGAATATTGGCATTTTCTAAATTTGTATTAGCTTTACGTATGGTCTTGCATGTAAAATTCTCTACATAAAATAAAAACATAATGGAAGAACAGTTTCCACAGTTCTTCAGTATTCACTGTCTTTTAAAAGAATGTGTGATGCCTTTAATCACCAGTACCTATACATACTTAATATCAAATCATCCTACTTTTTTTTTTTTTTTAAGAAAATGACATCTACACTAAGAAAGAGAAAATTTCAGAGATTTTTCTTTGTAAATAGGATATTTATCAATTGAGAGATTAAAAAGCTAATTTAATTCCTTCTTTTGTAATCACTGCTACTGGGGCTCTGGACCATATCAAGAGGGATTCTGACAGCTTAGTATTAGAGGGAGAAGGAAGGAAAAAAAAACTATCAGCAGTGAATGATTGTATTTAAGGTTGACAATGACGAAATAGTAGAGGCCATGCTACAATTTCTGCTCCTTCATTTGTCTTTGTTGATAAAATGAACACTGTCAGAGGCTCAAGCTCACAGCAAATTTAACATGACTCTGTTTATCCCTGCACTGAACAAGGTTTGCACATGATCAGATGATAAATGCACGAAGTTCTGGGACATCCCTTCTTTCTGCTTAACAAAAACAGGCAATTTTCCTAGCTTCTTCTTCCTTGAAGGAATAAAGATGGTGAAAAGCTAAATAACTTTTTCAACAAAATATCTAATGTAGCATGACATCCAAAATTAACACAAAAATACACTATAAGCAGTCTTTGAATACCATTCTTCTAAAATAGTCTTCTACCCTTGTTAGAAAAAAATACTTACCTCTAAGAAGTGAAATATGCCAAGCTATGCAAGAGAAAACTTTTTCTATGATATGATATGATTTTTCTATGATTTCTATGATTTCTATGATATTCTGCAACCCTTGCCTTTCATAGCTTTATGCTGATCAAATTGTAACCTGAGGTCCACATGACTTAATACTCAGTAATCCAAAATTCACATTTCATACTTACAATGTCATTTTTGCGAAGGATTTTTCAATGTTAGAACATGACAAGGTTGAATATATTTCAACAGTGATATGATTTGAAGCTGCAAAAATAAACTATCTGAATTGATTAGAATTTTCACCAAATTTTTCCTATGGTGCATCTCTTGGATTAGAATGTTTGAATGTCAAGCATTCAAAAAGACAAGCTGTCTTTATAACTCTCTCTCTCTCAAAAAAAAAAAAAAAAAAAAAAAAAAAAGTATTAAATTGAACCACATCAGAGAATTAGTGTTTTCATGTTGTGAGAAATAAGTATTTCCCAATCCTTAAGCAGAAAAAAAATAAAGTGCTAAATTACTAGTCTTATTGATTCCAGTACCCTCCCTGAAATAATATTCTTCCTGATTTAACAAATATATTTCTTGTACTTCTCAGATACACAATTTTATCAGGAGATGTGAATCTGGAGAGAATAAAAAAGTGGACCCAGCCACTTTTTTCAATAGCATTATACTGACTGGTCCTGCTAGCGTAAGCCTTTCTCCAGTGCCCACCACAGCTGGCCATGCCATGAGAGTCATTGTGGGTCATTGGTCCATGTTATTAAGTCAGGTTTACTCCAACATCCTTTTTTCCAGTGAGCTGAAATTTATCAATGATGAAATTTTCCCTTATTCCTTGAGAACCAGCACCTATTTCATGTCTCATTTACCATTTACTTTCTTGTAAATACCACTATTTGTTAACACAATTGATTTTTCTTTTACAATTACAGTAGCAATAATCCTCTGATTTTTACAGGTGCACCAACAGATGGAGAAGAGTCAAAGGACGTATATAAACTTAAGCAGCTTTGCAAGAGAAAGCAAGAACTTGACATGTCAGCTAAAAGTTTACATCCTAAGATGAGACTCAAAGGGTCTTCAACACCACAAAACAGAACTTAAAAATAGGGTAGACGGCAAGGCAGCATGCACAGATGAAACTAACGTGGGAGCCTCTACGTAACATCCTTATCCGAGCAGCTTCAACACCACAAAACAGAACTTAAAAATAGGGTAGACGGCAAGGCAGCATGCACAGATGAAACTAACGTGGGAACCTGTATGTAACATCCTTATCCGAGCAGCTTATGTGAGCAGCTTGGCTCACACACCGCACCCAGAGGCCTCAGCATGGTGGTGGCCTTGTCATGGTGGAGGCCGCGCCTGGCCTCCTCCCTGCTGGGCATGGCACTGCCACTACCGCATCCCGGGCGAGCAGTGCCCATGCTGGGAGGCAGCCTCCGTAGAGCCCCTGCGCTCCTGTCAGGTGAGCAGAAGGCTTTCACTCATCTCATCCTTCCTGTGTTCATTTCCTTAGGAAAATGTTTTTCCCAGGATGATCCTTTTCGTTAAAATACTAATCTTCAGATTCGTTAATTTTTTTTATTTAGAGATGCTATCATTCTTTTCCTCAGGTTTAATCAGTGAGGCATGTCTCTGGCAGCAAAGCAGGTGGAGGGCATAAATTTACCTCTTAAAAGTTTTTTCCATAGAACACTGAAGCTTCGTTATCTGTCTTTGCTATTCTCTTAGACGAATTTAAAGAAACCTCTAATACAATAGCTAGTGAAAAGGAGGAGCTAAAGTTCACTTTAAATCCTTTTATGACAACAATAAACTGACATGACCGTAAAAACTATCCTGTAGCACTACGAGTTGCACTTATGAGAGATTTAACATTGAAGCAGTGCACCAGTGGTTGTAGAAGCAAGCTGAGGTGTGTGCTTCAGCAACACTGTACTCCCACACATTTGTAGAGAGGGCTTAAAGTAGCTCAGAGGAAAAAGATGGTTGGTTCCTAATGGTCTTACTTCCTTCATGTAGACTGGAAAAGGGTTTGCCATGCAGCTCAATCACAGAGCAAACAAGCAGGGTTTGTCCCTTCACTTCCTGTTAGCTCTCTTTTTACTGCACTTGGGGTTAAGCACAGCAGCAGCCCCCAGAACACAGTCCTGCCAGAAATCTCCCCAGGGCCAGGCAGTGCAGGAAACTGCAGCTGAACCACTCTCCAGTTGCATTTCACTCATTAGCCACAGGCTGCAAATCCCCAGTGTAAAGGAACAGGTAAAACACCCCTTTAAAGCTTGTTTCTATATGTTTTATTTATATATATATATATTCTAAAGCATATATATATATATATTCTTTGGAGTAGACAAAACTGCTGTATTTGGAAAATATTAATGGAAATAGTGTGTTCCATTTGTTATAGATACTGCCTTACCTATATGTTAATATTGTTTAAAAGACAGCACAGACAAATATTCAACATACTTAGAACTCTCCTGACAGGTTTAAACTCCACAAACTACACATATCATTTCCATCATAATCAAAGGGCTATTTTTCAGGATAACCTGTCTAATTTTTGGTACTGCAGACGATTTTTAACTAGGAATAGTGAAGTGTTTGAATTTGAAAAGCAAACACAAGACACAATCTGTGTTAAACAATATCCTCTAACACAAATACTAACCAACTAGAACAAATAGCTTCAGGCAAACTAGCAGAGTAAACAACAGAAAGCAAAGAGAACAAGAAAAGACCAGAGAGAAGCTGGGTTGCACTTTCTTTGGAGGTAGAGGTCTTAGAGGGTTTCAGAGACTCCCAGCTCCATCTGTGTACAGGAAATTATTTTTTGCCACTGGCATGAGAATTAAAATTCTACTGCGGGACTGGGAGAGATGAAGTTCATAGGGCTTTATAACTCCTTAATTATTTTCTCTCCTGCCAAATAACACAGCATCAAAATATTTTAATAGCCTCAGACAATTTCTCAGTCAGTCTTTAGGATTTGATTTTGCAATTTAATCCACTGATACCAGCTTCTTTCCTGCTGATTTCACTTGAGCTCTGTGGATGCAAGAATCAGCTCTTATTGATCACTTTGCACAGCCAGGGCCTTCTTCTGTCCACACTTTGCAGAATATTAAACCACCAGCAAAGTAATATAGCTCCTTCCACAGATATGCTTGTTTTTGTCTTTTGTTTATATGTGTTTATCTACTAGAGTGCCTGCTAGTTAGATTTTTGTCTTGAGGCACTTAACCATCAGTCAGTACTTCATTACTCTTATTATTCTGGTTTTGTTTCATCTGAGATTAAAATCTTTTTCAAAAAGTGGGCTGCCAACTTGTAAACACATATGCTTAAAACACTATTGTGAGTTAAACTGGGTAATCTATGGTTTTCTATTTCTTTAAGAACACACAGTAAGAAACATTACTTGATTTCCATGAAGCTTTGATGTAGAACCATTAGCTTTTTCAAAAAAAAAAATATCTAGAACACACAACTGAAAGAATTGCATATATTTTAGTAGTAGTAATGTTATATTAGCATGTAATTTTGTGTGTATTTGTGTTTGTGTGCTACTACAGTCAAGAAAGCTTAGTTTTGAAAGACATTCAGCATCTTTTAGAAACACAAGCAAACCAGTAACAAAAGGTCTCATTATTTTCTATCTTTTCTATTTTACTTTCAGATCTAATGATTTTCAGATGTCATTGGGGTTACTAGGGTCAATAGACAGTGTAAGAGTCCATTAGGTGTAGAAGAAAAGAGAGCTATGAAAAGCAGCTGCAATGAAAGACAGAAAGACAGAATTATCCATCAAACATTAGGATCATTATTAAGAATAGATGCTGTTTTAGAAACCAAAGCATCTGGTACAAGGAGAAATATTCTCACATTCTGCATTGGCCAATTTGGACCTTCTTTTTTACCTTTTAGGGCTCTGGAAAAAAGCTCAGCATATGAATAGGAAAGATCTATTTACAATCAAAATTCAGATTTGTACGAGCAGAAGTGGGCTATACCCACTACTTCATCCCCTTATTTTCCCTGGACTTTGCAGTTTGGCTTTACAGCCAGCCTATGTGATGGTGGCACATGGTATTCCTCCTTATACCTGCAAACTGCCTTGGCTCTTTCCTATAACTTGGCCCTGTTCTTTATAACTAGACTTACAAATTACATCCAATCTGCTACTCCTTCTTCCTCACACTTTTCCCCTACTCTACCATGGTCTCTCCAGGGGCTGCAGGACAATCTCTGCTCTGGCAGCCGGAGCACCTACTTCCTCACCCTCCTCCTTCTCTCCCCTGGATGTCCTCAGGGCCGCTCCTCGCACCGCTCCCCTCACCGCCCCTTGCCGTGCGGTGTTTGCCCTCCCTTCCCCAGGCTGCCCCCGAGGCGCCGCCATCTTGGCTGCGGGGCCCGGCCATGCCCTGCGGTGGGGCCATTGGGGCCAGCTGGGGCTGGCATGGGGCAGCCCCTGCATCACCTCACGCAGCAGCCCTGCAGGCCTCTGCCACTGTTTGAGCACCTACATGCAATACATTAGTTCTTAAGATTTTATGTTATTTCTCAACTGAGGGTGGTCCTGGTCACTTCAGATACAATAAATCAAAGTTTTACAAAACCACTCCTCTAGCAGGCTTTTCAGCCTGATGAACTGCATTGGTAGGATCAATTTTTGTAAGGGACCAGCTTTAGACATTTCCAAACACAGATGTGTGCTGTTCTCCAGACGCTGCACTGTTGTGCTTCTGGTGGGCTAAGCCAGCAGCCTAGATCACTGGAATGATAAAACGTTTTAACCGTTTTCCTCCCTCAGTTGAGAGAGGAGGAGGAGCTACAGTCCCTACAGTTTCTGTGATTTGATTGTCAGTACAGTCACAAGAAAAAGTTAGGGCAGCAAAACCAAGTAACAGGAGACTGTAATGTGTGCAAGGAAGGAGGTGGGGACAGAAAGAAGAAATGAACTGCTGCCTTTGGGAGGTGGCTGGGACCTCTTGAGGTGATTTTGCTGTGAATGCCAGCATCCTTTACAATTCACATCCACATTTCTTAAAACTCTTCTTGAGTTCCCACAAGAGGATGGGAACCAATTTGACAACTCATTGCTACCAGTTCCTCCACCTCCTTTCCTTTTGCTCTCCCTGCTCTGGCTACTG
The DNA here is from genome assembly GCF_009769625.2 of Cygnus olor. NCBI lineage: Eukaryota > Metazoa > Chordata > Aves > Anseriformes > Anatidae > Cygnus > Cygnus olor. Next base: position 82,580,826 of record NC_049169.1, read on the forward strand.
CATACCCCCATCACCCACAAGAGCTTTCCGTGAGCTAATTTGACTTGCTAAAGTTTGTGAGGAATACCTGCAAATTAGACTCCTTTAATTCACTAATACTGAAGAAACAGATCAGGTCATATAACGGTCAAGGGGAACCTCAGATATGGAGAAAAAGTGGGGGCAGGACTGTTACCAGGAACTGGGAGAGAGGCATAACGAGAAGTGAGAAACTCACCTCTTCCAGGAACAAGGAGTCATTAGAGTACCCATGCTGTCCTGAGACTATGCTCCTTCATCATTCTCACTCTACCACTCCTTTGAGGTGGCAGCTGGGTTTTAAAAACACTTAATGCATCACCACTTTTGCAAACATACCACTGCATCATTTGGTATATTAAACAAAAATCTGTTTCCTGTTGTTGTGGTTTAGCCCGGCTGGCAGTCAAACACCACACAGCCGTTGGCTCACCCTCCCCCCTCCCTCTCCGGGATGGGGGAGAGAAACGGGAAAGTGAAGTCTGTGAGTTGAGATAAAGACAGTTTATTAAGACAGGGAAAAGAATAACAACAATAATAATAATAATAATAGTATTAATAGTAATAATGTGTACGAAATAAGTGATGCACAATGCAATTGCTCACCACCCGTTGACCGATGCCCAGCCTATCCCCGAGCAGCCGGCCCCCCCCTCCACCCCGGCTAGCCACCCCTATATATTGTTCAGCATGACGTCAGATGGTATGGAATACCCCTTTGGCCAGTTTGGGTCAGCTGTCCTGGGTCTGTCCCCTCCCAGCTCCTGCTGCATCCCTAGCCTGCTCGCTAGCAGGACAGAGAGAGGCTGAAAAGTCCTTGGCTTGGTGTAAGCACTGCTCTACAACAATTAAAACATCAGCATGTTATCAGCGCTCTTCTCATTCTAATCCAAAACATAGCACCCTGCCAGCTACTAGGAGGAAAATTAACTCTTTCCTAACTGAAACCAGGACACCTGTGTATAGCCATATTAAGTGACATTTGGATCTTTCTTCATTCACTGAGTTATCATGAGCTGAAAGCTCAAGTTTTGCTTGGATATACTTTGGGAACAAAGTTTCTATTCTTCACACTTCAAGGAGTACTCTTTTTACATTGATTTTGCAGTAGCCTAGGTAGCATTCATTCAGAAAACATGACTTTTCAGAGAGATCTGAAATCACAGACCAAACTTACCTCACTGAATTTATCATCTATTTGTGAACACTGGTGATCTTGGAAACTTTGCCTGTGCAGATGTGTTGCATTTCCTGCTTGTGGACCTACCATTAGCACACCTACGTGAATATTATTCTAATATACGTCAGGAGGCAATGTGTGTATAAAGACAACAAAGAAGCAAGATTTTCAGTTTAACAGATGTCCAAGCTATGAAAAAAAATAAATTAGAAAAATAAAAACAAAGGCCAAATTCCAAATCTCTGTCTTCTTTCTTTCTTTGACCATTTGTTATAATTTGTGATCATTCTTTTTGTGAACTGATTGCTGCTTTTCCATGCAATCCTCCTATGCCAAAATGACAATCAAGGATGGATGAATGCAAAGCACTCATATTTTTCATGCGCTTTAAGTACAGCAAGGCCAGATTTCTCTACATTAGGAATTAAAAATGAGGAGAAAGAAACAGACTTTGTCATTTTTGAAAAATTATCAAAACGCAAGTCTGAGGCTGTCCATCCATTCTAAGAATCCATTACTAAGTACTAGATTAATTCTCAGTTGGAACTGAGAGAACCAATGCACACCAACCTCTCATCTGAAATTCAAGCTTAATATTTATTTTTTGAAAATGTTCACCCATTATTCATAATTTCATTCATGGTAGTTTTGCAGCGATCCATATTTCCCAATAGCTCTGTGGCTTGAGCACTGAAATATTTTAATATGTTAATATTAATGTTAATCCAGCAAAGATTTTTCCTCTCCAACTTTCAGGCCGGCTGGATGTAGGATGCACCTGGGCAAATTCCTATAAAATACTGTGCATCCCAGAAGATTTACACAGATTGGATAAGCTTCAGGTAAACTTTTGAACCAAATTTTAAATCTTTAGAGGATTACCTATAAGCTATTATTGATGATTCCACTGACATTATTAATGCATTGCATTATATACTGTTAAATTCTTTTGTGCTTTTATAATGGAAGAAAAAACAATGTATTTAGTTTTGCAGAAAGGTTGTAAAGGACTGGGCACTTTGTGACTATGGGGGTTATGCCCTAGGTTGTTTGTCACACAGGAGCCGAACCATGTTGGTATATCCAGAGAGGTGAGACAAACAGGAAAAGGAGTCAGTGTCAGCCTTATTGTTAGGGGAACCTTTGCCAAGTGTATAAGGTGATTTCAATCACAGGTTGCAGTGTGTGAATCACAAGAGAAAGTAATACACCAAAATGCCTGGATATCAATTATGTCAAACACCTGAAAAATCTATGTTTGCACAATTCTCACCCATACTGGTAGTTCATTAGGTCAACATTTTACTGTGTTTTCAAGCTAAGCAACTTCATAGCTAGATAATAAGGTAGATTTGACTCCGTTATCTTGGTTCCTGTTGCTATTGTTGAAAAGATTCAGATCTGAAAGCTGAATGCATGTCAGTCAAATGAGTAAAGGATGCAACACAGCCAGTTCAGTTCAGCTCCCAAAGCAGCAGGACTGCATTTGTTCAGCATTTTTCCTTTGACAGCTTGCAGCAGTGAAAGACAGGCAGCAAGTTAATGTTGTCCACTCACAGCAGCAAACAATTTCAACAACTTGAGCTCTAATTCAATGACAAACCCTTTTGGAAAGTCCTTTTCCTTCCAGCAGTAGGTGCACTGAAGTAGAGCAAATATTTTTCTGACAGCCAAACTACACACAAAAAAACGCACTAATTTTTCCAGATTTACTAACAATATTTTTGTCTGTTACACCTGCACAAAGAATTAAAGGAAGGTGCTATTGTACTGTAAAATAACTAGAGAGTAGCATTGTATAGTCTAGTAGAAGCAATCCTAACTAGAATGCTTCATATTTACTTACATAGCTGCTGAACTTCAAGGAAATCCATCGTGAGTCAATGATTTCCTAGATTTCCATGACAACCTAATGAAAACAAACGAGATATTCAGAAAATTATGCTTGGATGCATCAAAAGAATAGCACTAATTACAGTAGCAACACATTATTGGAGGGAAATGTTGAACTGTATAAACAATCAGCATCCATTTGGTGTCTTATAAAATGCTATGTTGTAAAGGGGAAATTCAACAATCAAACCTGCAGATGTACATCTCTGACAAGTAATTTCAGTAAAGCTCATTGTGGTCTCTGAAACATTAAATGGATTCTCTTTGGGAACCTCTTAGGCTCCCAAATGTACTTACCTCCAGATGCAATATTCAGCTGGTGTCTCCTGGGGAGAATGTGATTTGGGTAAAAACGGTTGATTTTAGCACAATTCTTTTTTATTTTTACCACCTATCCCTTCCTCCCTTTATCGCTCTGAGGTTAGATGTTGAAGCAGGAATGGGAGAAGAAATTGCAATAAACCAGACTACGTTCTGGGGGCAGCAATTCCATTTTGTCTAGTTTTTAAGCTGTTAGACCACTGATACATTACAGGAGAGCTAAAAGGGTACCAGAAGAGGGAGATATGTTTTTTAATACAGAGTGCACCAAGAAATTACACGATCTTACCAGATAATTTGTATTACAACTACTGTCTCATTATAAGTACTATTATACTTCACAAAAGGATTCTGGAATATATATCATTATATAACAATGATTTAATTGCCAGCCTCCATGAAATACTTTTCGGGAATAACTCAATCTCAAATGGAGATAGAATTTTCTTAATCTGTTCCTCTCCAGTATACTGCATTTTGATAGCGTCTGAAAAACGAGACATATTACCAAACAGTGTCACATCAGCAATGCGCATTAGAGTTGCATCACAGTATTCTTTTGTAAACGAATAACTAGATTAAAAATTCAATGCACTTTTGCTTGTAAGCCAGGTTTTGAGGTAACAAACAAATTCACCTGAATTGTGTCAATTTCTGGGTCAAAGCAGAAACATTACTTATTTCTGTAGCTAACATACAATATACATTTATGATAAAGTTTGGGGAAAACATTTATCTCTACATTTTATGTGCTTTCCATATGCCCAGCCCCATTTTAAACAGGTAAAATGATAAATTGCTCATTGCTATTCCAAAGCTCTTCTGTGAAGTATATGCAGGAAATAAGATCTGTGATTCAAGGAGCAAGACGCATGTTAATTCTCATACAATGGAGAAATCAATATTAAAATCAGGACTGCACTGCTTCCAAGGCTGTACTCCCAATGATAACAAAATATTGACTTACTATTCTCAGCCTGGAGCAAAACACTAAGAGAACACTGAACTTTAACTAATACACATATAATGTAGTTGCAGTTTATGTTGACTGCCTCCCCAAGAATACATAAAGTTATGCCATACATTGACATTTATCCAGACTTTGAGGGAATATTAAATCAAGTTGCAAGCTTTCTGGGGCCAGGACCCTGTCTTACTGTCTATCTATATAATGTCTGGCATGCCTGTGGCACCACATAAATAATTGTAACAGTAAATGAATATGATCAAACAAACAAGCAAAAAAAGTCATCCAATCAGATTTTTAATCAGATCAGACCTTTTAATAGTTTAGGCACTAACTCTTTCAGAGTCCCTACTGCTACCTTTATCCAACTGAGCTGTCAAGCCTTACTAATCTATATTGAAGAAAGGGCATACTGCTGGTGCTCGTAGACGGTTTGCTTCCAGAAGATAGGAACCAAAGAACATCTCAGTGGCTTTTTCCAGTGGCAGGACAAACAATTCAGGCCATGTTCATGACCAGCAAATTTACATGCATTAAATGTAGACAAAACTGCTACAGCTGTATAACTTAAAGCTTCTGATCACACAATTGGGCTAGTGTTTTCAGAAGATACTGGTATTGGTACAGCTCAATTTCATAAATATGTGACCCTGCATAAACATGTATATTCTACAAAGCCATTAATCAAAACATTATTTTTTTTATTGCTATCTATCCTAATTCACACCTACTCAAACAGAATTACAACTATAGGACAGAGTCATCAGTCACTAACAGCTATCACTACAGCCAATTTCTGTGCAATTCAGTAGCAGCTAAAATCCGTTTATAAAATAAAAATAACAAAACATCTTAATTCAAAGAATAAGCCAACTGAGATGAATAACAAATTTATATAAATCATGATTTGATTGCAATTTCTCTAATACTAGGGGGGAAAATAAGGATAAAATTTTTTTGAGTGTATTATTCACCATGTATTATTCACTCAGTTTCACTTAATCATCCAGCCTCTGTAGGTGCCCAAGGAAACCCTTCAAACCTTTGATTTATTTTTGGTCTCATTTAGAAGCTGTCATACAGTCGCAATGTATTAGTTCCAAACAGCAACAATTTCAGAAACACGCAGAACAGAACTGATCAATTCAGTTACCCTCTATTGGAAGAGGAAAATACCCTAAGATGTGTGAAATGTTTGAAACATGAGATTGAACGTGCCATAAATAAATTAAATTCAAATTGAATTATTTTTAAAATATTCCTATAGTTCTAAGTCTACAGTTCTTTTGATTCCCTGTCTTTAGGTTTTCTAGACATGAATGGGAATTCTTACAATACAATAAACTTACACTTCACCAAATAGGTGTTGTTGTTTTTTTCCTTCATTGCTAAGTCTCTGCCCAAAATAATATTTTCAATTTTTTCCCGACATGCAATACAACCTCCTATCTACATTATTTAGTGTTTTACCTGTTTCTTTTCCTTTCTGTAATCTCCGTGACTAAGTACCTCAAATGAAACTCATTTAAGAAATGCAGAGGGTCAGGAAGCACCAACTAGGTTTTGAGACACCAAACTGCTAGGTAAAATTTTATTCAAGGAACCAGGTCAGCAGTATCACACAGGCTACTTTTTTTTTTTTTTTTTTTTTTTTTTTTTTTGCTTGGGGGTTTTATCTTTGGAAAGTTTTATCTGACTTCCAGCCTTTGTCTTTTCCCTTGAGATTTCTATACAGGCTGTAATCCTGGTTGAATTAGTTCCAGAAATCTCAGCCAAATATTCAACAGGCATGTAAAGATTATATGGATGTGCTAGTAAAGATCTGGTCCCTAGGCTCCTGCTCTTGTGTAGTCTGATACATCTGGGAAGCTATGAACAAATTGCACATGTATCACACAGATGGCTTGCACATGGAAATCCAGTAGAGAAATATGGAAAATATCAGCTCCATTCCTTCTTTTACCTCAGATTACACTCATATTCAGTTTCCAGGAAAACACCTTTGCCCTGCATTCTTGTTATTGGGAGGGAGGGGAGAGAGCAACCCTTTCATCTAGTAGACTAGCTTTTTTAATTTTCCTTTTCTGATGTAAAATGTGCAGGATATAGAGTGGCAGAGAGATGAAGTTTGCTTAAAATGAGTATTCTTCCCCAAAACACAGTGGAATGATCCCATTAGTCTAAGGGGATAAAATATACACCTGAGGCAAAGGCATTTGTCTTTAAACAAAGGGCTGAAAATGGCACCCTGCATGGTCTGCAGCTCCAACTCTCATCCTGTCTGATTCACTCAAATACTACTTACTCCAGTGAGTAGGATATTCACTTGAGAAGCAAGTTACCAGGGTTTATAATTTCCATTCCCTGTGACTACTCATGGTACAGAAAAAAACAGCGTCAGCTGGTAAGATTTATGGTGGGTGGAGGAGTGTAGCTGGGATGCCAGTGGCCAGGGGAGCATCCTCAGATGGGGGCAGGAGAAGAGGTGGGTATAAAGCCCCAAGGGCAGAGGATGGAACCACGCTTCACTTCCAGCATTGGATGCCAGAGGGCAATCCAAAGCTCTCCATCTCTTTCTGAGGCTTTAGATCTTGGGGGAAGAAAAGGAGAGCAAGATAATGGTTTTCTTCACAAAAGCCTTAATATGATTCTTTTCCATGCAGAAGAAGAAATAATAAAATTAAAATAAATAAATAAATAAATAAATAAATAAATAAATGAATAAAAAACAGACTTCCATTTCAGGGAAGGGAAGCAGGGGAAAGAAAAGTAACTTCTATTCATATTAAACTAAGCTGCAGTTACCTTCCCAGTGTCTTAGTTCAGCTGCCACTAATGGCTTATTTGCCTAGGCCTGTGATTCCTTGACTTAGGGCTGAAGAGACACTGTGAAAATAAATACATAATACTTATTTCTGCAGCATGGAATATTGCATTTGACTTATTTTATGGCTTGGCCCCAACTATTTCACAACTGGTATTTGACAAGAGATCATACAACTAACTCAATAAGAGGGGTGTAAAATCTGACAAACTGTAAGATAGTGGTCTAAGTACAACAGGGTTACGAAGAAGTGGGATACCAAGTCCAATAAACCAGAAAGCTATTCTTACTGGTACTGAATGAGGCACGTATAAGGTTCCTGAGGAAGTTACATACATTCATAAAATCTCAAGTGACGGACTGTAAGTATTGGAAATCATTTTCTCTGATTGGTCTGGCTGTAGGAAAAGAGAACTCACATGATGTACTTTATTACTGAAAGAGGCCATAGCTGGAAAGGTGGAGGCAGAGCCATGGTAACTCAGCCCAGAGTCTCAGCACAGGCATCTGGTTCTCTGGTGAACTTTCTCTCATTGTTTATACCAGCTTACCTTGTTTAATTAATTTTACTCACAGTTTGCATAATCACTGACAACTATACATGCTTCCCCCATGACAAATTGAACACACGTCAGCTTACTATGATGCTTTAAATATATACATATATATATATGTTTATGTGGTGGTCAGAAAGAGCTCACATCAGAAGTGAATTTCATGCCACTTGAGACAGGGAGAAAGTCAATTACAAGGAGAAAATCAATCCTTGAAATTGATGTCTAAGAAATGTGCTTGGCAAGCCACTCATTGGCCAAATCAAGCCCCTTTTGAAGCTTGACCATCTGCAGCAAGTGGGGATATCTGGAGTAAAGCACATTTTAGAATATGGAAAAAAGCCCACAGAGCATCAATTAGACATTCTGACCCATAACATGTTTTAAATTAATTTTCAGAAAGTAGCATGTGTGATATTGACAGTAGAATTCTGCCCATATGGTTTAACATTTGGTTGCCTCCAAAGCAGCTTAGAAAGCTTAAACTATTTGGTAATACTTCTGCAATGTTATCTTTCCCTCACATTTATTTTTGAGAGGTAAGCTTTAAGAAGTTCTCCATTTCTTCAGCTGGAGAAGATGTATTACACTTGGTTTCCAGATATGGAAACATACCTGAAAAATATGACTGTTGTACCTATGTGATTTCAAGTAACTTCAGTTGCTTCTTAACAAGGAAAATCTCTTTTTACAGCAGCTGAGAAAGAGCCTAAAAGGAAAATTATCCTTCTGGCCCCAGTATCTATGATTTTTTGCCCTTTTCACTTTTGGGGTGATTCAGATGACAAATATCCCCAGCTGGTCCTGCTACAGTAAATTTTCTAAAATTAAGTTAAAACCAAGCCTGCTACACTCATGTTTATTCTGTAATGTTATGCTCTATAGGGGCACTGGCACACAATTTTATCTGCAACATTATTTTTCCGGCATTTGTGACAAACTATAAACCACAGGTCTGAATTTTTAAACGGAGGATTTTCTCATTATGAAGCAAGTGAAAGTAGGATTCTGCTATTGTAAACTAACAGCAAACTTGCTCTTAAAGCATATTTCTAGTGGTTCTCGTTTTACTGCAAACGTAAATTCAGAGAGATGGATGTTTCTATCATCCCAGCACCACCACAGAATTAAAATATCAGCAATATCCATGAATTAAATGGGCCTCATCAACACTTTTTACAGCTATTGAGATAACATTTTATATTTTTTGTATACAAACAGCAATAAATATACTCATGAGTGCTGATCTTTATTATTGCTAAGATTTATTAAGCAGCTCTTATGCTCTTGGCCTTGCACAAAAGAAAAAAATCATGAATTCTTAACAAGGAGTTTCTACAATAACCACCAATATATTTAAGAAGTTGTAATCGTGAATTTTTGCAAGGAATGTATTGAACTATGCATTCTTGGGTGGACATGAGGACGTCTGGGAACAAATTCAGTGTAAATGTATCATGTTATTTGTGAGTTCCAAAGCACCTGAAAGATGCTATCTACTACTACATGTATACATCTTTTAAGATTAGACCTCAGACCACTAGGAAAGGGCCTACCCTTAGGCGGTAACAAGAAAGTAAGGATGCCCTTTACTCTTTTCTGGCTTGAAAAAAGTAACATAGAATTTGAAGGACTCTGTTCTTACCTAGTATGCACTTAGACTACAGGTCTCTCTTCTGAAAGAAATCAGGACCAAGCTTCCATGAATGATTCCCAGGAGGGGGATATTCACTGAACACTGCAACACACGTATGCGTTCTTCAGAAGAGATGACAGAAGCACAGCAGATTCAGAATCATTCCATTGATTTTCAGAAATGGAAAGATTCTCTACCTAAGGGCTAAAAGGACCAAGGAAAATGCCAAATGGCAATTAAAACACACATTTATTTTTTTTTAATCATCTTTTTCTCTTCTCCATTCTATGGAATTTTCTGATACCCACATAACAATCTAGGAGCATTTAATTGATGATCTATCTACAGGTTAAAAACAAACAAACAAACAAAACCCTGAAGTTGTCATTCATCAACTGATCGTCTGTTATCTGGATGAGTTTATACTAAAAAAAAATAAAAAAAAAAAAAAAAACCCACAGTGGTTTTCAATAAGGCAAAGCTTTGGCTGAAGTTCTCACTAATTTTAATGTGGCATGACATACCAGTAACTAGAGGCAGAATCTGATCATTAATTTGGGATTAAAGCCAATTTGTTCTTACTTTTAAGTATTTTATGCAGTCTTTCCTGTCCAGAACATTATACCAGCCCAAATTAAATTGGTTCAAGATTAATTTAGTTAAAGTGGTGCAAAACTCCTGTGTAGATACACTTAAATTGTTTTAAAACTGAAACATCAGCCTAGGTTAAATTGATTCCTTTTAAGATTAAACAAAATCAATATATCAGTGATCTTTAACCTGTTTAATCCACTAGGTAAATTAGTTTTAAAACCTAATAATTTAACAGCACGTGTGAGACTAGTGTTTATCATGATGATCACCATTCTCTTCCTATTTCCTGGTAGCTGCCTGCTTCTCAGCCTGTGTCCATCTGCCATATTTCTTGCACAAACTCCTGTCTCCTTTTAAACCTGTACCTTGGACCTTGTACAAGATCCGGCATTGCAGAGGTGCTGTCAATGAGAGGGACTCCGAGGGATAATCATGACAATCATAGTATTAAAACTGCATAACACTGCATGCAATGGTGGCCTGTTTAGACAATATATATATATATATATATATATATATATATTCTGAATTGGTGGGAAGAGTAAAATAACTTGCAGTCTTCTTGTCAGTGTTTTTAAATTGCTGTCTCTAAACTATAAATCCATATATGGTGAATTAAAGATGAAAAAAATGACAAGAATCAGTATGAAGGCTTAAGCTTCTAATGGATTAAAACAAAATATTAAAAAAATCACCATTTCCAAGGGCCTTATGTTCAGAGAGACTGAAATTACAAGTAACTAGATGATTTGTAACTTCAAACAGAATAACGTTTTCCCAATTAGGTGCAAGAAAGCATACTGTTTCTTGTAGTTGATTCTCAAGGTCTCATTCCCTGTAAGTGCAAAAACCCACCAGACAGCAAGAACTGTGAAAAGGGATCATATGAGTTTGACAGCTCCACTAAATAAACATCATAAAATTGCTTTCTGGTTGCCATCTTGTAGCTAATAACCGGCACAAGCTTGGGAAGGGGAAAATAATTAAATTCTTATGATAAAATCTAAATTTTATTTTACTATGGAATAACTTATGATTCAATTGCTCTAATCTTTACACTACCACTGTAAAAAAAAAAAAAAAAAAAAGTGTTATATCTTATTTATTTCATATTTTTGAAAGCAAGAAGCCTTTTGAAGATATGCATGAGTAATTTTCAATATTGAATTAGGAAACTCTTGTCTTTGATAGCCACATAATAAGTGAAGGATACTGAATCCTTTTGCATGACTTATTCCAACAAAATATATCAGTCACCAATAAATTCATGCCATCAAATATTTCTTTCTTGAAACATTTAAAAGCAGCCAGCAACTTAAGGAAACGTGGCAGGACAGAAATATTAAACTGTAACATTTCAAAAAAAAAAGGTACTAGGAAATATTTTAGGAACATGGTAAATGATGAGAAGAGCACGAAAGCAGTATTTCCCAGCTAGACAAGCCTGTACTTCTTGTAAACATTATGCAGACATTGCATTAAGATGTCTCCTGTCATAGCATGGAACGATTGATAAAAATGATTCAGGGTTCAGACAGAAATAGTACAGAGCAAAAAACATGGGGGGCGGGGGGCGGGCAGAGGGCAGAAATCCTTTTAGATTGACCTTTAACTGATAAATTGATGATGTCCTCATTAGGAGCAACCCTGCTGCTTGCCCTCAATAAAAGATAATGTCCTGCTGTTAACACTATTCCCGTTTCTGTGATTTAACACTACTATTACAGTGCAGATTCTATTTAAATGGATTAAGGTTTAAATTAAGATAAAATATTGTTGGGTCTGCAGTGTTTGTCTCTGAACCAAGCAGTATGCTTTCATTGCCTGTGACTGGAAATCAGCAAGCTATAGGGGCATTTATCAGATGACATTAACGCCAAGGTTTTCACAAGGTAGTACCTATACAATATCCAATTTGTTTAGTATGCAATCGGTAATATATCACAGATGGTCTGTTTATGATTAACTGTTTAATGCATAGTTACCCACAGCTTAATCCTTCCTGAGGAAAAAAAAATACTAGAATTCCAGTATTTTCTTAGAATGCAAAATTCGTAGGGTTCACAACGTAGTTAGATAATGAATCAGATTACCTATTATACATAACGGAAACACCACGCAATTTTTTATTTTGCATGGTTATCAGTGCCATCTGCAATGATCAAAAATACAGAAAGAGATGTGCCATTATTAATCTGTGACTTGATTTAGCAATGCATTTGTTATTTTTTGAAAAATCATTTTAAACAAAGAAGCCTAAGCCTTTCAGTTTTATCCCCAGATGTGCTTACCTTTCAAAACAGTATTCTATAAGTCAATTTATATTTTAAAGACAAAGAACCAAAATGCTATAGTATAACAAACATATTTAGAGATTTGTCTAATTAAACATAGTTAGTTATTTTAATTATTGAAATACATGCTGATCCAGCCTCTAGGCTTATTTATTAACTCCGGACAGATAAAAATTCTCTACATTGGTTTGGGTCTCCTATTTCTTAGATAACATAGGAACTATCTCTACAGAATGGAAAGTGTTGTGGTTTAACCCCAGAGCGCAGCTCAGCACCACACAGCCACTCACTCGCTCTCCCCAGGTGGAATGGGGGAGAGAATCAGAAAGGTAGAAGTGAGAGAACTCATGGGTTCAGGTAAAAACCGTTCACAACGTAAAGCAAAAGCCACATGCACAAGCAAGGCAGAAGAAGGAATTCCTTCGCTGCTTCCCTCCAGCAGACAGGTGTCAGCCACTTCCCAGAAAGCAGGGATCAGCACGTACACGGTTTCTCAGGAAGACAAACGCCATTGCTCTGAACATCCACCCTTCCTCCTCCTTTACCCCGTATTTGTTGTTCAGCACAACACCACGTGGCGTGGGACATCCCTTTGGACAGCCCAGGCCAGCTGTCCTGGCTGTGTCCCCTCCCAGCTCCTGGTGTACCCCCAGGCTCCTCGCTGGCAGGGCAGCACCAGGAGCTGGAACGGCCTTGGCTCTGTGTGAACACTGCTCTGCCCCAACTGAAATATCGGCAGGTTATCACCGCTGTTTTCACCAAAAGTCCCAAACACAGCATCATACAAGCCTCTACAAAGAAAATAACTCTATCCCAGCTAAAACTGTGACAGAAGGCAACACTGTCACAGGAAAGAGCTGCATGATTTTAAAAATTGGATCTTTATTTCAATGCTTTTGTTTCCACTGGTATATATAATCCACCACACAATCTACCCACTTTGATCAAATACAAATACACAGACTAACCTGAAGGACACAATCTCTTTCCACAAGACCTCTGGTACACTTGGTTTAGAAATTGATGCCATCCCAAGGGCAACCTTCCACTGTAGGGAGGTTCTTGCATATGAAATCTATTTCCAATTCAAGAAAATAAATATAAAAATATTTTGATTTCCAGCTACGTACAAGTGAATGGGTATTATCCCGATCTCATAAGACATGGTATTGTGGTCCCTGTTGGCACTAATTGTCAGTGGTTTTTTTTGGAGCTGCTGGGAGTGACCACCTGGGTGATGACACAGGAGCACTTGTGGGCCCCACCCTGGGAATCGCACTGGGGACAAGCAAGAGACAGGTTTCCTTCACTCTGCCCCTACTCACTGTGGGGCAGCCAGGAGATAGGAGCCAGAGCTTCAGCATCTCCCTTCCTTGGAAGCATGCCCGTGACCATACGGTGCTGAGAGAGACCAGAGCAGGAAGGTCAACGCTCAGGTGGTGGGTGGGCTCCTGAAGTGCTCTGGCACAGGGTCTTGCCACACAGGGGTCTCCCATTCCCCTTGTCTTCCTTCATGTAGAAGAGGGGAAGGCAAGTGACCTCCACGCTCTCTCCAGGCTCCTTTCCTATGGTTTTATGAGCCCTTGGTCCCCCTGGATCAGCTCCCACAAGTGCCCTTTCTCTTCCACTATGCTAAGCAGGGCTTTAATCAAAAGGCTCGCTACTTCATCCTGGATTCTTTCCGGAGGGACGAAGGGGAGGGTGGGGGTGGTGGGAAATCACACATAATTGCAAGAAACAGCTGTCACTGGAGAAAGGTAGGCAAGTAACATAGGGAGTGACTTGAATAACAATATCCAAAAGACTTGAATAATGTGAAATTATTCAAAGTGAACTTTCAAATAGAATTCATATCAGTTGAGAAATTTGTGGGGTTTGCCTCTTATTGTAAATTATTTTAAAGAACATCTTTCATTTCTTCGAGGAATTTGTACCTGTCATTGGGCTTTTTTTTTTTTTTAATCTTTTTTTCCAGACAAAAGCAGAGAAGCTTTGGCAAGTGTTAGCAAGTAGCACGCTTGCAAAAGCACTTGGGCAAGATTATACAGGATTCATAATCCCATTAAAGTTTGAGAAACTTCATTAAATTCCATTTTGCCACTTTCCCAGGAGAATTTCAGATCCACATTGAATGGTCCAGTACTGCTACTGGATGTGGAATAAATTTATCAAGAGGAATGGCAGCAATCAGTCCTTTGGTGCTGAAAACCAGAAACTCAAAGTCTGCATAATCTTAATCAAAGTTTTCATTTAAACTCCTGTTTGATTTTTGCAGGTATTTTGTGAACCTTAAGCAAGAAAGTCTATTTCTGTCCCGATCTAAGTATGCAAAATATATTTATGTAGCCCCACAGAAATTATAAATTTTTTAATATTACCTCAAGCTGATTGCAACGTTTACAACTACATATTCCATGTCATGTGTATTCACATGTAAAAATTGTATTTATTCTCGATATTCGTCACTTCAACTAGTATATAACTTACTTCACTTGCATTGCTTTATATATATATATACACTCAGGAAAAAGATTTATTAAAATAAAAACAATGGATTAATAACTTAACCTTTGAAAAGTTAATACAGTGGATTAAGAGCATACTTTCAATTATTCAGTTACATACACATGATTTCTTTCACACAGTTGTTAACAGTAGGAGACTATTTTATAATTTTATGAGCTTAGTGGGAATGAGAAAAAATTATCTTTAGATTGATACTGTAATTACTATCTCTGTTCTATTTCTGTGGTTACCCTTGTTATTTTTGTTCGTGAAAAATAACTTGAAAAATTCAAATATTTTGATGTTGCAGCTTTTTTGAAGCTACGAAACTTTATAGTGCCTTTCAGCTCTTCTGTCCATAAATGTCAAATAGTGCTAAAAGTAGGAAATTTTAGAGAATGTGTAAAATAACTTTTCAGTGTTAACCTGAATCCCCAGGGAACACTTTTAGAGGTTCTTTACTGTCGTTTGTTTTAAAAGTTGATGAATACTGTAATTAGTGATAATTTTTGGAGGACTGCATTGAAAAACACCTAGTCTTGGTTAAATTAATATTAATTTGTATGACTAGTCTTTTCAGAAAGCATTACTGAGTTCAGTGTGTGTCAGCAGGAATTAAAGATGTTCTGAACTGGTTTTAAGATCATCTAAGCATGCATTACCCTGGCTCCACAGAAATCACTAGCAAGATTCCCACTGATTTGTTCTGTTCGTGCCATACAGTTCTTTATTCCCTAATTGTTCTGGTGTTGGAAGTCTCTTACTGTAAATGCTACTCTTGCCCTTTCAAGCAGAGTTGAATGTATTCCAGTTGTCCTTAATATTTTATTATTACTTGCATAACTCCATCAGCATGGGGTGAATTTCCAGTCATTGGTTCACAATGTCATTTACCCACACTCAAATTCTAGAAAGCATTTGATGGGATTTCTTTGCTATGTAGAATTATGGGTTGTGAACACAACATCAACACAACTAAAGGCCCTCAAATACTGTGATGTACTATTTGTCAGGTACTTTAGCAATTTATGTTGTGGCCCTTCTCATTCTTCTGCAATTATTTTTGCTTGAGTGACTGTTACATGCAAGTTGGGTAAGCTTTACAACATGAGAAGACAAAAGGTATAAGATTAAAAGCAGAAAAAAAAAAAAAACACAACCAAAACAAACCTGTCTCCACCACCTCCCCACACATCATATAAGAAACCACGTAGCTACATGTACATTTATACTGGACTTGAAAACCCAGACTATTAGTAAGGCAGGGTGGTGCTGTACTAGTTTAGGGTAATCACTAGTTCATCAGCTCCATAGCAGACTGCCATCGTGGTAACATCTTCAAGAAAATCTGTATGCAGAGGGAATATAACACCACAGCCACATCATCCTTCCTTTAGCTATGGAAATAACGCTCTGACATGTGTGAAGAGGGGAGGTAGTCCAATAGTCACCATGTTGCAAAGGCCACATTTTATAATAATTGCTAAAGCAGAAGGAAGCAGACATAACTCACACTTAAAGAGGTCTCTGTTGAGATGGAGGAGTTGGAATGCAGGAATATGTATAAGAGGACATGCAGATATGAGTTTGTTGATGTAAGTTAAATACACAAGAGCTAAGGAAGGCATGAAAATATATGAATTTAAATATTTTTAATTGATTATACCTACATTCTGCAAGGATACAGCTATTATCCAGGAATAATTGGCTATAATGTTGAACACACATATGACAATAGCTCCTGTTTTAGATATTTTAGAAAAGAAACAAATATGAAGAGAGCAAAGAGATCAAGAGGAATATGAAGTTGAAATAACTTCCCAAATGTCACAAAACTGAGTTTCATGACAAAGAATGGAATTACTCAAGTGTATAAGCCAATCTGTTTCACAAGAATAGTGTAAAATAATTTGGAAACTGAGAGCACAGTAGCTGTTTTGACTGCTACACATGATAGAAAAGTTGCAAGGGAAGGGAAACTACTAACATCCAACAGCATGCACCCAAAGTGTTACTGCTTGCCTTTTATACTGCCTGCAGACAGAGTCAAAAAAAAGAACACTGCAAAGCCATGTCAACAAAGCAAAACTTCAACCAAAAAAAAAATTTCTCTCCCTCCTCTTTCTTTTTTTTTATGATGTTACAAAGCCTCTTCAATAAAAGGCCGTATCTTAAATTCAAGACACTATGTTGAGTATAATAGTTGAAGAATTAATCCTAAATGTTTTCAGGCAAACGATCTCAGTTTAGAATACAAGCTTTTTTTTTTTTTTTAAGAGTAAAAAAAAAATCAGACAACTCACTTTATTGTATATCAGCAACAAATACATGAAAGATACTAAATATTTTTAGTTATGGAAGGTAGAAAATATTTTTTTTCTTCTCTTCTTTCTCTTTGATGTCTTGAATCCCTTCTGGGTTGCTTCTGTGACATTAGTCTACTAATTCAGCTGCAGCACTTGAATTTCTATTGAGATGAGTCCTTAAAAAAGTTGTATGTATATGCATGTACTCTGTGTACAAGATAGGAAAAACTAGTATAATAAATGCTGAAGAAAAACAGAAATCAGAAGTTCATTCTTTGGAGACAGAGTTCTATGTTCCAGTGAAAATTACCTCCTCTTTCCTTATATTTCCTTATAGTTTTTTGTTGTTGTTTGGCTGGGGGTGGGGAAGGGTATTTGTTTTAACCAAAATATGTCCTCAACTTGACCAAGATCATTAAAAAGACATATGGTCTTCTGAAAAGATAGCATTTTTGGAAACATAAAGGTGTTAGATTCTTTCTCTCTCTAGAGTTAGTTTTGGAGATTTAATTCTGATGCTGCATGAAGTGTTTCAAAGGTCACAACATCACAAGCAAAAGCAACAATCCACATGCAGTTTTTTCCTAACAGTTGCAGCAAAAAAATCTCACCTATGATTCACATAGGCTTGTGAATCCTTATGGAAAACCCCAAGCCTCATATGTGAGCACCTCCTGAGGGAAAATTAGTCATTTCACATAGCACTAATGATAGCTTGCCAATGTTAAATTAATGGCATCCTTGGGGAAAAAGGTAATAACATTTTTTCTGATTAACCTAACTGGCTGCAGGACTCCACTGTAGTTCTGTTCAAATTCATCAGCAAAGCCATTTTTTGTATAGTGCCTTGTGTTGGAAATCTCGATTCTCAGAGCTGAAAGAGCAAATGGCAGTTTCTGGTGTTCTGCTGGTTTCTGTAATTACTTATGATCACAAACTACATTTATTCTCATAAGATTTAGCTAAGATGTAAAATCCAATGATATCCCATAAATCCTCAAAATAACTTTTTACATCAACAAGTCATTTGCTTGGTTTTCTTAGGAAAGAATCAGTCACTTCCAGTATGAAAGACACTGTAGGAACTGAAGATGAATTAGGAAGCTGAAACACAAATCAGTACACACAGGTTACAACAATGCAGTTGTCCAGGTGAGGAGTTTATATACCTATTCATTTAATATACACTGCATTTTTACTTCACAAGATTTCAAGATTCTTATTAGAAGAAACTGAATAAAAAAAGAAAATGAGTGCGAACATTTTCTTTCAAAATTTTCTTTTTTATACACTGCTATGCTATTTATGTGTGCACAATCTTGTATAAAAGGAGTAGGCAAAATATTCCTAAGGAATTCTGTGCAATATGATGGTAAAATGGAAACAAAAGGCATACACGATGACAATAACAATTAAGATTTCAGAAAGCAGTAAGGACACATTTGTTTTTGTTCCCTTCAAAACATCTCTGTACTACAGTTCTTTAACACTATGAACTAAGTTTTGTATCGATGTATTATCAATTATAATAAAGTTTATAGATAGATTACGACACCTGATGCAGAAATGAAGTTGCATCACACGAAATATGAGTGTTATCAACAAACAACAAGCTTACCTGTCAGAAAAGAGAATTGAAGATGAATTTTATAAGAAGAGTTAAATCCTACTCTTTTTTTCTGCTGAGGACAGATCCTCTGGGCCACATCCTCCTTCTTTTACTTTGTGTTTGAGACTTCTTTAGGACTTCGCCTACACAAAGATGAAATATAAGCCTCAGCAGTCAACCCACTTGATTCAATTACAGCCATTACTGAAATAAGATGAGCAATGCTTAGTCCACATGTGAAATGTGAGGGAAAATTTACTTTGGTGAAATATAGTACCACTACCCAGTTTGGAACTCGATGGTAAGAGTGTCAGCTTTGTATAGCAATATAAACTGTGGGAACATAAATGAAACAAGACTTCTAACACTAACTCTGGAGAGGTGTATTTAGAACTTTAATTCTTTTATTAAGCTAATTCTCTGCTAAAGCACCTTGCATTTTTCTTGATAAGTCAATATGAGTCACTTCACACCCTATTACCCATGAAAACTCCATTTAAAATTCATGGGAGACTACTATCTAATGATTCATTTCATTAATAACTCGTATCCCTGGTTTCCTGGCCACGAATGCTCCAGACTCTGAAAGCTTACCCCAGTTGTTCATAAGAACATTTTAATTGCCTCATTTTTAGCAAACACAGAAGGCTAGATCAGTCTCTGAAGTTCACGACAATTGTGTCAGAGAAACCTTTAAGTGCGTTCAAAGAGAATCCACATGCACTGCTGATACAGGGTTGCCCCTGCTGCCATCCACAGGAAAGCAACCTCTATTTTAAACTGTCACCTCATTTTTTGAATATATAGTAAGAAAGGTAGCAACAAAGATTTGACAGCTGCAACTATGAGAACATGAGAACCGATGACAATTTAAAGAATGACAAGGAGGCTAGGCTCAAAAGACAAAATGAACAAAACCTTAACCATGATTCTCCTATAAGTGGGGATAACTCAAAAGAATTTTTGCTTCCGTTCTCAGGTGTGTACTTCTAAAAGCAGAGCTTTGTGTGAAGACTATCTCAGTTAATGCCCAATTTTTGACATACATAGAACTATCCTGACTTGCACATATCCATGCGAGAAGTTGATAGATCAAGGTTACTGCACATACTTAATACCTGAAGCAAAAAAGCCCCAAGTGCTTAACATTGTGCATTCCTGCAGATGGTCTCAAGGATGACCCCATAAAGCACACCGTGCTGTTTGGGCCACTACTGCAGGGAGCTCTGCATGCAGTAGCTGGTGTGACTCCTAACCAGAGAGTAGGTTGGGGTTTACAAATACATCCCACCTGATCCAGGGCTTCCTTTTACTGGTACGTGTTTAAACTATCTAGTCAGAGTTAATTACATGTTTAAACTCAGAATTACCACTAAAAATGGGCTTAGTGAAACATCTCATATACTCTTATCTGTAGCAAACATAGTAGTTCTGCCTTCTCTGCCAGGAAGCACAGCATTCACTGCAAGTTTTTTAAAAAGATATACAGAAAGTTCAGTAATGTTACTTCTGAGACAATCTCATGTTTGAAATTCCACTTAACTCTTATAAGATCATCTAAAGACTGCCCCAGCACAGTATGTCATAAGCCCCAGTTTTCCAAGCTAACAGAAGAACAGAAGTCTTCTGAATGTCACCCAAATGACATTTGGACACTGGCGAGGAACTCTCAGAGGTAGTATACCAAATATCCTTTTCATCCCTCTAGTCATTTTAGAGGTGACAAGACCCATTTCAGTCTGCAGATCCATTTATGTCCTAGAAATCAACTGAATACGCAATGCAATAAGCTTTTCAAGTGGATGCAGTTTAGATTTTTCAGTGGTGCTGAACGGAGCCCCATGTACTCTCTACTTTGTATTTGGTCAGGAGTTAGATATGTTCTGCAGACTCTCCCTTCTCTTTCATTTCATGTGAGTTTCAGCAGATTATCTAACTGAATAAGTATGCTGTTGTTCACGGAAACATAGCTGTAACATGCAACAGTTATATTTATGCAGTGCAAATAAGCTGGATAAAAAGCCTTACATGGTAAATGCATTTGAATAACATAGAAAAACCACGAGTATTCAGCCTCACCTTACGTATCTAACTAAAGCTTCTCATGATGCTTCATTCCCCTATAGTAACTCAAAAGTGAATTAAAAGCCAAGAAATTACTGTTTCTAAATAAATCATTTCTGAAAAAGACCGTCTCACAACCAGAGGAAAGTCATTAGGCAGAAAATCCATGCTGAGCTGTAAAGTGCATTATATATTCCTTGATGTATTATCAGCAAAGGAGTTATTAAAGCAAAGTATCATAGAATATTCAATAAACTCTACATCAATAAAATTTACATTTTTCCCCAGAATTAAATGTTTAGAGAATTTTTCAAATTTATTTCTTAAGAGAATTTAATCTTAAAAACAAACAAACAGTACGTAACTATTTCTTGAAGGCAATACATCTTGGGGGGTGAGTGGGAATTGGGGCAAAGAACTTTGGGGAGCTATGTGATATACATATCAGAAGAAACAAATCAAAAAAAAAAAAAAAAGAATCTTCTTACCTTCACAATTAATCACCATCTGAAATCATTCTAGAGGTCTATTTGGTTTTTGTTTATTTGTTTGGTGTGGTGTTATTTTTCCCTAAAGAAAGAAGAAAATAATTGTTTCCATTACTACTTCACAGGAAACGTTATGCTGTTTAACAGCAGGAACATTATTGTTTATTGATCTTTCATTTAATTTAGAGATATACTTAAAGACAATTGATTTAGGTAAAAAGAGAATAAAGGAAAGAAAAAGAAAGAATAAAATTGTACTCTGGTTTCCTTCCATAGTTTGCACATCAACCATATTCTCCTAACAAATGAATTAAAGCATCCCAACACTATAACTTATCTTACCTGGGACTACTAAAATACAACTGAACTCTGTCCATTGTCATCTGCTGGAAAAAAAATAAAATAAAATAAAATTAAAATAAAATAAATAAAATAAAATAAAATGTTGTTTGTTTGCTTATTACACCCCTCCACACACACCCTGACCTTTGAGATGTATTCACCTACTAATTGAAAAATGACACTAAGTTACAAATCTCAGATGAGAAATGTCTCTTATATAGGGATACCAAAATTACATGACTGAGATACTTTTCCTAAACAAAAGGTGTACTGCTCAGTAATGCCTTTCATGTAGGAAGGCAATGTTCTTGTGTAAGAGAACTCATTTTGCCAGCTTGGAAAAATAGCACCCCATTCCTACACATAGTCCCTCCTTGCAATGCCTTCAGAAGACATTTGGAAATTATCTGAATGCCCTAGAAAAAGCCTGGAAAAAGATAGATCTGCCTATTACATTCAAAGAACTCTTAAAACATACACGAAAAGATAGTGGGAAGGAGTTCTTCCGAACACCTCTCCCTCCCTCTGCTGACAGCCTCATCCAGCTTCTAAATGAAAAGTTCCTAAACGATAGCTTAGAAACCAAATGCCCTCCTAAGCACAAAGGTATGGTTGTGTTTTTTTCCATGTTTTAATAACTTGTTTCAAAATTCTTAATCAAGCTAAATTTTTTATTTAGCTTAATATTAAATAATAAGTTTGATTCTATGCTGTCAAAAGTTTGGGCTAGTAAACCCCATGCTCAGCTATATGGAGATCATAAGTCCAGTTTCAGCATTGGATGGAAGCAGCCCTCCAGCAGGCTACCAAGCAACATGAATCACTGCAAGAGCTGAGCACAATGGAAGCATTCTTTACAGAGAAGATGGGAAGCAGGGAGGGGGTGGTACAAAGAAAAAGTAGAATTTTTAAGTTCTTTGTAACCTGTCAGATCACCACAGTCTATGACACAGGCACACTGTTCAGACCTTCAGAATACATGTAATAATACCTGGTAGCGACGCTCACTGTTAATGTAGTACTAGAAGTCTTAGGTGAATTCAGCCCTACGCTTTTTGAGTTCTACATTTAAGTAGAATTATGAAAATGGCCTTTTATTTCTTTTCTTCTCTTTCTATAAGCTTATGCTATGATTTTCTATCTGAAGTCAGAATTTTGTCAATAGACTAGTAACTTTATGCTTAACTGTGCCAGTCAACCTAACATTCAATGCCTGTTATATTCTAACAACAACTAAAAAGAGACATAAAAACATTAAGATAAATATACATATATTTCTAAAGCATATTTTGGGATACAATGAATTAAAAAAGTGAGATATTAGAAACCCCAAACCAAAAATTCTTTAAATTACAATTGCATCTGAGTTACTTTCCATTTCTACATTAAAAAAAATACAAATGACTATCTTCAAAGCTGCCAGCATAAATACATAAATGATTATTCATTTAATTTTAGTAAGTGATTGCATTGTAACCAATCTGCACAGAACCTGAAAGCAACCTTTTTCCTCTAGCAGCAGCCAGAAAGGGAAGAACCAGCCCTACACCAACAAACCCTTCAATGGTAAAATGTCTGCTGATCCACTTCCCTTCATCCCCTTGTTCCAGGTGGGTGATAAATCAGTGCAGATGCTCCTCTCTTTTGAAGGTATTCACTCCCAGCTGAAATTTGCAGGGTGCTTAATTTTGTCCAAGTTACACCCTTTTCCATGACTCCTTTTGTACTTTTCTCTGAAGTGAAGTGTTTGAACATGACTACAGATCCTCTTATTACTGCATATTTAACATGTATCAAGAGAGATTTAAAAAGCAAATAAATATGTAGTGCAAATGAAAGAGGATGGGGGAAGAGGCAAAGGAAAAAAGACTAAGTCGGTATTTCAAGGGTTTGTTTAGACTTCACCATACTAGAGTATGGTAAAAAAAAGCTAAATATATATTTACCTAAATATTTGCCTTTGTTTTGAAAAGGTAACATGGAGTTGTACAGGCGAAATGCTTGCAAGTAATCCCTTACTCAATCTTCAGTCATTGCTGGTAGGTCTCTTCTCTATGCCTTTCTCTGAGCCAATGCCATGTTAGGATTCTCTGTACTTGTGCACGTGCACAGCAGAACCAGGAACAGACCCAGCTGAGGTACATGGCTCTAACTGCAGCAAAAACAGAGCCACTGGGCATGTAAAAGAGCCGCACGCATACTCAGCGTGTTCAGCTTTTCAGGGTTTACATTCAAGATACAGTGTACAGGACATCATAGATGTTGGGTCTATGGGAGCACTCAGGGAATCCTTGCAGACTGGAAGATCTGGTTATGTCACTGACAAGTAGTTGTCTTAAAAACAGGGCTATTTGTCAGTAAGTAAGAGTAAACCTTTACTCTTTGAACAGAAACCACACAGCAATGTTACAAAACACCATATAATGGAAAAGACAATAAAAACAAATAAAACGAATTATTATAAGATGCATCCAAACTCTAGCAGAGTCATAATTAGGACTTTCTCTGACAAGACAGGAAAAAAAAAAAAAAAAGATACGTAATTATTTTCAGATTGCGTAGCTGATGCAGAAAATTTCAGAAGCAATTGTACATTTATTAGTAGTTTGTAAGAGCAAGAAACTGCAACTCCATCTGTTTTTTTTTTTTTTTGGGGGGGGGTGGAAACTGCCTTCACTATCAGATTTTCTTTTCCTAAATTGTGGATACATTTCATAACATTTTATACATTAGAACATGTTGCATGCTAAGCAAAAAACTATTTTGTAGTGTGCATATTTATATTCCTCATGCTTGTATTGATGTGTTTATTTGTAAAAGAGATGATCTCAAATCTATTTTTCTTCCATATATTGAACACAAAAGATCTTATTGTTGTGCTCCAAGATAATAAATTTTTATACATTAATTTTGATAGTCTATCAAAGTCTAAAGCACTTAAATTCATTTTAAATGAAAAGAATAAAAAAAAAATTTAAAGCTAAAAAGGTCTTAAAGATGAACAGATGTTTTTTTGATCAATGCTTATAAAATTATTACTGTCAGTCAAACGTGTGATTTTCATCACAAGATGAAAACTATACAAAAGATTTGAAAACATACTTCAGCTGCAAGTAAATGACAAATCAATCAAAAGATGATATAAATGAGTGACAAAGCTGTAAGAAAAAAAAAAGAATGTGAGTTGTACTTTGTCTAACTTATAGATGCTTTTTTTAAATTAATTAATTTCTTAAATGGAAAAGCTGACCATTCATTTCATCTACTTTTGTTGTAATTGGAGAAGTTTGACTATTAGAAGTCTTTGTTAAATAACAGCCTTGAGATCACACAACGTTAATACTCTCGATATATTTGCTTAAGAGAAAAAACATAATGAGAGCTGGGCTTATCAGTATGAAAACTAAATATTCTTAGGCAAATACAAACATAAGTGCCCAATAATATATTTTAAGAGGTTAAAGTACCGTGTCCACTCTAAAAGCTTTTAAAGAATGTGAAAGTGTATTATGAAGAACTGATTTTCTTTTTGTAGTTGTATAAAACAGAAGGCCAGTCATTTTATTCACGTTACCACAAAATCGGCAAGTTCTACTCTTGGACCAAGGCTAGCACTAAAGAATACACAAATAGCTTCAGAGGAATGAGAAAAAAGGGGAGAAAAATTTTGACGTCTAAGGTCTGTTTTAAATGCAATTGCTATCTATCTACATTTCTTAATTTATTTTTTAAATAAAGGATCTTACTGCTGTTATTGTAGTTGTTCTTACTATTATTAACGTTGGATGATTCCATCAGATCCTTGTCATGCTCTATTACAATTTCATGCAAGAAGAACAGGAATATTCATGGCAACTTCCCAGGGACTGTGCACATAAGCACAGTAGTCATTAAACACTTGATTATAAATTTCTGATCCTACTAACGTCAAGATTTTACATGGACGGAGAGCTGTTGAAGGTGCATGCAATTGCTGAAATGGAGAAACAGGAGGGAAGAACTAGGAGGAGGTTGGTAGGACCCTGGTGACTGAAATGCAGGGAAACACTAGTCAGAAATGAGAAAAGTAAACTGCATGAGTTTTGTGTCATTTTGTCATATTTAAAATGCAATAAGTTAAACAAAAGGTAAGTGTTTTTTTTTTTTTAATGTTTATTTTAATAAGACCTCACTGTCAAAAGCAGTCACAGGGAAAAAAATTTAAATTGCCTTTGTGGGTTACTTGATCAAATAACCCCCCCAAAAAATTGAAACATTAAATAATCAGCAACTGTTCACATTTTTAAATAGTCTTTTAGTAAATTTCTAGTAGATGGAACACTCAAAATAAAAACTTAGAAATTTGATGTCAAGGCTCAATTTTACTGTTAATGTGCTACAGCTTGAAGTCACCAATACTGAGAAATCTGTCACTGTGTTGGAGCATATCATTGTATTCTTGAAACTATTCCTCTATGCTGACTTTTACAGGTTTTGAGAGCACCATTTTTATATGTGAAGTCAGGAAGTGTTATAGATCCTTACTGATTCTGAAAATCAAATCCGGTACACCTCATGTGAGACACCTAAACTGAAGGAAAGTGAAATCTGCTATAACTTTTGGAAAAAAAATGCTTAATGAAGTATGTTTTACTTTATTCATCTGTGAAAGACGTATACCACTGGGATCAAAGACATTATGAAACTTGATGTTATAAATATATAAAAATGTTTTATTTTCTTATTATATATATATGTATATATACTATAAATGCTTATTTCACATATATGTTTGCCTTTTGTGCGTGTTTGTGCATATGTTCTGAAATATTCAACTGGAACTTCCCAAATGAACAAGTACAGATGGGAAACCAATCGTTCCCTAACCATTCCCTAATTTTTAAAATGAGGTGGAAAGAATTCATGAGGTGTTTAAAGTTTGAACTCCTCAGTTTTATCAGTAAGTTAAAGAATAATTATTTATGTCAAATACAATGTGTCTGGGTGAAGACTAGCCATATGAAGCTATTTTTGCTTGGAGTAAAATACCAGCTACGGTTATAAAATGCAGGTTTTGAGTGTTCTGCTGATTTCTGTCATCAGGTGTCCCTACTGAAATTAACCAGTGTCAGAAAGAAAGAATGCTACCTAACATGAGTCAGGGCTCATACTTTATCTCAAAATACCATTAAAAGAAGAACAAAATAAGCTTTATATTTTCATGCAAGAGTTCATAATCAATATTACATGTGGTTTTGCAATATCAAAATGATAACCTCAAAACACTGAAAAATGTGAACAAAAAGGATATAATGCAATTCTATTATAGAAAAGACAGAATACTGTCATTATATTTTTGTTGTTTTTATTTTTTCTTTTAATGCACTGTTCTAAGCATTTCAAAAGCAGCTAAACTGATAGGGAATAACCTTCTTAACAGTCTCCAAGGACACAGAGACTGCAAAAGAGCTGTCTTCTTTTTCAAAGAACCCCAGACTTGCCCCAATGCCACAAATTATCTAATTAGTGAATCTCTTTTAAAACCAGCAGGGAAAAAAAAAAAAAAAAAAAAAAAAAAAACCAACAGTGCTTTGTATTGTTTATACAATAGCTATGGAAAGACCAGTTAAAAATCCAATATATAGACTTGTGAAAAAAAATATATTAATTAATGATGGGCAGCACTTACTAATGATGATACCCACTGCTTAGTGTGGTCAGTACAATGTGCAATTATATGACCGATAATGCTTTCTTCTTCGTCTCTTTCTTCTCATAGACCATTTTCTCTGGTATCAATGAACAGAAAATACCGTATATAATGTGTTTGTACAAATGATATCAGCTAAAGAAATACAGATTATGAGAGGTTTTTCATTCCTCCTCCAGACAGTAGAGATTAACTACAGAGTTCATAGGTCACACACAATGCTTTCCGAATGCATTATGGATTTAATCCTCTCCCCCAGTGTCCAAAGTTGGAGGGTAAGATAGGGTATAATGATATAGCAAGGGACTGGCTTGTTGCTCAGTTTTTTGCTTGAAAGTGCACGATTGAAATCACAGTGTCACAGACTAGGTCAGCAATAATTAGCTGTATTTTTGTAGAGCTCAGTACAAAACACAAAGAAACAATCCTTGGAGCATCTCCCTTATGGAGGCACAAAGGGCATATATGTTCTGCTTATGTTTTCAGCGACATATCATATGTACTGCAGACAGTAGAGACATTTTTTGTTTTAGGGAAAACAAGGTAACAATCTACCAGGCAAGAACATACAAATACCATGCAACAAGAAAATTGAACTGTTTTTCCTCCTTTATATTTAATTAATCTGATTTAAAGCTTAAACTGTAAAGACCTCTAAAATGCTGTTATAATTAAAAAAAAAAAAGGGGGGGGGGGGGAATTGTGCCATGTATATAGGCTACAGAAACATGCTAAATTAAATCTACATGAATGACAAACATAAGAACTTCCACAGAAATAAAATCCAATTTAAGGCCTTGCAAACTACTTCAACACAGCAGGAAATTAAATTTTTTCTTTCATACTGGATTTTTGTATAAATTGTGTCAGAATGCTCAAGCCTACTGGAAACATTACATGGGATGTGGATCTGGCAATGAAAACTGAGATTTGTGTAGCTTAACTGCACAGCATGGACCTTCTTGCCTGCAATATTAATTGGTCTGCTCTCATCATTCAGGATAAACAAGGGTTCATGTGTATACCAGGGGGCAGATTCTCAGCTGATGCAAAGCAGAGTAGCTCTGCTGGCTTCTGTAACACTATGATGATTTCCATAATTAAAGAGTTATGACTCTATTCCTTTTAGAACCTAACATTTTTATACTAAAAATGCTAGAAACCCTTTTAAAAAAGAAACTGATTAGACAATACGAGAACAAAAATTGACGTTCTGTTGAGAATTTTCACACATTTCTGTATCAGTAAGATAGTCATTCTGTAGATGTTTCCTTATTTAATGGTCTTGCATGAATACTCAAGCAAATCAGTTTATTTGAAGGAATTCCAAGGAAACATTATTATATTCAGCAAATACCAGACAATTTTCACAGGCTACGTTTGAGACATCTAAATGTATTTTTATTGGAAAGCTAAGGTACCTGCATATATAAGAAAAAAAGAAAAGCACTTTCTTGCACTAAATTTTCAAACAAAGGTCTTGAAGGGCAGACATTGTCATACCAATTAGTTAGAAAGTTAAGTCTAAAAACATTGAAAAGAGGGAGTTCTGCTTAACCTTCTAAACCTTATCACTTGGTCTCCACTTTGTCTGCTTCACATCAAACTACCCTCTGATACTCTCCTTGCTACCACATACTTCAATCCGCCTCTGGAAGCAGTCTGGGGCAGGAACAATTTCCCCCTTGTGCCAGTATGGCACAGGGCTCTTTCCACTTCTGGCGTTTGCATTCACGCAGCAGAACACTGCCTACTTCTAGATGTTAATGTAATCAAGAATAACAGCAAAAAACAAACACACAAAAAGTATAAAGAAACAATAAAACAAGACCCGCTTGGCAAACATTTAAAACTTAGATTCAAGAATGAAGCTAAACTGAGTGGCAACTTTGGCCTGACATGGCAATAAGAAAAACAACAAAAAAACTTCCATTCCACACTGCAAATGGCGTGAGATTTCTGAATCTTTTCTGTCATACGAAGCCATGGCTGTGCTTGTGGGTGGAAGCACTAGAGTTCAAGATGTGCCCATATAGAAGGCAAAATGGCTGACGTGGCATTCCCAAGTTGATCCAAAATAGTCAGAGTCTATTCACATTTGGTATAAAACCTGTATTTTCACATGGCTTTCTCAGTAGAATAAAATAGTATCTGAACACTTCCTGCAGAGAGAAACTCTGCTTGGCATCAGTTTCTGAACCCTTTTTTTAAGTAGCAATCTGTTCATAATAAAACCTTCAAGAGAAAAAATAATGGATAAAGAATTCAAGTCCAAATACAAAAAATACAGAAAATCCTGTAGTTTCATATAACCTACAACTAAGGAGAGGAATTCCTTTCCCTAGATAACAGACAATGCCAAAACTTACATAGATTCAAGGAGCAGCAGGACAAGTTCAAGAAAGAGGGCTATTAACTACATAAAAATTATGTCTTACAAAGAAATTTCCTAAGCTGCAAATCAATGTTAAGGGAAAGAATCATAGATATTCACTCTGTTTTACGTATCTACTTCTGGCTACAGCACGAGACAGGCTTCTGGGTTAGGTAAACTCATATAATTCCTTACAACCCTATTACTGACCAAAGTTTTTTTTTACATTTTTCTTTCATTTTTTCCCCCCTGCTTAAAATGAGGTATTTTCAGAATAAGAACAACAACGACAACAAAAACATAGCATATTTTAGGTTTTTCTCTTAAATTCCAAGATTGCACTAGTGAAATCAAACATTTCTTCCTGATTCCATGTTTTGTACAGCTAACTTGAATTATTTGCATAATCCAAAGTATAGGTTTGGAGATTTTATCTCATCTGCATTGCTGTATTATCAGCAAATAGGACCAGGGAATCTAGTCTACCAGCCCTTCTCCCCTCCTTTCACCCAAAGTTGGTGCAAAAAAAACTTTCCCCCAAGTTGGTGCAAATATAAAATAATACCAGAATTCCCCAGAAGACTGGTGTTGCTTCTGCTAGCTTTAATAACTCCCCCACTAGCTACCAATTAAAAAAGACAGTTCGTCTTAATTAGAAAAGTCTAACCAACAAAATTAAGGGTGGAAACTCCATGCTATGAACTACAGAACTGAATTGCAGGCATCTTGCAACCACAATGATAATCTGTGCAAGAATTTTCATAACAAATATGCCAGAAATAATCATAATCTGCTCAACTGAAATCAATAATCAGAAAGAGAAGTAAAGAGTAGAGAATACATTATTTTTCTTAAATTATATATTTAGCTCCAGTGAGAAAAGGAACCACCTTAAAAAGTTCAGTTCATAATGGAAAAACATCCATGCCACAAGGTTTCTCTTTTTTTTTTTTTTTTTTAGAAATTTTTTATAGTATTCTATTGAGGATATAAAAATAAGTAATATGTATATATAGTTCATATCTTTGTGTACCTGAACTGAAGAATATTGTTTGCATGTAACAGAGCAGTTTGGAGTACTTCCACCTCTTTGCTTCTCTTCATTCACCAGGCCTATTCACTCAGCACTTTGCAATTGCTTTGAAAAAAAAAAAAAAAAAGTTTCTTTATATTTTGCTTCCAATTCTAGCAACATAAAAAACGCAGATGATCATAAAGTTTGAATTAAGTATTGATTACTATTGACATAAGCAAAGAAAGGCCAAATTTCATTTGCAGTAGCAAAAATTATCAAGGAAAAAAATAGATGATTTCCCAAAAGCCAAAACCATTTAAGCCGGTGTTGATCTTATTGTCAAAAAAAAAGAACAATGACAGTCTAAGAAAGCAAAAAAGCTAACAGTAGCAAAAATCATACAATTCTATGGACTTCCTCTCACCCTCAACTGCTTATAATGGACGTTGTAGATGCTGAAAATCACTCCAACCTCATGTAAAAAGTTTTAATTAACTTTAACCTAGGGTTATGGCATATTTTCTGCTGGTTTTTTGTTCATTTGTTTGTTTTCAACTGCATTATGCCTTTTTTAAAGTTTTGAACAAAATGCAAGGAATGGGAATTAGAGAATAGCTGTGACAGAGTGATGGATGAACCACAGCAGGTACAAAAACAAATACAAAACAACAAAACACACAGAAGACCTTTAAGATTTTTCCGTACAGGAACATTTTACACATCAACTATGAACAAAGTATTCAGATGAAAGGACAGAGTTGTTCTGCTCTTGACTGTTTGTGGGATTTTCTGCAGGAGTCACACTCTAAAATAGCAGTAGTAGAAATGCTTTTCTGTAAAGCTAGAGCTCCGTCAGTAACATGTTATTTTTGTGTTAATGGTCAGCTGCACCTACTTTCTTTAATAGTAACTCTCAATGGAAACCAGCGTCCTATTTGCTCCTGAGTCACTGTCTGCCTGGGAATGGGGGGGGGGGGGGGGGGGAGGGTAAAGCATCAGCAGCTTTAAATACCATATTTTTCTCCAATGACTTTCCACAACCCTTTCCAAATTATTATTCAGGGACATCAGGAATGATTTTCTTTCCTTCCTCATCAAGGCTAGCCTTGAGTCATTTAAGTCCCAATGATAACTTGATATTGTAGTGTGATGCTACATCAAAGCTCTAGCGTGATGTAGGGACCTTTACAGGACTGTGACTTCCGACTGTGCTAAACTGCATAGTTCACCCTCACTGCACTAGCTGTTACCTTCTTCTGTGTTTCCTTCTATCCTTTTCTATGCCATTACATGAGTCATACAAGTTTAGAAGCTGTCTTCAAAATGAGCTACTGAATGATATATTCATGTGTTTTCACAGTGGAATGGGCTGTTGCCATGTCTTTTTTTTCACCAAGCTTCAGTTCAGAAATTGGAAGATCTCCTTTAACTTCTCAAAGCAGCACCTACAAGGGATAAAGACAGTGTATACCTAGACAGAAGCAGCAATGGTTGAACATACATTAAGGGAGGGAAACTCAGGTGAAGATCATATGAGTTAGACTGAAATTCTTTCTATTTCTAGACTTGACGTAAAAAAAAAAAAAATCTGAAAGAAATGTGCATGTCAGATTTTCTGACTTCTGCCTCATAGTATGGTGTACACTTCTGTATTTCTATTTATGTGTACCCTTTTTACAAATTCTATATTCCAGTGTTTGCTCTTCTAGTATACTCTACAGAAAGGTACAATCATGTTTTACTTTTCTCTTTTTTTTTTTGTAACACAATTACGCATTCAAATTTCAGCACTATAAAAAACATGAATTAAAGACATTGAAATGGAAGTTCTGCTTCATTATACTTCTAAAAAATTTTTATACTACAAAAATGAAGGAAAAAATTACATTTTTAAAGATCGGGAAAATTAAGACAGATTTTAATCCACTTTACAACTTTTCTTGTCAGTTTTAGACAATTCAAACTGTCAAGAATATCCCAATAAATAAAACCTAGAATGGCAAATCACCATTTAAGATGAAATCATATTACTAAGAAACCGTGGTCACAAAATAGTTCTGTCTGTTATATTAAAAAATAATGAAGCAATGATTCTCTTGTTGCAAGAGTAACACATGGTTGAAATCCACAATCTAATATAGTTTTAATTTATTACAGTTGAAATTAAATATTTAGATTATATGATGGAATAAATAACGCTGGTGAATTCTCAACTGCACGCAATTACATGTTCAATTATGTACTGAAAGAGCAGTGGGGAATCAAAATCTTCACTGTAAATCCAATTGAAAGCTTTTTATAAAATAATTAGTTGACCACAGAATTTAGCTTCAATGTCTCTATTGTTTTGAAAAAAAGCATCACACTTTGAACTTACGTATATAGACGTATGCACTTATGTATGAGTATATAGACATACAGATGCATCACTTTTCTTTTGCTTGCATGAGCTTTTCTCAGTGAAGGGAAATTAGCTTCTGAGTAAGCTGATTTTGTTTATTTTTTAATGTATTTTAAAAAGCAGCACGGCACAATTCAAGATGTTATTAGTTCTCCCAGATAAGAACTAATAGTATAGTTCTCTATGCTACACATATCCATGAGAAGTAGAAACTCCACTAGTACTCAATACCACAATTCCATTTAAAGACTACCTTTGCTCTGGAGATCCCACTTGCCAGTACAGATGTATTTGTCTAAAAAGCTATGTCCATTAATTCCCAACAGAGCTAGAGGATTGACTTCTGTTTGCTAGTTTGTATGGATATATATAACTGTAGAGATAATGTAAATGTTACCTTGATTATATTTCAGCTATTACAGTTCAGATCTGAATTGCAACAAAGAAAAAAAAAAATAGGACTGAAGCATTACTGACACAAAACTAAATAAAATGGAATTCTATTTTATAAGCAAATACTTCAATAGGTATTTAATAAGACTTTTCAATCAATAAATAATGGTTAAAATTACTGAGGACTTGAATCATCTAGTCTCTCCAAAAACAATCCGTAAGTCCTTCATATTCCACACATATGGGAAAAGAAAATTATTGGAAAGCATTTATAAATATATAAGTTAGTTTGCAGATTAAAGACTATTTAAATAACTTATACTGAAAATAAGACCTGAAGAGAACAGCAGCTATGTTACTGATTCAAAAACTTTGTTTAAAGAAATAAAAGTATTTCAAAAAACTTTGGTTAATTTAAATGTTAAAACAGGAATGAGTTAAACCAAACTATCTAGATTTGATATAAAAAGCATGATTCTGAGTACTTTTTCATTATTATTGGCGCTCTATTAAGGCTAGTTTCCTGTACGTTATACAGGAGGTGTTAAACCAATAGAAGCAGCTCCTGACACCTCTCCTCTAGTGCCACTTTCTCCTATCACTTTTCTATGCACCTCCTTATTTCCGCAGAAGTGGCTGGGTGACTGTGTGGTGAAGTAAAGCCCATGCAAACTAGAAATAACTTGAAGGGAAGAAAAAAAATCCTAGGTGAAGCTGTACAAAAACTATGGCACAAGGATGAGATCTTCAGTGATTTTTTTAAACTAATTAAACTATTTACCGGGAAAATTCTTTGTTTCCTTGGAAATAATATTTAATTTCTTACTAATTTAAGTGATACTTCTATATAGTATAAAAACACCTAAAGCTTGAATTCTTTGAAGATATGGCACTGTGAAAATGGTGTAAATGAGAACAATTTAATTCCATTTAGCAACTACACAACCAGGTGAAAGTTTATCAACAAGCAAAGATGCAGAAAAGTTCAGAATATGCTAACACTAGAGATTAGTTATATTATATGCTGTGTTAACACAAGTTATGTTCTAGAATAAACCCATTCATATTCAACTTTTTGTTTGCGTTTAATTAAATTCCTAACTCCAGTGTTTCATGGTGAAGAAATCAGGGTCAGTCAATGCTGAATTTCATTTCTGCTGGAGAATAAAGAAGGAAACTGCAGAGCAGAAATATGGTCTTGTAACTTCAGCTGAAACAACTATTTGTTTGGGATGGTGGAGAGGAGGAAAAAAGGATTTTCTACTGAGAAACTCCAAACCTAATCTCTTCCTGACAATTTTCACTAGGATTTTATGATGTGACAGTTAGGCTTTGAACTTAAAATCAAAACCAGAATTATCTCTTGATGTGGTAATATAATGGAGTGGTTGCACTATGCTGAGGTGTATGGGTTATCCCAGCTTTGAGAGAAGAGGATCTGTGCCAGCACATTTACTGCAGTACCACTCCAGCCTTCAGGAAAGTTATAGGAGAAAATTACTCTACAAAAATGTTTTAAAAAAACCCACAAAACTCTGTCCTCTGACTGAGTCAGACAGAAGTGAGAAAGTCAGTCGTTTTTTTCCCCTGACCTTAAATGAAACAAAGGCAGAAGAAAAGGTTTAAATTATGATTAAGCTAAAATGTTTTAGAATTATCAAAATAATAAACATAAAAATATAAAATAATATACATACACTATCTGTATATTATTATATACAGAGACAAAGAAGGTTAAGGAAGAAAGTATTTTCAAAGATGAGGTACCTCAACAAACCCAGATTAGAGATTTTCAGTCTTCACCTACATTACAGAATAGTAGAAAGAAAAATGTATATTTCAGTATTTAAAGGCTAGTAACTTTCTTGAGAAGGACAGACATGGACTTTCAACTTAGAGAAATGCTTGATGATGAAGCAGCCTGTCAGCTCTGTGGAATTGACACAAGATGACAGTTTTTTTATTACATGCAATATTACATTTATTTATTTATATTGTTTTTAGCCTTTGCAACTAAAGGCTGCTGTAAGATAGGTTACACCGGAGAAACTGCAGTTCATGTTTAGCCCTTCTCCTGTGAAACTGAATTACTACAAAACTTTAATTTTACTATAATATTGTGAGGGAGGTTAGTCCTCAAAGATTTTTATTTTATTTTAATCTCTCTCTTTATAAATATAAAAATATATCTTTTTGTAGACAAGCGAGAACAGACAGATCTGAGAAACATTCCTCTAATCAAGACATAGAAGCTCAGACATCGCAGCCCAAGAAGCAAGGAACAGTTCAAAACTACAGTCCTCTGTGTGCAGGGTTTCTAAATAAACCACTGTGTGTGAGAGGGTACACAAATCAAGGTGCTGAGCAGACTTACAGCTCCAGACTGGTAGTTCAAAATCAGACCCTACAACCCGTTACCTCGAATGACTTGATTTTGTAGCCTTGCTAGAACTCTTCCAGAGGACCTATTTGCTGGAGAAAAAAAAAAGAAAAAAGAAAAAAAAAAGAAAAAAAAAAAAGAACTGGTTACCATTGTCACTGCAAGTAAGCTACAGAGGACTGGACTTGGCTGTTTAGTGAAAGAGAAGGAAATGAGGTTGATAAATGTAGCAGAACCAAGATGCATCAGGACAGGGCTAACATGGTCCTGCTTTTCCTTCAGTTTTTTGATCCCACACAGATCCTTCCTCCTTTTTTTTAACCACCACAGTTTTACAGACAGGGATGGTTCTGCAGAAGGATGCTGAGCTCCCCTGCCTGTGGCAAGTGGGATGGTCATAGATGTTGGCAGCCAGTACAGGCTTGTGACACTGAACATTTGAGCAGACAACACTGAGCTGAGCTACAAGTGTATGGCATGGGAGCTGATGGTTCTGAGGAGCTGATGGTTCTGAGGTAAGAGGAGGTTTGGAGTGGATTTGCCGGAGAGAGCAAATTACTCAGAGGAAGCATGTTTTGGTTAGACTGTAGACTTTGGTTTATCAAGCCTTGGAGTGGGACAGAGGAGGGCTGTGAAGGTCTCTGACTGGAAGCTGTAAAGGTGAAAAGGATGACAGGGGATTAAATAATGCTGCAGATCTGTGAAGAGGGCTTGAGCCTTTTTGGAATGGCTGGAAACCTCAGGAAGCTGCTATCAGGAAGGACTGGGCCAGCTACTAGGAGCTACTGACCCACCTGGGCACCTTCATCCAGAACACTGCTGAGAAAGCAAGAGTACTTGCTGTCTCCTTGGCCTCGTTTGCTGTCAGAAATGCAGTAGCTGCAACATAAGTCAGCTCTCACTGCTAATCCTCTGAAATTTGGTTTCTTAGACATTTAAGCAATGAGTAGGAAGTAGACTTACATTGTTTTAACAATTTGTGTCTAAACAAATCTAGACTTACTATCATAAATCCAGTGCTTTCTACAATCATCATCCTCTTATTTTTCAAGAGCTTGAAGTAAGTGTTATAATGATTCATCAAACTCATTTCATTTTGGGATTATTTTTAGGTGCTGGCAAGTGAAGTTATGAGGAATATATGTTGATACTATAGAAAGGTGAGATGCAAAGATTGGAGAGAGCCATTTAAAATCTATGTGCTAGCCAGCATCTGTGTCATATTTCAAAGGCATATTTAAAAGCTGCAATAAATGAAGATTTGCTGGATTTTGTTGTCAGTTGTAATAGGCTTAGGGTTTACGTATGTGTGCATATCTAAGACGAAAAGAGTTCCTTGCTAACAACAAAGTGGGAAAAGAACTGTGCCTTCTTGTATTTACTTGCCAATATAGATTACAGCTAGCTTTATAGGTAGAACAATCTGGAAATCTAGGAGTGGCATTTTGGCCTCAGAAGCAAAATTTTATACAATCGTATACAGGTATGTAATCACACAGATGAGACTGCTTTATCTACTTGTTAGTGCTCTCTCACTGAGTTCATTTATTTCATTTATGCTTCAAAACTGAAGAATATGGTTAAAAGCATTCCTGAACTTCTGTTATATTTCTATCAAATTTACCATAATGGGGAACTGACCCATGGCAGAGTCTCATAGACAAACATTTTGCTCAAATAAGAATAATACCATGGACATTTAAGGCAATCCAACTGTGTTTAACACTACCTAGGATCTAATTTGTAGTGTGTAAATATTGGATATGCATGTTGAATAACCCAATGACCATAAATATATTTTTGAAAATGAATGGAGAAATATGCATATATGAAAGATAGAAAACAGACCATGAAACAAAATAAATGAAAGAAAGTGGAAAAATGAATAGAAAAGATTAGTATAACCTTAAGGTGTGAGAAGCAAAGCCTGTTTCCAATAAGGAAAACATGCTTTGTACTTTTGTGGTGCATTGTTCAAACCTCATTTCCTGACAGAATATTATGCTGACGGAGATTCTCTGTTCTTCTCTTCACCTAATCTGTTGTCTCTCCTTCTTGAAATAAACAGAGAAACATGAAGTCACGGTACTGATCATGAAAATATAGATTTCAAAAGATTAAACAAGCAGGTGGTTTGTGAAATCTAGTTACATCATTTCTCCCCACCATCTGTATTTCTAGTCTTTTCTCTGGAATCATTTCAATGATGCCTTTCTCTTGTCTACCTCCTCTTTTTTTTTTTTTTCCTTC
The DNA here is from genome assembly GCF_009769625.2 of Cygnus olor. NCBI lineage: Eukaryota > Metazoa > Chordata > Aves > Anseriformes > Anatidae > Cygnus > Cygnus olor. Next base: position 82,618,923 of record NC_049169.1, read on the forward strand.
CCAAAAAAACCTGAAGTAATGGAAAAAAAATCTAAAAAATATATCTTTAAAATTTTATCATCATTACATCTTCCTTCCACTTCATAACCATGCCTTACACAGTCTTTCTGTTTTGTGTTCTCATTAAAAAATCACCCCAAAGTAGTTTGCTTGTTGTGGTTTTTGCCACTTTCCTGCAATCATAATAATGTGTGCTCATGTGTTGGTACAACACTTTATCACTGCTGAAGTGCTTCTGAAAGCACAGCCTGCACTGAGTTAAATCTGCATTGGAATTCCCTCAGGAACAGGCTACTCTTTAGGATTTATAAAAGTTCAGCCCCTATTCTCAGGTCGTATTCAAAAGTAGCATTTTGAACTATTATTATTCACTATTTGTAAATCTGAATCCAAGTGCATTTGAGCCAAATTGAGCATTTCCAATTTATTCACTGGGATTTAGCTCAGAAGCAAAAAAGTTCCTGTTCAACACTGAATTTCAGACTCTCTTAACATATTTTTCCAATAACAAGGTCTTTCATACTTTCAAAGGAAATACAACAGTTTCTTCTACTAATGCTGCTGCAAGAATTGCCTTTGACATGTCATCTCAAAGTATATATTATAAATAGAAGAAGTTGTAAACAAAGCTACAGTTAAGCTGCTCGATAGCCTAAAATCTGCACTAAGCTGTAGAAGCTTTACTATGGGAGTTTCAGCTCTCCAGCTAATTCAATTTGTGAACTTAATACTGAATATTAATATGAAGTAAAGCATTGTTCTGGTGTATACTCTATCTTTTCAGTCAAAAAATCTTCCAAATATTCAAGTGAAACTAAATCACACTGTCGCTCTGTAACTTACAGCTAAATCTTATCCATAATGAAATGAACTGTGGCACATATATTAATTAAAATACATCCTTATTTCTCTATTGTCAGTGTTGAAATTAACTTGGGAGAAGCGAGAAACAGTATTTATATGCAGCTGTAGTAGTGATTTTGCTTTCCATTTGCATATTAAAACTTGCATTCCAGCAAAGTAAATGACTTTGATAGATTGCCTTACACATAACTATTGAATATTTTTACACACCTTAAAAGAACTCAGATAACTTTTAACATAAATCTGAATTTCCACACAGGGATAATTTTTATACCCTTTAAATTTTTAAAGCATTTTCATTTTCTCAGTGAGAGTTTTAATAAATATTGTCATATACTTCTAAATTAAAAAGGTTTTGAAATTAAAATTTAATAATTCTTTTTTCACTATTGACTGATACCACTTCAAAAAATATTGAATATACTGGATTTGACTACTGAATATTGGATTTGTGGTTTTGTTTATTTATTTTTTTTTTTTTTTGCCTTATACATAACCTGACTGGAAGTTTATGTTCTATGTATGCTGTCCTTGAGAATAGCCACGTACAATGCTATGTTATGACAGCATTTCTGGTATCAACGCACAAACTTTATTCCATATTCTCTTTGCTGTTTCTGAGCACTCAAACCAAAAACTTGGTCTATCTCCTTGACGTCTTCTGCTAGGTGAGAAAAAACGCAGCAATAGGGTGAAACCAAAGACATATTTAGCTCCATAGCCTGTCTCCACATACTCACAACAGAGGATTTCTAGCAGACAGACTCCTCTCCTAACTACATCTCCTTGCTTCAGAATCCTCAGCTCTGGACATTTTTTGTTGCATTTCCCTTGATGTACCCAAGCTCTCGCCTTGGAATTGACAGTGAAGGATTTCCTCCAATTCACCTTTGCTGTCCCTCTCATGATTTTACAAATAAAGATGTCATATATCTGCCTTTACATGACTAATATGGACTTTTTATCACATTTTTTCTGTCATTTTTTTCCATCTAACAAAATCCTAGTCAGAGTAGCCATTCCTCCCACGGATGCTGCTTTGATAGAGAAGTATCTTTGATACTTCCTTTTGCCATTTCTATCATAACAGTTCTGAATACAGAAAGAAGAACAACATGAAGCAGCCAAAATATAGGGGCACCACAGATTTATATAGCACTGTAATAATGTTATTTGCTCTCTATTCCTCTATATCCTAGCAATTCCTAGCATTTTGTCTGTTTAGTCTGTTTTCCTGACCTCTAATGAGGGTAAGCAGTAATCCACTGGCTTCCCTGAGCGTTACTAAAGCTCCTACACAGCTTCTTCATTATCAGATTTTCCTGTCCCAATCCCATTTGGAAAGTGGGCAGCAGCAGAACAGATTGTAGCTCACTCTGGTACACAAAAACAAGAGATTGTTCTGATGTTGCTGCATTACTTGCCTTTATGGGCAGGAAAGCACAAAAAAATGCATGGGTCTTACAAACAACACTCTTGGAAAAACTGCTTCTCCTGTTCCTCAACAAGGCATCCTTCACACCCTCTCATGGAGTTAAGCCAAAACTTCCTCCACAGAAAGCAATTGCTCTTTCACCTGTCCTCTCCGCTTGATGGAAATACATGAGAGCTGTGACAATTGTGCAGTAGCTGACAAGCCTGGACGTGTCTTATTTTGGTATCCTTCCCAACAGAACATCAGTTATCTCACAACTGTGCCAACAACCCAAATCTGGTATCAATCTCCGTTGTAAAGAATGAAATATTTATTCAGTTAAGAATTGAAGCAACTGGCTTGTGTCATCCTTAAAGACACTTCACAATCCTACATGTCTGAAACAGGGAAGGGAAAAAATAATACAGTACTACAATTTGTCGCCTGAATGTTCTGAAATGTTGACTGATGTTTTGCACATACAGGCATTGCTTCTGACCAAAAGTCTTTAGGACAAAGTCCTTGTATATTGTTGTAGATTTCTGCCTTTCTTTTCTTCATTTCCTTTGTCTCTCTTAAATCCCTCACACTTCTGTCTCTGCTGACATTTTTTCTGTGGCCTAAGGATGTCAGGAAACTAATTTTTTCATTTTCACCTTCTCCTGCATGACTACAAATCCTGTCTTACACCCACAGAGCACAAATGGATTGAAAAGGTATAAACACAATGATAAAAGTTTAGACAGGAATATAAATTGATAAACACATGAGAGGAAAATTTTCAGGGGTCTTTTTAAATAACAAAATTTTAAACAAAATATCTCTTTTTTTTTTCTCTGAATGCAAACTAATCTTCAGAGGGTTTTGTTGTGTTATTATTATTATTATTATTAAATTGTTAACTTAATACTTAAGATTTGATTCTTTTCAGATTTTGGCTATACAGTCAAAATCGCTGCTGGTAGGATTTCTACATCCCTCCTTAGAGATATCCAAGAAATCTCTAACATCTCCTTCTCTACCCTCTCTTCACAAAACATTAAAAGGTTGTTGTCAGTATGGTAATAGAGATGTCAAAAATGAAAATCAGTTAAACAGTGTTAAAAGTACAAAATTTGTGATGTCAAAACTAAAACCATGACATTTAGGTTCTTTTGTCTGTAGGGAACTGAAACTCAGACATTTTATGGTGCTATCATTTTCTATTGCAGGTCACATATAGATTAATCTTCTAAAAGATGACTTCAAAGGCTTAATCTTTGAAAAGGATTACTTTTATTTAGGCTCTTTCATAGACATTGTCTAGTCCAATCTGACAAATGCATCCAATACTTTAGTGCGAAAACTAATATTCTCACACAAACAAGTGCTTAGGTCATGGTTTCTCTTGCAACCATTTTTTTCCCCTCAATAATAAACAGTAATTTTAGTACACAATTTTTCACTAATAGGTGTAATCTATAGAAGGTTTTGCACTTGAAGGTTCATAAGACATAAGGGATATTGTTCTCAATATTCTGTGCACCATTTTTAAAAATTAAAAAAAAAAGAACTAGATGGTGATTTGTAAACTTTGCTGGTTTATTTTTTCTATTTTTCTGAGAAAGTTATTTTTTCATTCTTCTTGTAAACTCCTCCATGAAGGGCAATGAGTTATTCTGCATTGTTCATCAAACATACTAACTTTTCCAACAGAAAATTTGGGAAGTGCCCCCTCCCTGCCCCCCCGCCCTTTTCCAGAAGGCCTATGTACCCTAACAAAAACAGTCAATATGATAGCCTTTCTCCTCTCTGTCACCAGACTATAGGACTTGCCATTCTGATTCAAAACATCCTTTCCAGGACTCATTATTTATTTATTTGTTTACTTTAATGATGGCAATAATAGATGCTTTGGGAAAAAGCAAATTGATGTTAGTGTATATGACACATCCCTGAGTATTCTTTTCTTGTCTGCATTTACTTACAGAGGTTAGGAGACTTACTGAATCTGGTAAAGTCTAACTATTTAGTAACTTGAGTAATGTCATTCTTCTCCTTTAATTCTAGTGGAAATCTGCCATACCAGTACTGAGTAATATCATCGAACATATCAATACAGCATTTACATAAACCAGAAAGTTGCAGAACATGAGAAAGGTGCATTGCAAGGAACAGCATGGACAAGGCATTGGTAATATGCTGGACTGGCCAAATACATCTATTTATAATACTGCACATAGTCTAATATCACACATTCAATTTTGGCAAACAAACTAGTTCTGTATAGAAAAGCAGTGACAAGAATACTAATTTAAAAAAAAATGGTTGTTGACGTCTGGCTTATAGAATGAGTACTGAACTTTTGTTATGTTGAATTAATTCAGGTGACTATGGAAAAATAGAATGCATATGTACATACATAACCATCCTGAGAAACAATTTAGAAAAGTCTACAAATTATGTCAAGCCATATTAATTTGAATAGAATTGCATGCAAATTTCAAGCACATTTTTTTTAATGTAAAAAGTAGCTTTCATCAGAGGTAGACTTTTCCATGAGAGGTAGAGACATTTATTTTACCTCATAAGTAATCATTGTGTTTTCTTCAGCTGCATTGTCATAGCAATTATAATTCAAGATTTACTACTCTGGCAGTGTGTCACAGTGTGCCACTGTGAGGGCATTGTACCCCTTACAATTTCTGCCAAATGTTGGTGTTTCAATGACGTGAGAAACCTTTTCAATTTCTGAGTGTCAAAAGCAGTTCTAAAATCTGACATAGGAATTTCCAGTGTTTCTAAATGTTATTTGTTTAGAAATTAACAGACTACAGGTGACAAAAAATAGTAATTGTACACAGGATTGGTAAAATTTTGGTTGGGAACCAGGTCCAAATTAAACAAATTTTTTTTAGATTTATTACAAATCTAAATTGGGAACAAATTATAAAACACTGTCAGATTAATATCACTGAAGCTGAACAGCTCTTTATTCAGAAAACAGGTAATCATGGGCACGCTGGCCTGTGTATTGAGGATGAACACCGCCTGTCTTTGGAGGGAAAGTTCAAGCATCCCATCTATTTGGATCTTGTTGCCACTTCTGAATTTCCAAGAAGAGTGCTTGTAGGACAAAGTTGTTGTTGGACATGTCATAGGACATTCTGAACAGCTACCCATGTGAAATATATGGCCTTGTTCTACTAATGCAGGGAAGATTCCTGTGCAAAGAAATCAATCACTAATTGATTATTAATGCCGTAGAAATTATGGGTTTTCACAGAAATGCTAATGAATGTATGATAAGAATTAAAACCGAGTCAAAACCAAGTCTTCTTCTGAAAGAACAACCCGATTCAACATCAGCTGCTATCCTCATCTCAGATAACCCAGCACTACTTCTATATAGTAGCCATATTAACAACTTCTTGTATTAACTGTGTCACCAGAGGGCAAAGTTTACACAGGCTCCTAATTCCACAGAATGACTTTTCTTAAACAGGATGAAAACATATTCGGAATTGACACCACAAAAGAGTAGCACAATAGAGGAACAAAAGGAGAGGGGGAGCAGTTGGCTTCCATCACTTTCATGGTTTCTTGGGGTGGGGGCAGAGCTGCTAGCAAGCCCCAGTGTTTCTGGGATAGACACCAAATCCGTGCTGAGAGCAGAGTGGTGGAGCATAGGGACAGCCCCTCTCCTCAGCTGTGGCAACACAATTCCCTCAGAACAGGGAAAAAGAGAATAGTTAGTGTATCAGCACTGCCTCAAGGAATGGGCACACTTTGCTCAGGGTAATAACATCGCTCTTTCAGCATCTTGGGTACCGTTTTTTCATGGTTATCATCATGAATGGAACCAATCTACAAACTCAAAATCATTTTTTTCACCAAACATTATAAATAGTGCTTCCCCTTCAAGAGATATAATACATCCAACTTATTAATTTCTTGCTTTGAATATGTGTAATTCTTGCTTGCATCCTTTATGCTGACTCCTTCATAGTCAATGCTATTTATGCAACATATAGGCTTATGCAAATGAGAAGAAAGTACTTTTGCACAGGAGAAAGTGGACTCACTGAAATGTAAATCAAAACCACAAAGATAAAGCATAGTTTGCATCCTCTTCAGGACTTTCTACAGAAATATGGAGGGCAGAAGCACAATGATGGCTGTTTTTATTGCTGTTTTTTTTTCTTTTCCTTTTCCTCTGTGACTAATGCCTCACTGTTGTGAGTATGTGATAGGCTACTACTCAGAAGTCAGCATTCAATGTTTGCATTTAGAATACAAAATAAAAATGAGGAAAAAAATCAAGTAGTTTATGATTAGGACAAAGATGCAAGTTTGTTTTTTTTTTTCCAGCTCTGCTTTTCAGTAAGAGGGATGATACCTATGTGACTGAAGAAAGGAAAACATAGAAGGGAAAAAAAAAAGATTTTATATGCAGATTATGTATGACAAAGAAACTTTTTTCTTGTTTTCTAGTATTGTTCCTTTGAATTCTTTAGTAGTCTGACCCATATATGCCGCAAGAATTATTCATAGACCATTCTTTATGGAAACAAGGAATAAGAGGAGCATACCCTGACTAGAAAAAAGCAAAAGAACACATTGTTGAGATGTCTATATTATTAATAAAATACGTTATATACATCAGCTAAACCACAAGTAAAGATCCTGAACCTTGCTTACCTCCCACAAAGCCAAACGTCTTACTGGAACAGCTTTTCTCCAGCACTGTTGCTGATTTAAGCGTGTGTCCTCCAGGAAATTCTGACATTTTTATTTTCTTTTCATTTGAAAATCAGTAAGAAATCAATGAAAGCTAGGATTCCATGGTTTCCTGTAGACCTGGTTCCTCTTCTGGGCTGCAAGATGACTGGATCCTGGTTTCCAAGACTAACTGTAGAACAGATTTTTGAAGAAAATGATGATTTTATTGATGGAAAGTGATAATGGAAAGAATGGTTACGTTCAGTAAACAATCCAACAAAAGCAGCTTTTGACAAGCTCTAAGCATTATTTCTCTCTGGCCCACTGTTTTTTTGTTCCTACTGTATTTTCTGTGAAACCATGCCTGAAAGCTATTAAGTGTAATACACTTAACGGTCATGCAATTTTAAACAGAGTTGTACTGTCTAACAGCTTTGAGAACTTAGAGTATGTCCATGACTTATGAGATAAGCAGTGCAAGAGACCTACTGCACCTTTCTCTTTCTGTGACTGTTATTTCTTGTTAAGGTACATACGTATTCAAAAAGAAAAATCATCTGATGTTATTTCTGATACTTGTTTCTGATATTAATTGCTCATATATTCAATAGTAACTTGCAATTTCATTCCATGGCATGTGAACAGAAATTTCCCTTCTTAAAAAGGATTTTTTTATTATTATCTATTTATTTATTTTTGGACAAACTAGAAGTAACCAAACCAGTCTTGTCAATCACAGTGCATTTTACCTGTCACAGAGGGTGAATTTAATTGCTTTAATTAAGCTGGAAATCAAACACAGATCTGACCATATAAGGGAAACAAACCCATTGTTGTTAAAACTGACAAAGTGTGAAGGTCACACCTTACATATTAATATATTCTTCCATGTGACCTTCTGTTGTAAACAAAGAATATTAAATGCTGTTATTCATCTTCTTCTAATGAACATATATTACTCTGGAGTCTAATGAACAGATAAAACATCTTTGTTCATCAAATATTTATTAAAGTAATATTTTCTATGCTTACCAATTAGAAGGGTATTTTATTACAAATTTAGAGCATGCCAACTTCGAAATCCTTGGAGACTAAGCGCCTGAGAATGCCAAGAAACAAAGAATGGTCTTCAGCTCATTATCTTCACATGGCTATTTTCAATAAACAAATATGAATATATAATAATAATAAAACCAGTGTTAGGCCAAGGGAATAACCAGTGGGTTTAGTAATTCCTTTTTCAATCACTGGTCTTACAATAACCAGTTATCTCAGCGTTCTCTGAACATGTGTAAAAGGTACCCTGCATCAATGTTATTTGCAAAGAATTTGTTCCTGCTGTCATCCTGTTACAGCCATTGTCTAAATAAACATAACACAATGCAACAGTGTTGTTCAGTAAATACGTACAAATATATGTTCACCAATAAATAGTATATAATGTCATAAAAGCATATGGTATAATCTTTCTGTGGTATATATAAAAATATTCACACGCACACACAGTTCGTACAGCCCTTCCTGTTGATCCTTTGTACCTGACAACAGTTAAATGTCTTAGGGGCACAAGGGTTCACATCTCTACAGCAAGCTGAAATACTGGTGGTAGGCACTATCTACTTACAATTGCATGTTAATACCAAGGAAATGCAATGAATATTCTATGTGGATGTTCTTAGCTTTTGCAACCTTGTCAGCTTCAGTTTTTGGAGAAGCCAGTAACATGCATAGATTTCAGCAATCAAATATTTTCTCTGGTGTTTTTGTTAGTTTTTATGAAAATAACTGTCACATAAGTCACTATCAGATTTTTCCTACAGATTCATTAAAACTTTTATGATTACTAATAAATAGAGCATAAAATATTTTGCATGTAGAATAAATACTTTTCTTGGGAAAGAAAGGGCTAAAAATTCACAAGCAACAAGCCCTTACAACTGGATTATCTTTAGCAAATGTGTGAGCAATGTATTTTGATAAACAACAGTTTAGACATTTTTCTTTTTTCTTTCTGGCATCTGATGTTGGAAACTGCATTTCCATAACAAGCACTTATCTGAAACACTCAAAACAGCCAACCTTAAAAATCTGTTAAAACTGACATATTGCTTTGGTTTTCTTGCATTAAGCTGGTAAGAGCAAACAAGGATTTATTGTACAATTTACATAAGGGAAAAGCCATTTTTTCTCCAATGCAGGACATTGGTGCCCTCTGCTGTCAGTTTGCTGAGTATCATGGGCTTGTTTTTTTTTTTTTTTCTTTCCAATACCAGTGAAATTGCTTTTAAATTGTTATTAGCGTGTCACAATTATGCTTAGAAATTACAGTGTAAATGTGAAAATAAGTGCTTTGCTTTTTCTTTCCAGCTCTTACAGACTCCATCAAGAGATAAATGTTCCATACAAAGATCTAATTTTTCTGCCCTCTATAAACAGTTTTCCATTATAGCATGCAAACATAATACACAGCAAATACTTAACCATGCACTCTGGAATTCTTCTGTGTGTCCTCAGATTTGTTTGTAGCCTTAAGAAAGTAGTGGGTGGTATTGTAGTGGTTTTACTCGGGTGGGTGACCGAGCTCCACCACAACCGCTCTCTCACTCCCCCTCCTCAAAGAGGAACGGGGAGAAAATACGATGAAAAGGGCTCCAGGGTTGAGATAAGGACGAGGAGATCACACAGTAATTATCGTGACGGGCAAAACAGACTCAGCATAGGGAGATAATAGATTTATTGCTTATTCCTAACAAGCTAGAGAAGTGAGAAACAAAGGAAAGCAAAAGCACCTTCCCCCCCATCCACCCTCTTCCACCTCCTCCCCCCGAGCGGCGCAGGGGAACGGGGGAGTGGGGGTTATGGTCAGTCTATAGCGCTGCTTCTCTGCTGCTCCTTCTCGGTCACCCTCATCCCCTGTGCTATGGGGTCCCTCCCACGGGATGCAGTCCTTGCCAAACTGATCCGATGTGGGCTGCCCACAGGCAGCAGCTCTTCAAGAACTGCTCCAGATATGGGTCCGTACCACGGGGTCCATCCCTCAGGAGCAAACTGCTCCAACCTGGATCCCCCACAGGCAGCAGCTCCTGCCAGGTCACCTGCTCCTGCGTGGGCTCCTCAACACAGGCTACAGGTCCGGCCCAGAATCTGCTCTGGCAGGGGTCTTCCACAGGCCGCGGCCTCCGTCAGTGCAGGTCCACCTGCTCCACCGTGGTCTCCTCCACGGGCTGCAGCGTGGAACCCTGCTCCACCGTGGTACTCCATGGGCTGCAGGGGGACAGCCTGCTTCACCATGGTCCTCACCACAGGCCGCAGGGGACTCCTGCTCCGGTGCCTGGAGCATCTCTCCCCCTCCTTCTTCACTGACCTTGGCGCCTGCAAGGCTGTTCCTCACTCCTCTCACTCTCCTAGCTGCTGTGTGTGGCACAGTGGTTTTTTTTTCCCTGTCTTAAATATGCTCTCACAGAGGTGAGAAACAACATCGCTTATTGGCTCAGCTCTGGTCAGCAGTGAGGCCCTTACCAAACATGGGGCAGCTTCTAGATTCTTCTCACAGAAGCCACCCCCATGGCACCCTGCTACCAAAACCTTGCCATGTAAACCCACTACAGGTATGTGGGTTTGAAACCTTAGTAAGGATAGGTAACATTCAAAACATTCTCAGTACATGAAGAAGTAGCTGTGGTTTAACCCAGCAGGCAGCTAAGCACCACACAGCCATTCACTCACCCCCCACCTGCACCCCTCAGTGGGATGAGGGACAGAATCAGGAAAAGAAAGGTAAAAGCTCTTGGATTGAGATAAAGAATGTCTAATAAGACAGAAAAGGAAGGAATAATAATTATAACTATTATATAATTATAACTATTATTAATAGTAATAACAGAAAGTACAAAGCAAGCAATGCACAATGCAATTGCTAACCACCTGCCGACTGATGCTCAGCTTTTCTGCAAGCAGCAGTCCCGCCCAACCCCATCCAGCCACCCCACATTTATTGTTCAGCATGACACCACGTGGCATGGGACACCCTTTTGGGCATCCCAAGCCAGCAGTCCTGGCTGTGTTCCCTCCCAGCTCCTGGTGCACCCCCAGCCTCCTCACCGGAAGGGCAACACCAGGAACTGGAACGTCCTTGGCTCTGCGTGAGCACTGCTCTGCCCCAACTGGAACATTGGCAGGTTATCAGCGTTATCATCACCCTAAATCCAAAACATCCAAAAGCATCGTATCAGCTACTAGGAGGAAAATTAACTCTACCCCAGCCAAAACCTGGATAGAAGTCAATGAAAGCACTTCCAATAATGTTAACATACTCTGGACCTGCCTCAAAAGCCATCGCTGCATCCTACAGTAAGTCTGTCTGCCCATCTGCTCACCTGATTAAGGGTAAAACACCCTCCTCCAAATTTCAGGGCAGCCCTGCTGCTGGTTAACTCAGTGGAAGGACTGGTGTAAAGCAAAAGGAAAGATGTGGCTGGGATGAATAAAACATTTCATCCAGAAGTCTTGAACTTAAGAGGAAATTTAAGTAAACTACCACACCTGTGTCAAAATGCAGAGGCAGAGTATAGGCCACAGCTGCTGCTTCTTTAACAGCTTTCCTCAGACAACAAGAGGTTATTACTGAGTTTATATATGTTTATACATGGTGCTCAGACAAAGTGATAATGAATATGGCAAAGACTGCTTATGCCCTATTCCCAGTAAAGTATGAAATGTTAAGAAGCAGGCAAGCGTGTGTTATATCTAGTAACTACTTGTCCTGGCACCATCTGAGTTTTTCAAATACCTGAAAGTGCAGCTAATTTCATTCTTGAAGGAAATTATGTAAAAGTGTAAGAATCAACAGGATATCCTGGGTCCAGGACTGCAGGTTGGAATTCTAACCAAAGCATACAAAGTACAGAGATTTTTTAAGAATAGAGGAGAGCAGCAGAGGAGATTATTCCCTTCTGAAATTCAATATTGTTATTATTAAATTAAAAGAAGATAATTTATTAGTTACTGCTCAGTAGCTGGAGTTGCCCTATCCTTTGACTGGAAATAAAGGCAGGTCAAAAGACTCATGAGCAGGATGTCAGGGGTACCGAGGGTTTTGGCTGTCAGAAGAGATTACCAGACTAGAGGCATTACCAGACTAGAGGCACAGAAAGGCAAAAAGAAACGACAAAAAATCTATATCTTTTGCTTAACTAAACATAAATTAAAGGAATAACAAATTTAAAATTTTCTTTCATTGTCTTGAACATTTTCTTTCAGAAGTAGCACTTAATGGCATTTTTTGATTCAGGTTTATTCTGAGAGATGCTTGCACAAGAAGCCTTCTCTTGGACTAAATTCTGTGTATTAGAATCCTTCCTTCTATTCCCTTTATATTTTCATACATTTACTACTAAAAACCATTAAGTCTATTCAAGACAGAACATCTTTCTACCTTTTACCACCTTACCTCACCAAGATCCCCACTTCTGCAGAGTACAAACATGTGCAATGTGTCTCTCCATAAGAACAGGCAAGGATCCTGAATTCAAAATACATATGATACGAGAGGCAAACTAAACAAAACCATCCTTGTATCTCCGAAAAACTCATTTAAATTTCCTAACATAACAAAGCAGATGTGAATCTACTGCCTGGAGGTACACTGTGGCACACTTAACACATTGCCAAACAGATGCCCCTCAGATGGCTAAAGTTGTTTTTTTGCAACATACTGCTACCTTTAGTGCCTCAGAAAATTGTTATTGAAATCACTCTCAAAATAGCCAAAACTGTCTAGGAACTAACAAGAGCGATGAAATTGTACATATTCTACCCAAGAATATTCCACTTAATTTTCTTAGTATTCACCTGTTTGTGTGGTCTTAAATACCCCAGAAGTTGCTACTTCCTTCAGGATTTACTGTTCCTGGAACTTCAGTGTAATTTCCTTCCAATATCAGAACAGGCAGCAGCTTTAAATGACTGTGACACCTGCTGGGCTAACCAAAAATCTTTTCACAGACACGGTACCCTGCTCTGTTTAGGTATTTCAGATGGGCCAGTACCGGTAATATTCAGAGCTTAAAATTTCTTATGATGGAGGAGTGTTGGGGAGAATCCTCCCTGGTAGGTTCCCTGGTGCCAATTTAGGCAGACCTCTAGTTTCCCCTGTGGAGAGAGTCCCAGACTGTGCACTTCAGAGAATGCAAATCTCCCCTAAGAAAACTAGGGTTTTACTCACAGCATGAGAGAGTGACTGTTTTTTATCACCAGGTCAATATGAAAGGTAAGGTCCACTATCTCCTTTACAAAAAGGGCTCAGGGGCAACACAGTTTAATAGAATGGACTTTCTCTGCAAACTCGATAGGACCTTTTCATGCCCTGTTTAGTGAATTTGTGAACAATGCGGCCATATAACCTGCACGACACATTTATTACTCCCTCATTGGTATACAGCTATTCTTTATCATACGCGCGCGCACACACACATATATATTTCCTACCCAGTATATACCCATATATAATATATGATATTGTAAAAGAAAAGTAAGACCGTTCACTTAATAAATCACTGTCCACCTTTGAATCATTTTTTCTCCCTTTTCCACAAAACAATCCTTTCCTTAAGTACACTTTCCATGTCTCTCTATATAGTTCACATTTATTATTCAGAATCCTGCTAACTGTTGTTGAGTGTTAGGTCACGCAGACTGAAACATTTTGCTTTCTCAGACTGAAATATGTTGCTTTGCATTATTCCTGTTCTCCACAGCTATTGTTATTGGACATGGGAGTTTCTTTGGATGGATTATTGACTCTTCTAATAGCATGGGATAAAATCCATAGCTACATTTTCCATAATGCTCTCACGTAATGTTCACTGCCCAAACTGCTAGAATATATCAGGCAATCTGTGATGCCAGAAAAAGGGGAATGTGAAGGATCAGAATTAGAAATCTCATTTGGTGTCTTAAAGCTCAGTGATGCATCAGACAGTTTATTGTTTCTTTCAGAACAAAAAAGTCAAGATATAGTATTTCAGCATTTCTGAATATAAATAAAGTACTTCAAAAATATTTTGAAAGCTTTTTGTTTGGTTGATTGGTTGTCTTCTTGGTTTGTGGTTTTTGTTTGAATCTTTAATAAGGAGGACAGACAGCAAATTTTGGATCATTACAAAAGAAAGCATTATGGACTTTTCTTGGAAAAGAAGAAGGAAGACGGAAAAAGGAAGAAGAAAAAGGATTATTTTTTTTCTTTGCTGTACCAGCTCACATAGGGATCAAATAATAAGTAGAATCAGTATAAGATTGGAGGAGAGACTGGAAGGAGAAATTGTCTCTGTTAGTGTCAGTTAGATAGGCTCAGCTGAATTGTGAAAGGGGGGAGGTGGCGAAGGGGGGAAGAGTGCTATGCTGCAATGAAACAATGGATAAAAAAAACTATATTTCAAAATTTTCATTTTAATCTGCCACACCCAGCAGTTTCAGGTCCACTCTACTAAAAAATAAAAAATAATATAAAATAGAACTTCCTTTAGAGATTAAAAGCCCTTTGGTATGTTTTGCTGTTCTCATATAAAATAAAATGTCCAAGTCTCATCAGCAAGAAATCCATCCCATCCTTCACTTTGTTCAAAATTTTCCTTCATTAATGAGATTTTAGAAACCACTTTTAGTGCTAAAGATTTTTAGGAAATGGGCACCAAAATCTTGTGGATGTTTTCTCAATCAACACAGAGTAACATGAACAGATAATTTATCCAGCCAAGAACAGCTATCTTGGGGAGGTTCCAATTATGCACATTTTTACAATCAATCTATGGAGAGGACAAGAACTGAAGAGTCACTTCAGAAATTTAATTTAAAGGAGTTGCCACAGTCTGAGTCACTGTGATACTAATTCATACTAAGTAGTTGGCACTAGCATTTTGTTGTGTGCATTTGGACTTTTTAAACTGCTGTTCACAACGTAAAAGATCTCTCAAGCCACACACAGTTCACCTGAACTTTTCTTCTTATGAATGGAGGAAGGTTAATGTCATGAATGCTGGATGTCTGTTACTTCTCAAACAGCTGCTTGTGTTAGAGGAACAGAGCTTTGAAAACACAGCTCTTGCAATCTGAAGGAATTTCCAATCGCTTCTTCAGCACCCTTAAAATTAGTGTTTTTTTTGTTGTTGTTGTTTTGTTTTTAATGGTAAAATAGTGAACATCTCAAAAAGTAAGGCCCTGTGGAAATTATATAAAGACTGAACAGGTGGAAGCCTTTGCCAGCTCAAGGCTGAAAGTTTCTAACATTGCACATTTAGCTTTGCGTGTGTTGAACAGCTGAGGTCTACATGGCACTCTCTGATACAAAGGTGCACCTCACTTTTTGAGAAACTGATCTACTTCAAGAAATATTTGGTACAACCAAATCCATGTTTTACTCTGTCATTTTTTTTTCCTTCAGGCAAAATGCCCCATGCTGATAAAAAGTCCTTTTTCTTAAATCATATCAAGTTTTAGCAAGGTCAAATTTATGGCAAACTTGAAATTTTCTACTATAGGAAAATAAAATGGAAGTAGAAGCTAAATGAAATTTTAGTATTTAATCTGGTTAACTTCTAGAAGTTTAAATCAACTTCAGAACTTTAAAATTGCTTTTAAGAGATTTTGTTTGAAATTTTCACCTATTATTCACCTATTATTCTTCTGTTCTGAGAGTAACAGAAACAGCAATCTAATTTTTGTAGCAACAGGAAACTAAATAGTAAACTAAACCTAAGCTAAAGTGAGCAACAAATGAAAAAGTTTACATGGTAATGCAAACACTGGAGGAGAATAAAAAAGCTGTGAAGATATTTCTACAATTTACTGTAAAAGCTTGGGGTGTATAAATGACAAAAACAATGATCAGAATAGCCATGAGAATGACAATTTTGAAGTGGAAAGAATATAAAAAACCTGCCAGACATAAGTTCAGAAACCTGACTTTATTTACAAATCATGGTTTGTAAGCCCAGCATGAAATCTTTGGATACAAATCACTTTGGAGGAATTTGATTTGACACCCTACAGCTGGGATGATGATGTAAGTGATGAACAGAGTGTATTGCATTGCAAACACAATTTGTCTTTTTTTTGAAGCACTCAGCCATGCTCAAATGTAATGAAACCTATACGGCCATGTCTATTGAGATTTCAATGAGTGTGATACTCGCCATTACACTAGTGCATATAAGCTTCAAACTAAACTTCAGAGGAACCTCTGGCTTGGAGGTAGTTCACCAGACTCTGTTTTTCCTCATTAAATCTTCTAGTTAACAATGGTGACTGGAAAGCATCTATATCATGGTAAGAAAGGAAAACACTTTTTTTTTTCCTGAAAGAGCGCATAAGTAATTGTACTCTGTATGGTATAACTTCCTAAGACTGTTTATTTTGAAAGAAATTAGCTGTTCTTTAATTTTCTAAAACCAAGAAAGAAAAACCTCCAGTTAAATGTTCCTACTCTGCCTCAAAAATGCAGTACTTATGAAAATGAAATTTTGGCACATTACTTAGTGCATAGAAAACCAAACATACTTTCTAGTATGATTGTTTTTAACTTTTGTTGCAACTACTGCTGACATTAGACAAAAGAAAATTGCCTGCATGCATCATAGCTTACCCCAGTTCATCTCATAATCACCTTCAAGCAAGCAACTGAACATTTAATCCTAATAAACTGCTAGAGAGTGTGGTGGTAAAATCTTCTGGCTTCATTGCTCACAAGTGTTCTCTTGGCAGTACAGCTATTTCTAGCTCTCCTGCTGTGAAATGTACCACTATTAAATCTTTCACATGAAAATCAAAGAAAAACAAAACAAATGTATTAATTTTCTTTAATATTATTAAAGTTTTGAGTTGTTTATGACTTCTCCTTCTTCCTGGTTATCACTTACTGTAGTTATATAAAGGTTCTAATTTTCAAAACAAATTAAAGCACTTAGCTGCTTGCTCCATCTTAGTCCTCCTGAATGACTAACAACCACTCCGCCAGCACGCCCTTGTCTCTCCTCTAGTGAAATGGTGATAATACTTCTTGGTCTCACAGAGCTGTTCCTTTATATTTATGCAGATGAAAAAAAAATATATCCTAGAAGCTTGCCTATTCTAGGCTTTGTGGAGTATCCATATCTTCTTTCTACTAAGATCCAGTTCAGATGTTCAAATCCAGTCAGTATTAGAGTATGGGACATGGGAGGAGCAGTGGGGTGCAATACCAACGCCATTTAAAACCTCGTATGTCTTGACAAATAGTCTCCACTCAGAAACCCATGACCAATGAGTACTGCAAATTGTGGAACACTGACTTCAGCTGCAAGATGCACCAAATGAGCTATGCATCCTCTACCAACTTTCATTTTCAAAGAAACAATTCCATTTTGCATTATTCTAGCTCAGAGTGGGCCCTGTGGTGTAATCTGCAACACTAAGAAAAGGTTCTGCATTCCTAGACAGAAACTGGTACTACATGATTACCAGGTCTCCGCTGTGGTATCATCATCATTAATAGAAGTGGCTTTATAATTACCCTGGAACCACTTACAGCTGAGAGATCTACAGATGAAAAAGCAGTATCCTACAAGTATGCATAATGCCTCTCTAAGAATCACCAAAATCTGCAGTCTGGAAGGGACCTCTGGTGGCCTCTATTCCAATCCATGGCTTAATGCAGGACAAGTTAAAGCAGGTTACTTAGGCAGTGTCTAGTAACATTTTAAGTATCTCCAGGGATAGAGAACCCATGATCTCTTTATGCAACCTGTTCCAGTGCTGACTGCACCCAGGTTAAAAAATAAAAATTAAAAAAATCTTACATCAAATTGTAATTTCCCATATTGTCACTTGTGTTAATTCTATCCCTGTACACCCCTGTCTGGCTCTAACACCCCTGAACCCTTCCTGCATTAGTTAGGTAGAGAGAGAAACATGAACTCCCTCAAGTCTTCTCTTCCTCAAGCTGACCAAGCCCAACTCCCTCAGCCTCTCCTCCTACCTCCTGTGCTCCAGCCCACCCAGCCATCTTTGTGGCTTGCCACAGGACTTGCTCCAGTACGTCTCTGTATTGCATTGGAGATGCCAAAAGTGAATGCAGCACTCCAGATGGGGTCCTACAATTGTCAAATAAAGAAACAGAATCAATTCCCTCTACCTACTGGCTGAATTTTTGCTGATACTGCCCAGAATATGTTTGATCATCTTTACCATAGGGACAGACACATTGCTGACTTGTTGTCCCACAGATCTTTTTCTGAAAATCTGCTTTATAGCCATGGGCCCTCCATTGGTACTGTTGCCAGGGATTAGTCTATCCCAGATGCAGGACTTCCACCTCTGTTGAACTTCAAGAGATTCCTGCCAGCCCATTTCTCCAGCCTATGTCTCTCTGTCTTTCAGCATACTTACTGTTTCTCCCAATTTGATATCGTACCAAGCCACACGCTTACAAAGAACAAACTCTGCCCCATCATCCAGGTCATCAGCAACGAGTGGTGCCTCCCTGCTAACCAGTCACTAGTTGGACTTTGTGTCTCTGAGCCTGATGATCCAGCTGGTTTTCTGCCCAACTTATCCACTCCGCCAGTCCACACCTCACCACTTTGTCTAGAGCATGGGAAGCGGTGGGAAGAAAGAACAAAAACACTGGGAACAGAGAGGAGAGAGGACACTGTCCCTGCCAGAGCCTGTACAATGGCTGCAGGAGAGCAAACCCTGCTGTTTTAAAGAAACATTCAAAACTTCTGAAATGAATCTGAACTTTGGTCTAGGACTGGAATGGGAAATCACAATAGAACAGAACACCTCTTGATAGTTATTTTCTGGTTCATTTGGGAGTGAAATACTGCAAGTACCTCATTTGGTTTGCCATTATTTCTGTCTCTGCAGTACGATGCAGTCTCAGAAATCTGTGTAAAGATGTGCACTGATCCTGATGTGTTAGTAATCAGGATAGCAGAAATTCAAGACATGCAGAATCCCATGAAAAAATTAACTTTAAACCAGCACACTTTCAGAAAGAAAAACTTTGGATTTTATTCTGATGTTCAAGACAGAGAGCTGTTAGTGGTTCATTTTTATCCAAACCATTCCACACATCAATGAGAAAGGCTGCTTGGATCCAAGTATTTTATGACATGTCTACTGTAAGCTAGGAAGTGAAAAACCATTGAAACTTATTCTTTTCAAACCTTCAGTTTTAGTTATTTTAATTCCCAGGCTTCCAGTGTTCTGAAGTCTGCATCACTTTAATCACTTGTCAAAACTTCTCTTTCTCCTGAAAGTTTTAAAAAAAGAAGAGAAGATGCTCTACAGTTTGGCACTTTGTTGAAGGCTTTCTGTTGAAGACATGGATATAACAGGTACTTCAGAATAATACCTCTTACTAAAAAAGACTGTTTTGCCATAAATAGTTAACTCCTGCTGAATGATTTTACTTTGATTCTCTTCCCAGCTGCCTCCACTCTAAGTGGAGGCAACCCTTCTAAAATTCCTGTCTTTTAGCAGTGAGAGGAGAATGAGGCCCTAACAGCACGTGGAGAGAGTTTGAAAACATAAAATCAGTTGCTGAAGTTAAAAACCAAAACAAAAAATCCACAACACTTAGGGCACACAATGGAAGTTTTGCCATAGTAACGTTGGGACTTGGCCTCATAAGGCAAGATAATCTACGTAACTGGTGAACGTGTTTTGGTTGTTTCTTTTACAAGAATGTTTGCAGGATGAAGGCCATTACCCACAGTAGCAAAAAATGCATCTTACATAGATTTGCCTTCCAGAAATGCCCCTGTACATTATTACAAAGTGAAAATGTGGGAGAATATGTCTGCAGTATGAAAGAACTGAAGCGGCATGCATCCCTAGAGGAGAGGATGTGCATGTGTGGAAAATCATCATCCCTACCATCAGAGGAAGCTAGGAGATCCCCAGATCTGGAGCTTCTTGCTAAAATAAAGCAGCATCCACTTGCAGGATGGAAGCAGAACACAGCAACCAGATCTACAGAGCCACTTTTCCTAACAGCACATATGTTACTACTGGTGGCTAAGATTTGTCTCAAGTTTGGAAAGATACTGTCGATTAGCTGTAGCAATACTAAAACAGTGATGGATTCATTTATGAAGTTGTGATTTATTTTTGGAGTTTCCTTGAGTAAGAAATGAACCTGGTCTTAACAGCATGCTATGTAAAACAAATGACTGTGTTTTGCAGGCATACAAAGATAGACTCGGCCTGTTTGAGAATGCAACCAGAGGAGATGAAAAATAAGCCAGTCTATTTTACAGGATCCCTGCCTTAAAAGGCATAATGCTGTTATTTCAGTGCTATGTTAATTTTGCAGCGAAGCAGTGTGGCAGGACACAGAGCTGCTCTCTCAGGGAGCAGCTAGGCACTGCAGCCAAGCTGCTCTACTGCCTTTTCAGCCAGACAGCCAAAACAGAAGGGCCTATTTCACCTTCTTCATCTCCTCCACCCTTCTCTTTTTCCCCTCCCCTAACTGAACACCACTCACCACTTCCCCTACATCAGCTTTGGTATCTAATGCCACGATAAAGCAGCCAAGCTGGAAGAGCTAATTTTTTGCTAGCAGCCAAATGAATCGAATCAAATCAGCTCATGATGAAAAACAGGTGGATAAGAGAACTGTCACAAGGAGGTGGTGGGGTGATTTGGGGGACAGGGATGAAACGAGAGAAAACACACCTTTTGAATCGTGGTGAGCTCAGCAGTTGCAGCTGAAATTGCACCTCTGAATCAGAAACACCTAATGTTTTTTTCTGACTTCTAGAGGCTGAGCAGAAAGCAAGTGTCACTAATGGCTTGCTATAAAAGGCCAGCTCTGTAAAAGCCTTCTATGGACATACTCTCATGCATATATTTGTGCCATTAAGTGCTTTTCAGATAATGATTTCTGCAACCAATTATCCATGGCATTGTACATTTGATATGTACTAAAAGATACTGTTAAAAAACACTATCATATAATGTAAATAATAAGCTCGCAGATTTTGTAGTTAAGTAGAATGATCGTTAAATAGAGCTCCTTAAAAGATCTTTCTGAAAAATTAATATGTTGAAGAGTTTTAATAACTCCAAATGCCAAAGATGATAGGAGTTGTATTTCCTAGTATCAGGATCCATTTTTAAATATCTGCATACCTACTCAGCTCCAGTTACATCTGGTTATAAAGTATTTAAGAAAAACAAGGTACAGCAGTATTTTGCAATTCTAAATGTATGTCACCAGGAAATATCTCTTCAGGTGACAATTTGTACATGGAAAGCATTTTCAAAAGCATTAGTAGCCATAGAAGGACTTTCTTCGTCATGACCTAACATTAAAAAATTGTGATATTCTGTGAAATTGCAATGGCAATTTCCTCTTTGTTCTTTACAGAAGCACAAATCACATAATTGCACAATGATATTCACAGTAATCCATAAGACAATAGAAAGAAGAACAATGTATCTCACCTTTCATATGTTCCTTTTTCTGTTGTTTTTTTTTTTTTTTTTTTTATTCTAGGGAAAGAACAATATTACGTTAGGTACAGAAATAATGTAGGGATAGTGGAGGTGGAGGGAAGAGGGAGCGAGAGACAAGAAAATACTGAAAACACTGTCTGAGAATAATAAGGCAAGGGATGCATTGGTTACACAATTATCAAAAAAAGTTATCGCTTTGAACTACATGAAACATGAACTTGTGTCTTTGGAGGCCTCCAATCAAAAATTTTCAAATTCAGTCTTTAACAGACAATAACCTGCCCAACTCTTCAACCTCTACTAGGCACGATATTAGCAACCAGACAAATGCACAACAGGAAATAATTCAGCAATAGGTGTTATTACAAATAAATTCCACAAATTGTTTTTGCTGATAATTATGACTGTTCCAAGTGATTTTTCTGAGAACAGTTATGCCAAGGACGTTTTGTTATCAGCAATTATTATTACTCATTAAATGCACTGAGGAGGTCTCAAAAGTTCAAAATAATGAACATCCCTAGCCTAAAATGTCTACAGACTAAAAGACTGTTCCCGAGGAGGAAAAAAAATTAAAATAATAAAAAAAATTCTGAGGAGTTGTTTGTTAGTCATGATATTTTATACTCATTTTGCTTCAGTCCTTTCCAGGGAACCAAGTTAGAAGCAATGAGCAAAACTAAGTGGGTAATGCCTTGCAGAAGAAGAAACACACAGAAAACCGAATCAACAGAAATTAACCACATCATGAAAATTTGCTGATTTAGGCATTACAGACAATCTGCAGAAAATTACTTAGTCCTTCCCTCTTCTGTACAGAATGGACCAGGATAGAAATCAAATCCTATTATCGTATCATACATATGTTTGATGTGCGTTTTTGTCTTGACCCAGAGACATACCTATAAAGTATGCAAAAGTATTCAGACACCAGTTTTCAACTTTCGGCAGTTATCTAGGTCTCTTAGTAGGTGTATCTCAGTACTACATAAAATGCCCATTTATCTTTTATCTGTGCACAAATAATGAAATTCCCTATAATTCTCCCAAAATACTTCTGTTTATAAAGTTTAGATGATTCGATGAATGGAAAGAGGCATGCCAGGTGATTCAGGTGACAAATCATCCACAGCTAGGGACATAACTGCAAGTTAGAAAATTAACTTGAATGTTTGATTCCAGGGGTAGGAGCTGCACTACCCTCTGCTCCCTAGGGCCAGGGTCTACACATACCAGCTCCAGCAATCACTGCCAGAATAGCAAGCAGCAGCTTAGCAACAGTTAAATTAAATGTATTCAGAACTCTCACTGGACAAATAACAAGTGCATTCATAAAAAAGTCACAAGAACAGTTTATAGGTATTTCCAAACAGAGACAGGTATCATACTTGCCTGACAAAATATGTATGACTTGTACTCACGCAGCTTTATCATATTTTTTTTTTCATCTCCATCCAACTCCTTGAAGGGAAAAAATTCTAACTACTTAT
Source organism: Cygnus olor (assembly GCF_009769625.2). Lineage (NCBI taxonomy): Eukaryota > Metazoa > Chordata > Aves > Anseriformes > Anatidae > Cygnus > Cygnus olor. The sequence goes on from NC_049169.1 coordinate 82,641,888, forward strand.
TTTTCATTTGAAAATATCTCAACTGAAAATAACTCTGTTCCCAGACTTCATATGCGAGATATTTTGTTTAATAAGGATGCAGTTGTTCAGTAAACCACTCATTATTCCTCCCAACCTACAGAGATGCATGTTTGTAGGAGGAGATACAGGCTTTTACTGGAGAGTAGCAAGGGCAACAGCTGTTGGGACAACTGTGTACCTACCTCCTTTGACAGAAAACAAAACAAAAAAAAAAGGTGGTTTAATGACAGCTGTCAAAAAAAATCAAACTAAAGGAAGCCAGAACAGATTTTACCTTCCTCAGCTGAACGATTCCTTCTTATAAGAGCATAGCTTCCAGCTAGTTCCTTCAGGAGGAACTCCAAGTGTAATGCTGCTGTTAAGAGCTCACTGTACAGAAAACAGATTTATTTCATTCCTCTATGTGAATTTATTTTAATCCAACAGGCAGCTAAATGGGACTCTCATATGATTCATCTTTGTATTGCATACAGAACGTGTTCAGTTACTATTTGTTTTCCCTAAAGGCTTTTAAATAGAAATGAGAAAAATTAAGATATTTGGTTATTCATTCCTTAGTTTAAGCAAAAGCCTTCTCCATGTAGAAATAAGAAAACATTAAGAGATATATCAGAAATAAATGCATGATTGTTGGATATAATTATTAAAATTTGAACATTAGAAAGATCACTTAAACTTTTTGCAGAACAATTTGGCTTTTGGTAACATGCACAGAGAGGCATTTTGGGGAGAAAAAGGTTGTGATAATTAAGCAGTGGCTAAAGACCAAAGAGAAAAAAAAAACTAGTGAAAAAATGAAATGGGAATATCACCGAAGAGTTCAGATTCTTAAAGCCATGTTCTTGAGTGCCTAATTTGATTTTTGGACTTTTTTTGACTGAACTTCAGCCAGTTTGCATGCAACTGCAGTCTAGTTATATTCAGCCAGCAGCTGCACCTGAGACACGCTCAGCACTGTAGCTCTCCTTTCCATGTGCCAGGTGTGATAGTTCAATTTTCCATTGTTGGTCTCCCACTATGAACTTTATTAGTTCTCTCGGTGCCTGGCTGGGGAAAGATCCCCAACCGTACGTGTGGGCCAGGTAACTGAGCCTTGGTTTGGATCACCCTGCAGTGTCACAAGAACATGGCTCATGTCAGACCAGGCCAACACCCACACGGTCAAGCATGTGCTTTCCAATAACTATCAGGTGGATGCTTCGTGAAGAGTTCAAGAGTCAAGGAAGACCACAGTTCAGGAGTGCCAGAGATCATTCTTATTTAGCACCTCACTGAAGAGCAGAACTTCCCTGAACTTCCATCAGTGTTACTCTCACACAAAATGCTTTTGCAAGCGAAGGATACAGAAATAAGATATGTTAGCATGCCAGCTAATTAATAACTTATCCTTAATTGCTCTTAACATCTATATTAGCTTGTCAAGTATGTCTGCTTGAGTTGCAAGCATGTTTGGATCATTGAACAAGGACTTCTTGAAATCTGACATCAAAGTCAAACAAGTTATTGTGACTTCTTCCGAACCTTGGTTGCAGCCAGGTTTTCAGAGCTTTCAGACATGTAAGACTTCAGCAGCTGTAAATGGGACAGGTGGGTGTTCAACACCTTGGAAAATTGGGTTACTACAGTTTAGGTCAGAATCAGAAACGTGGGTGGTACTGGAGAGCCAGGATTCTCTCCTCAGGACTTTCTCTCTTCTGAATACAGAAAATTGGCCAAGTTAATTTAAGGCCCTTCAATTGTCCTACAGCATGATCACTACAAAGCCAAGTTGTATCAGGAATATTTTAGCCACTGTCCATCTTAAAGATTTATAAATGAAGAAAAGGATTGTCATTTCACTTCAGGGTAGGTTTTTACCTACTATAAACTAGGAACTGAGGTAATTTGGAGTAACTTATAGAAACACTGTCATCCTTTCTATCACGCTTCTGCAACATGTTTTTGCTTGCATATTCCTTAGAATAAACTACAAATACAGGAAGGAGAAAGGAACAATGACAGTTGACATTGTCAGTAATGCAAAAAGACAACTTAAGGTCATGGTGAGGAATGCTATGATTTCTATTCAGTATCACGCTTAGGAATATGCTGAAACATAGTTCTGGATGCTGACTCTTTCATCAATCTTAGCTCAGTTTCTAAAAGGTAAAATTGTCAAAGTCATGATGATTCAGCACTGCTACCATCCTTTTAACTCCCACAAAAAAAATGAATGAGTTAGTGCCATTTCATTACCAGTGTATGTCATTATTACACAACACTTACTGGCTATAAAGCAAAACTGTAGACAGTCATGTTTAAAAAATCCCTTTTCCTTATGCTCCATTTTACGTAATAAAGAATGTACAAGGAATATATCTTAAGAACCACCTCACACATTTGCAACTGCTTCCCTATTGAGGATTCAGTTTTTCACTTTGTTTGTGTATCAGTAGCAAGCTGACAGCCACTTGAGGGAATTCCACCCCATCTCTCAGCATACAGAACATGTTCTTCAGTGATTTTTAAATAATACAGTAATGAAATGCTTAAAGCATTTTATTTATAGATATATGTTTATTTATACATATAAAAGATAATGAGAAATATTCACAATCAGGGATCCTTGGCACCGTTTGAGGAACAATCAGAAAGATAGTCCTAAAATAGAAAGTGTGGCATTTCCTAGAAAATATATTTCCCGGTTCTGGACATATCATTGATTTTTAACGTTCCTAACGGCTGTATATTTGTAAAAGGTGCTGCTAGGAATTTTAACTTTTTTCTTTTTTTTTTTTTTTTTCCAGTGCTAACTAAACTACACACTAGGACAGTCACCAGGACATTGTTTAACCGGTTTTGGGAGGACCTTAGATTTCTCTAAGATTCCAGTAGGGAAAAGAAAAGACATTGAAATATAATTTTTGTAACCTGCCTTTTACTTATCAGTGAGAAGTTACTACTGACACTTGAGATTTATGGTTCTTAGGATGTGCCCATCTGTTCCTGTGAACTCACAGAAAGAACTTTAGATCCACTTCACTTTGGGTGCAGTTCAAAGAGAACAGTTCTGAAAGTAAGGGTAATACTGAAGTAAATACATTATGTAAAAGTCTTTCCCAGCTGGGTGACTCTCTTCTCATGGGGGCACAAACATTCATACACTATGTACATGTGTATGCTTCATGATAATTAGTTAAACAACATTGCATGTACCATATTCTCCTTTTTGAATTTTTCATTATCAGGTACTACCTATAATTGGTGGAAACCATATTGTGATTAGTTATCATTTAAGAATATCAAGATAATTCAATTATGCTTCTGTTGTGGTTTAGCCCAGCTGGCAGTCAAACACCACACAGCCGTTCGCTCACCCTCCCCCCTCCCTCTCCAGGATGGGGGAGAGAAACAGGAAAGTGAAGTCTGTGAGTTGAGATAAAGACAGTTTATTAAGACAGGGAAAAGAATAACAACAACAACAACAATAATAATAGTATTAATAGTAATAATGTGTACGAAATAAGTGATGCACAATGCAATTGCTCACCACCCGTTGACCGATGCCCAGCCTATCCCCGAGCAGCCGGCCCCCCCCTCCACCCCGGCTAGCCACCCCTATATATTGTTCAGCATGACGTCAGATGGTGTGGAATACCCCTTTGGCCAGTTTGGGTCAGCTGTCCTGGGTCTGTCCCCTCCCAGCTCCTGCTGCATCCCTAGCCTGCTCGCTAGCAGGACAGAGAGAGGCTGAAAAGTCCTTGGCTTGGTGTAAGCACTGCTCTACAACAATTAAAACATCAGCATGTTATCAGCGCTCTTCTCATTCTAATCCAAAACATAGCACCCTGCCAGCTACTAGAAGGAAAATTAACTCTGTCCTAACTGAAACCAGGACAGCTTCCTAAAAATAAGCCTCATTTATGAGTATGACCAAGAAAAGGAAAATTTCCACTTCAGAGATCTTAGTTCTCAAAAGAGATGAACGTTATGTTACTTAATGAAAGAACACACTTAAGCTAAAATAGTATAAGACTAAGTGCTGTGTTAGAAAATCTACAGGCAAAAAGACTACTACAGAAGGTAAAAGTGAGTGTCATGTAGATCCTATGCCACAGATGGCTGGAAAAGAGGTCAGCTCTAACACGATTAGGAAAGGAGAGAATTTCAAAATTTTGAAAAATTGGCTCTCTTAAATTACGTTTGGATTTATAGTGGTTCTGATACTTTGGGAAACTGATGAGCACCTCCCATAGCTAAGATCCTCAAAGGAGTTATTTTCTCTACCACTTCATCAGGCAGCGAGTCCTTTAAAGGATTTCTGAGGTGCTAAGCCATTGATTCTAAACAAATAATAAAGTTACATCACGAGCCCTGTGTGGGAGAGCTAGGTGGACTGAGGAGTTGGAGGGATGAGAAGAGATGGTTTCTGTGCAGGTTAATGAGTACTCTTGGTAAAACCATCGCTACTGTTTCAAGAGTTGGCTTTAATTGTGGATAGCACAGAATGCTGTTATGGTTGGGGATATCTGAGGAAACAAAATGAAACACATCTATGCACTCTGAAGAGCTCATTTGGTAGGATCTTACACCCATACACAATGCAAATTTTTTGTAGAACCACCCTTTTTAGTCAGGACTTGTTGGAAATACCGAATTACTTCTTCACATTCAGACAAATGAAAAATGATGTTCATCTACCCAGAACTGACAGATGAAATCATCAAACTCAGTCTGAGAGCTAGGCCACACTACAGTCTGAACATAAAGGTGAACTAAGTTTAATTCATTAGAATGGGAGGAAAGCACAAAATGAAAAAAAATATAGGAATGTGTAATCTTATTTGGTTCCCATATTGCAGGTTATAATATATGTTTTATTCCGTATTTATTTTTTGTTCTAATGATGAGGAAGGAGGGAAGACTGTAGGAACTAGATAAACTGTAAATTGAAAAGAAAAATACACTCAAATATACACTCAAAGAAGAGATCTGTATATGTATATATATGCATACACACACACACACCTGTAACAACAAAGTGATAGCAACCAAACCTAGTTTACTATGGAAAACATGTTTGCATCAATAATGTTATCTAATAGTTTATTACCGTTATTTTTTTTCTGCAGCTTTCTGTATAACACTATTTTATATGCTGTTTTCTGGAGCAATTTGTGGTTAGATATGTTTTGATTAACTATTACTAGAAAAAACAGGAGAATAAGTAATTGATTGACCAATTATTCAGGAAGTAATTTCTATTCTTATTTCATTACTGCAAAAAGCTTATGTTAAAAATAGAAAGATGAAATGTAGACAATTTTTGAGCTGGTAAATAACAACCAAAATGAATCTGTGTTTTTCTGTCATACAGTGGTTTTCAATGCAAGTTCTTGGTAAATTACGATGCTTTCAGACCAGTGCAATGTAGCTGATGGAAATTTCATCAGAAAGGTGCAAACACTCAATATTTCAGTTTAAAGAACGGTATTTCTTCAAACAACTTGTAGGGGAGGTTCTATGTGTGTTCTTACTACGTACAGGTGTATTAACATAATATTTGCTCTGGTATTAATATTCATGGTACTGACTATGCTCCTTGAGATTATTTTCAGACATACCTCTTTGTAATTTGAGGTTTGTCAAAGTGTGTAGTATTTGTTCTTCACACCTCAGGCCACATCCTATTACTTTACTTTCATTCAAATGTTGAGATATCCTTTTCACTGTGAGTTTTCTGAAGACAACTAACAATGACTATAACCCCCCCCCCTCAACATTTTGCAGTTAAAGCTAAAATGATCTAGTGCCTAATTGCCATTGAAAAGGTCAGTTTTTGGCCTGGTATTTCTGCCATTCCCATCTCACCGGAGCTGCCTCCAGAATGACATGACTCAGAAAACCAGCGCAGTGTGTACTTTTCATCTCTTTCTTGTAAGATTGATTTTTGGCTTGTTTAACTCCCTGGCTCAGTTCATCAGAGAGTCAGAGAAGCACCAAGGGTGGCTTAAAGTGTTGAGAGTTGTAATGTGAAACCATACTCTAAATGACACTTATAGGTTAAAAAAAATCAGTTTTAAACCAAGCCACATAAAGCAGCAGCTATTACCAACATTTCTTCATGAAAGACGCTTGAAATCAGATTCTTTAAGTCAAACATTTGTTGCAACTACAAACAAAGGAGCAGGGGTGGTAAGAAAAGTGTAACTTGCACAGAAAAAGATCTACCTTCTAAAAACACATTAAAGGAAAGTTTTCTCAAGCAATGTCTTCCTTAAGTATGTTCCATAAAGTTTTTGGTCACTGAATGACATATATATTACTCTATTTTTTTCTGGCTTTATTTTTTGACTTCACTGAAGTTTTAGTCCCACCAAGTTATATGTAGTTTTGTCTGAATGAGAACTGCATGGTAAAAAAAAATAAAAACAATCCATTCTATTTAAAATCCTGTGTCAAGTCTGTTTACCTTTTGTCAGTTCTCTTCTGTGCCTGACACACACCATGTGTATTTCATTATGATAGCAACTTCACTCATGTTAGCATATGGAACAATTCAGAAGGCACAAAAGTTTGTATGTGAAGTGTATAAATAAGGAAATTTCTGGCAGTTCTAAGAACATATTGGGAAATTAAGTGAATTCAGCTGTGTATGACAACAGTTTCCCACATCGCTCTTACCATCTGCTTAAATTGTATTTTTTTCTTACTTCAGAAATAATTTTAAATATCTTTTGCTGGAACATTTGAGAATATATCCTCACCAAATAGTCTGATGTGTAGCATCATAACATCACAAAAAAAAATCCACATAAAGTGAAATTCTGTTGAACAAATCAGTATCTAATAAATGAGGTACAGTTATAAAAGAAGAAATACAATTTTTGAGTTATGTTAATAAATCTTGCCATACTGATGGCAAGAATTAAAAATCGTATTCAGCAGACTGAAAGTGATGGAGCAGTTTTGGCAGTTAGAATATAAGCCCGTAGTCACAAAGAAGCTTTTGCATATAGAAAAACCACACAACTGGAAGACACCGGAAGGAGGTACGCATACATTTCTTAATCAAGGGGTCACTCATTTTGTATGCATGGCATAAGCCACCTGAAAAAGCAAAAGGGTGAGGAACATAAAGAAATACAGAAAGACAGAGAGGTAAGAAAAAAATAATGAAACATTTTATTAAAAATATAAATGACAGTTCACAAACACCCATATCTCTGCTGAGGATTTTTTTGTTGTTGTTGTTTATCAAAAATGTTCACACATCCATGGACATTTCTAGCTTTATAATTATGTCTGCATTATGTTCATTATGATACTGCCTTAACTCAGGTCCTTCCTGCTCAATGGTTGCACCATGACTGGGCTGAAAACCACTATTACACATTTCCACACCTTTCTTTTTGGGTTTACAAGTCTCACTCTTCTCAATACCATTGTAAGATGGGTGCAAACACATCTGAAACAAGTTGTGTAAAATCAGAACTGCCCTCTATTTGCAGCCTGAAAGATCAAGAAACATACAACTGTACACCATCACCTTTCATTCCTTACTCCATTTGAGCATACAAGTAAAATTTATGAAAGCCAGGAATCATTTTAAGAAAAAACTCTTTATGGTGACCAAGGAGGGCTTTGACTCTTTGATACAAAACCAGAAGTCCTTCTGCAGCGCTGTGCTACTTCTCTACAGGTGTGCCTTTTTGCACCAAGATATAAAATTTGGTTTCCTCCTTATGAATGGTCTCCATGTGTTCGAAATCATATTTAAATGTTACACCATGACAATGGCAAAAACTTCAGTTCTCAGAAGTGCTACCCAAACAAACTTTTTTTTCAAAAGTGAGAGAAAAAATTTATCTCCATTTGTGATATTGATCTATCTTTGATATAGGTAAATTACATTGTAGAAATTTCCAGTGTGAGGCTTGATTTTGTGCTTGATTTTCTTTCTACTTGTATTTTCTTTTAAGTAAAAAAAAAAAAAACACTAACATTGAAGACTGCTAAAATCCCCTAATGGGTTGTGTTTAATCAGCAATCAAAAACTGCAACCTGTTTATTTTACTTTAATATGCAAAGACAGAAAACTATTCAGCCATTCTACCTTCTACCTTCTCAACTGTTTCCGATGTATTTATCTGCAGGTGAAAAGTGTTCTAGAATATTATTTCCTAAGAACATTTGTTTATAACTTCAGAATTGGATCAAATCTGAAAATCACCATGAAAATAGAAGTGGATTTTAAGAGATCATTGAATAGGGGAATAATGTTCTTTCCTAGGATTTATTTCCATAGCAATAGTTCTATTCAACAACAGCACACTACACTCAGTCCTTCCATGTGCCTACAGACTATACTGATCCTACTTAAACTGATTTTGAATTATTTCCTAGCCATTGCTTAGCCTGCCAGTGGGAAATAAAGTGTCCAGAAATTAGCAGAGAAATTGTAAAGCTTTTGTATAAAATACAGAGGCTGTCTAGTTTTCTTGCACTGCAAAGGTCTTCATTTCTCTAATTTTCTGGAGGAGCCAGAACTACAAATGAAACAGGAACTAAGTGGGAGGGACACAATCACCATCAGGAGCTGGGACAGTCAGCTTCCTCCTCCACTGCTGACTGCCCAGTTCTGCTACCTCCCAGCTCCAGCACGAGCAGACAGTCTTCAGGGGTTCACTAAACACACATGACCCCTTCCCCCAGCTACATATGTCCTACCGTCAAAAGGAGCCAGGAAAAACCTATGAAGGCCCACTTTAGAAATACATTTTCATTTTCGGACTTTTTAGAAGTAATATAGACCCCCATATTCTTCATTTCCTTTTCTTATCCTTTCCTCAGTACTGTATTTTGTTACAGGAGAGGGATTTGTGGTGGTTTTACTCGGGTGGGTGACCGAGCTCCACCACAACCGCTCTCTCACTCCCCCTCCTCAAAGAGGAACGGGGAGAAAATACGATGAAAAGGGCTCCAGGGTTGAGATAAGGACGAGGAGATCACACAGTAATTATCGTGACGGGCAAAACAGACTCAGCATAGGGAGATAATAGATTTATTGCTTATTCCTAACAAGCTAGAGAAGTGAGAAACAAAGGAAAGCAAAAGCACCTTCCCCCCCATCCACCCTCTTCCACCTCCTCCCCCCGAGCGGCGCAGGGGAACAGGGGAGTGGGGGTTATGGTCAGTCTATAGCGCTGCTTCTCTGCTGCTCCTTCTCGGTCACCCTCATCCCCTGTGCTGTGGGGTCCCTCCCACAGGATGCAGTCCTTGCCAAACTGATCCGATGTGGGCTGCCCACAGGCAGCAGCTCTTCAAGAACTGCTCCAGATATGGGTCCGTACCACGGGGTCCATCCCTCAGGAGCAAACTGCTCCAACCTGGATCCCCCACAGGCAGCAGCTCCTGCCAGGTCACCTGCTCCTGCGTGGGCTCCTCAACACAGGCTACAGGTCCGGCCCAGAATCTGCTCTGGCAGGGGTCTTCCACAGGCCGCGGCCTCCGTCAGTGCAGGTCCACCTGCTCCACCGTGGTCTCCTCCACGGGCTGCAGCGTGGAACCCTGCTCCACCGTAGTACTCCATGGGCTGCAGGGGGACAGCCTGCTTCACCATGGTCCTCACCACAGGCCGCAGGGGACTCCTGCTCCGGTGCCTGGAGCACCTCTCCCCCTCCTTCTTCACTGACCTTGGCACCTGCAAGGCTGTTCCTCACTCCTCTCACTCTCCCAGCTGCTGTGTGTGGCACAGTGGTTTTTTTTTTCCCTGTCTTAAATATGCTCTCACAGAGGTGAGAAACAACATCGCTTATTGGCTCAGCTCTGGTCAGCAGTGGGGCCCTTACCAAACATGGGGCAGCTTCTAGATCCTTCTCACAGAAGCCACCCCCATGGCACCCTGCTACCAAAACCTTGCCACGTAAACCCACTACAGGATTTCCAAAAGCAGGAGTAAGCAGAAGATACTGAACTCTTGATGAAAGCTAGGTAATGACTTTGTCACACACTTTTGCCTTGGGGTTTCTTGGACTAACCCTATTACTTCCCCCGAAAGTATCTGTGGAAACACCATCTTCCAATTTGAGCAATACATAAATATAACTTTATATGTGTGTGTACATATATATATATACACATACACACACACACACCCCCCTCTTTTACAGGCATGCCAGCACAGTTTACAGTTGTCAGAGCTCAATTTCTGTTATTATATCCCCTATGAATATGTCTACATTGTGGGGTATATCAGACATAGGCAAGCCTCATTATGCTCTTCACTGGATAGATATGAGCTCGATTTAACCTGGAAGCCTTATAACTACCTATATTAAGGCTACTTTGCAGCTGAGTTGATAAGACAGAGAAAATGGGAAAGAAGATTGCAGTGTAGAGTTATCTGTCCTGCCTGGTCCATTTTGGACAATGTCTCTGGATAAAATTTCCAACTGAAGGCCAGCAATTTCTCTAATAATATTTTGGAAGATTAGAAAATTTGTCTCAGTTACAGAACTTCTCAAAGAGCAAAGGCATATTGCCTACAACCTCAAATGGGCCCCCAAAATATACTTTTCCCCTGGGCTTGCAAAGGACCATATCTAGTACAACCTGTATTTCTCTCTCACAATGTATCAGTTGACATACTAATTTTCCATAACAAACAAAATGCTTCTTAAAGGCTAGTTAATAAGGACCTGTTTAGGCAGCAGAGAGCCATTTCTAGTAACTAGGAAAATAATTATTTTTTTCTTGCGAAACTAATATTAATCAAAAAGTTGTTCTGTCCTAAAAGGTTACCATGTAATCCAATGTGCATGATTACACTTTCCAATTACATTTGTAGGAATCAAAGGATAGTAACATGTTAATGTGCTAAATTAATGTGGTAAATAGTTGCTGTTTTAATCCTTTCTTGCAGACAAGTCTTAGAGATTACGGAGCCGCCTTATATCCTCAGAGAACAGTATACAATATGTGAGATTTGAATAAGGCTTTTGAACAAATAGAGTATTTTGTTTTTTAGGGTGCTTTGAACATGCCTAGTTTGAAGTGTACCAGGTTTGAACAGATACAGTTGGTTGCAGTTTTTAACGGATACAACAGTTGAAGTCTCAGAAGATGATGCTATTCAACCCAGGAATACAAAAGCATTGCAGTTCTTTAGAAGAGCAGAAGTAAAGCTTTCTGTCCCTGGAGACTACAGAAACTGCAAGCTATATGTTCTGCTCCCAGTGCTTCCTCTTTTATTCTCCTTCCCAAACCAGTGTGATATTGGTATGCACACTAGCATCTTACCAAAATATGGCTCCATTTCTAGACTGGAGGAAGAATTCACCACAATAGCTTTTTACAGCAATTTATTTCACATCCTTGTATTGCCTTGGCATGCCTATAAAACAAAACAGCTACGGAGACATATTTTGATATATATTTTGACATATATTTTTAGTTCCTTGTAAGCTTCATAAATGATTGGGTTTACCCACTGATGGTGCTCAATGGATGTTCATGGCCATGGGAGCAGAGGTTTAACACTGTAGAGCAGATGAAATGCTAGCACAGTGGTTACTGATATAAACGTACTCTACAAAAACTTGGCACATTTGAGCCTACTTTAGAAGCAAACACAGGAACTTGAGAGTCAAAGCACTACACCTACTAATATATATTTCTGAACATGGCCAGTATCCAATATTTTAATGGAAGATGGAAGAAACCACACAGTAGGAAAAAAAATAAAAATCAATAGTTCTGCAATGTAACAGGTTCCTTCCTGAGTATATGATGAAAAGCTCTGTTATGGGCATGAAAATTCTCGTATAGAATTTTGTGCATCAGATGTAAGTAGTATTACATTTATCTATCTTACTGTAAAACTCCTGATCAAGTCATTTTGTTTATTCAGATTAATTCCATGATTCAAGTTCAAATATCAGTGCGCCCCTTACTTGCCTCGTAGACCAATGAATGATAGAAAGCCTAAGACAGAGTTGAGTTCTCCTCCACCTCAAGTCCATGGAGATAATTTCAGAGACAAAGATAGTAGCAAGACATAGCAGGAAAGAGAAAATATCTTTTTTATCCCTGTTTTTTGAAACACCATCCACTGAGCTTGTGAGAACTGGAAGAGAAAAAGACAACAGATTGCAAAGATAGCATGCAGACATAGCTCCCATGCAAAGACTCACCTTAAACAGATAAAAATGTCTGTTTGTCCGTCAATACTACTATAACCTGTTTTTATTTTTTTCCTTGGTTATAACAGTTGCTTTCATGGTAGTTCATTTTCTCTCTCTCCAGACTGCACAGCTGTCTGACGAACAATTACATTACTTACTGAGTTTCATGTTTGCCCATTATTTTGCCACTGACTCTGTCTCCTGGCCTGCAATTATCTACCAACTACAGCAATTCAGAGGAACACCCAAAAAGAGACCTGCAAAATCACACTAGTCCTCAGTTAATACACAAAAATAGAAAAAGAAAAACTGCTTGTCCCCAAGCAGGAGAAAAAGCCAACACTCTTATCGCACAACACCTATGCAAACACAGCATGCACCTGGAAAATTAATAAATAAACAAACCCCAGTGCCAGGAACTTGCACCACTACAAGGGTAACAAAGGAACTAATGTACATAATAACGAATGCTAAATCCCTTCCCCATTATATTTCAGGGAAGAGAACAAAAGTAGCTTTAAATACGTCAAACATCACAGAGAGAAACCAACAGCAGCCTCAAATCATTTGCTCCTCAAGAGACTGAACTTGTAAATTGGCCATCAGAAAAGCTAGAGTGGTGGAAAATGCAGAAAAGAAGAAAAAAAGCTAAACCATCAGGGAAAAAAAGTATTACTATTTAATGAGCAACATCTGTGATTGCCATCATTTAATTGTCAGAGTTATTGCACACATCCAAAAATATTTACCACTTTGTATGTTTTGAAAGTTAACAAAAGAATCACAAACTGAAACACAGTCAGATGTTTATGTAGCATTCCTCTGTTTAACAAAATTGGAATCTTGCTATAATGACCTTATTTTCAAGAAAGTTAGGTTATTTCTTCTTGATATAGCTATATATATATATATAATATATAAAATATAATATGCATTATTTCCTCCTACTGTGCCCCCCGTGTATTCTGATGTTACCTCAAAACTGAATCAAGCTACAAGCTTTCTCACTGGGAGTATTCTTCCAGAGCTACAAATACCTACCTCATCATCCTGAACTAGCTTGAATACGCCTAATTAAAGTAGAATTCAATTGCCATTGCTCCTTTTTTAAGAGTAGCTTTCCTAATGCGTTTATACAGCGGTTATACCTTAGAAGTTTCTCCCATTGCAAACAAAACAGAACAAAACAAAAACAAATAGAAAGCCATGGGAGTTTGAAAGATACTTCCCACCACTTTCCAAATATTTATTTCTAGTGCCTAGCAGGGAGATCTGCGAGACTCCTTATTTTTCAAGACAGGAAGAACTATCAAAGGAAAAGTCTCTGTAGTTAAAATAAGAAATAGTAGAAACAATGTAATTGATGAATTAATAATGCAAAATGCTTACTGTTAAATTAACGTTAATTCACTTAACCTAGGTTTAGTTCAGAACCTACTACCTTGAGGTTTACAGACGCTGTTTCACGAGCACAGGATGTGCCCAGAAGAAAGCCTGTGCCAACACTCCTGCTCCAGAAAGCTTCTAGCCAAGGAACACGTGGCAAGGACATGAGACTGGGACATGACACTGCCATGAGACAAAACTAGCGTAGGTCACAAAGTATGCTTGTCAGGTACAGTGAACGTATGTAACATCACTCTCCAAATGAATTCTTCAAAGTATTTTTTTTCCTAGTTTTTGTATTACCCCTGGCTGATGTGTTGGCTCTACCTTTGCAAAATCCAGTCCCCAAGACAGCAGTAAATCCAACTTGTGAGAGCATGAAAATGACAATCTAGAGAACTAGTTTGGAAAATATGCCAATTGAATATAATGCATTGGCAGACTAACACCTAATGCTTACATTAACACAACTATTTCCTACTTACTGATACATTCACTCTTGGGCAAAACTGGCGATACTCAAGATGTTCTTCCACTTTTACTTATCAGCAAAAGAATTAAAAGCAGTTTGCTTCTGAACACTAGAGTACTATGTAACTCCATGCCCATGTTACATTACTTTGAAGTCTGCCTAAGAAAACTCAAGTTACATGCTACTGAAAAACCAAAACACATCTTTCCAACTAATTTGCAAACCACTATCAGGTGTTTATCAGTAAAACCCCAGTTACAAAACAAGTGCTATAAACATCACAGGAGGTGCATAAATATTAGTACTTGCTGGTTTTATTCCTTTTCACAGCTCTCAGCTCAGCAAGCCTTGTGACTATCTACCAAGAGAGCCTACATTGTGGCTTCTTACTGTGTTTGGCAAGGCAAACCGGAGGTTTCAGCATGCACAGGCAACAAACTGAGTCTGCAGAGGGGAGAATACTCAGTTTAAGATCAAAACTCATTTGTTTATTGTTTTTGTTTCTGTTTATTGCCCCCAAAATCCACTAGTATTATTACTACAGTCTGGGACAACAGTTATCTTGATTTCACCATACAAGAAATGTGCCTTTGAATTTTCAAGCAGACTTTGGGAAAGATATCTTAAAAAGATATCCTCCATCAATACATCTAATTGAACTGCAACTGAAGAAAGATATTATTCATTTAACTCAGCTTCTCTCATTTCTATATAGCTGTCTAGCTAAGGAATAAATGGGGTTATAAGGACTTAATATACTTAATTAGAGCTTGCTCAGACATTACAACATCCTTCCCTCTGCTTGACCCTAATAGTAATCCCTCCTTTTCCCCAAGGAGGACACAGGATTTTCTGAGGAAGGGGGTGTAAAGAGATGGAGAAGGGAATATAAAAAGTCTGTTTATTTCTTCCTCATACACACATTTAAAACCCCTCACTTTTGAGTGTGAGAAGAGTGCTGGTCCATATTAAAGTCAATTTTATTTTTGTTTCCCCCAAATGCACAATACTTCTGCTGTCATATTTTATTTTAAACGAAAAACTGGAACAAAAGGTATTTAATTCTTCATTTATAAGAACAATGAACCCTGAAGCACTTTTAGCCAATATCAATAACCACTACTGATATTTTTACTGAACTGATTAATAGACAAATAGTCAACAATGTTGAAGTATTAATACCAAACTAGCAGGTTGATAATGGCAAGTTCTTCCTATCCAAGCATTCTTTCTAGTTGAAGATTTAGATTCAAATACCTAACATCTATTTACATACATTTAATAGTCAGAAAGAAGTCTTGCAAAACTAATTTAAAAAATAGGTTTTGTTTTTGAAAGGAGAATCTCATATCTGGAAGCACAATTATATAGTTCATAGAACTGAATGATCACACTACACTAAAGGCATTAGGTATTTTGCTCTGATGTCTTCAGAACAAAATCTGTTTGTTTCTGTAATGCTTCCTGGTTTTTGAAATGCACACTGGTTTGTTAAATGCTAGGAAAAAAGTCTTCTTGGCCATTGTGAACATTCCCCAGCTTGAAAAGAACAAAGAATCAACGTGCACAGGAAATGCAGTAAAACAAAGTTTTTCTTTATCTCAATGCAAGATAGCTTTTTTTCCCCATAACTACGGTTTAAAATCCAAAGTCTTTGATTTACCTATTGAGAAGGTGAGAAAGTGAGAAAGGAAGGATGAAAACGCATCTTATCATAAGATAACAAGCCGCTGCACCTCATCTATGCCACACTAACTGCCTTGTATACACTCTTATCCTGTGGTAAATGTGAGTTCTATAATCACTACTCTGAACTGCTGCTTTATTAGTTTACAATATATTTCCAGAAACAATGAACTATCTAAAACTGGTAAATATTTTCTGACATCATCTTAGCATGTATGGCAACAAATAACCAACTTAAATACCATTTAAATTGAGATGAGAACAATGGTGTTTTTCTTCCCTGTTTTGGAAAACATGTGGTAGGATACTTTGAAATCACTGCTTGAGGGTATCATTCATACTTGCAGCCTAAGACCTTTATATGTCATTGACTGGACTTCATTTTGGCATCTGTTACAAGCTCAGAAAATACAATAATAAACCAAGTGCTTTAATATATAATTTTATTACTATTTGAGGTAGATTTGTCATCCTTTATGATGAAGTTTTTTCTAAAAGAGAAAAAGTAATTGAAATATGTTATTCATTGTGGTTGCAAGAAAAGCTATACAGGGTTTATTTTCACTTGTTTAGGTTAGTTGGCTGATGGCAAAGCTCCTTGGGAATTAAAAAAGGAAAGAGAGCACAGCAGGGGGTGATGGGGACCAGATGAACGTGTTTTAAAGGCAACAACAAAACATTTAGATACCATTCAGTTTGTATATATGAATTATAGTAGTAGCTTATAATCCTATGATCAAGGCAACTGGAGCTTTAGAACAGAAATTTTGAGCTCAGATATCCAAGAAAAGAAACTGAAGAAAATATCAAACTCAAAATGTGAAATAGCAAGACTAGTTGCTCCAAGCTGCAGGCCAAACTTAACAGTTCTGGCTGATTGTCTCAGGCTGCATCAGTTGACCTGTTGGTATGCACTGAAATGTTGTGTGAAGTAAAAAAGAAGTGCCAGATTTATCTTGTCTCTGATTTAGCTACCTATTGGCTAATGCTAAAGTAAAAATTCAATTGTTATTTAAAGCCTGTCTAATTTCATTGAAATTGAGATGAAATAAGAATATTTAACACAGCTGAAAAGAAAATCTCACCCACCCTCTTTACTTTCTTTCAAAGAACTACTTCTCTCCACTTCCGATCTGCAATAAATGCCATGCAGTAAGATAGATAGCATTCATATGTGTGTGCCACTACTCTTAAGCACTGCAGGTGGGCAAGATGTACTACAAAATCTGCACTCCAGGAAACACACTTTCTGCTCTCTTACTGGATCTGTTTGTGTGGGCAGAAGTAGTCCAATTTGTTTACAAAAATGATTGCTGTGTTCTGCAGTTCTTCTTTACAAGAAGAGACACCTTGGAAGAGAAAAATCAGACACAGACACAGATTTCTAGGTTGGAAGAGACCTCAAGATCATCGAGTCCAACCTCCGACCTAACACTAAGTACTCCACTAAACCATATCGCTAAGCTCTACATCTAAACGTCTTTTAAAGACCTCCAGGGATGGTGACTCCACCACCTCCCTGGGCAGCCCGTTCCAATGCTTAATAACCCTTTCGGTAAAGAAGTACTTCCTAACATCCAACCTAAAACTCCCCTGTCGCAACTTTCGCCCATTCCCCCTCGTCCTGTCACCAGGCACGTGGGAGAACAGACCAATCCCCACCTCACTACAGCCTCCTTTAAGGTAACTGTAGAGAGCGATAAGGTCGCCCCTGAGCCTCCTCTTCTCCAGGCTGAACAAGCCCAGCTCCCTCAGCCGCTCCCCGTAAGACTTGTTCTCCAGACCCCTCACCAGCTTGGTCGCCCTTCTCTGGACTCGCTCGAGCACGTCCATGTCCTTCCTGTAGCGAGGGGCCCAAAACTGAACACAGTACTCGAGGTGCGGCCTCACCAGAGCCGAGTACAGGGGGACAATCACTTCCCTAGACCTGCTGGCCACACTGCTTCTTATACAGGCCAGGATGCTGTTGGCCTTCTTGGCCACCTGAGCACACTGCTGGCTCATATTCAGCCGACTATCAACCAATACTCCCAGGTCCTTCTCATCAGATATCTTTATCAGATATCTTTACTAGGTGAAAGAGAGCAATAGAGGGTACTAAGAACTGGGGAAGGAGAGAGGGATTCCCCCCCCGCCCCCCAAAAAAATCCTACAGTGCTGAACAAACATGAGCTTAGAAGGGAAGAAAGGAAAAGAGATAGCCAAGTCTAAATGAAGTCCGTACTATAGAAAATCTAGTTAGATGCATAGTCAGAATACACAGTTAGCTAGGGTCACATTGTTAGATATGAATTAACGGTATCAAAATTATCTTTATGTAGTTCTGGTTGTATTGAAGTGAAATTATGACTTTCATCCCTGAGTTACGTGCAGTGACCATCAGCACAGAGGTAGCGCAACCATGTGAAGCCCAAACAAAATTTATTATTCCATACAAAAGCATCACTTTTGGAAGCCTTATGAGAGCTTATTTCAGTTTTATTTGGCTTTTACACTTCAGAGGGAAAAAAAGAGTCAAGGGATCAAGTTATGAGATTTCAGTGTGGTTTCAGTGATAAAATAAAAAAGTGTCATTCTCATTCTGTATGGCAGTTTTCAGGTTAACCTGGGACTTCAAGTTTCTGTAGGTGTTTTTCTAGCAAGGGTATTAAGTTTAGAAAGAGCAATGGTAGCTTAAGAAAGTACTGGATGAAGAAGTCATTTTTTAGCTCACTATTTTTAATCTCCAAGGCCATCTTTATTTGTAAAGGTTTAAACATCCTACAAGGAAAAAGAACCTACTCAGCATGGCATATGTGGGCTGTTTTGAAAGCCATAGCTAATGATTATAGAATTAGTCTGTGTAAAGAGCTACAAATACTTGTGCAAACAATTCACCAAACAAGCAAATACAAAAGTCTCTGCAAAAGCTGTGACCTCCTTGGGGCTTGTTTACAAATGATAGAGATTTGTTTACTTAATCACATTAGAGCTGTCAGCTAAAGTAGTATCCTAGTATCTTTAGAAGTATCTCCAAAGTTCCTCCAAAAAACAACATACTGAAAGTTCTTCTTGTATGGACTCCTTATAACCTAATGAAAGTTGATGTATATGAACACGCGTACTTTAGTCACATCATTTGATTCTATTAATTTTTAGTAGAACTAGCCTAACGATTAAAGCGATAAGTGTGAGAGTAGCATTTGCAAGAATGACGCTTCAGTAAGCAAGCTTTAGAGAAACTGAAAATCCATGCAATACACTAATAAGGCACCACCTGCCTGACTCCCATGGGCCAGCTGCATGCTCCAGTGATTTTCCAAGGTGGATATGATGTTAACTACATGGCAGAGAGCATGCTGGGGCCATCACACAGCAAAGCAGTGATCCATGTCTTTGTTGTAGCAGAAAGAAAATAAGAAAAATGAAGCTTCAAGTCTGTGAGTACCCATTCTCACCCTTAACACTGCTCCATGCACTATTCTGTATATTATGCTAGAGCAAATGGAGTTCTCTGAATCTTATTTGCAAATAAGAAAGAGCGATTGCAGCAGGAGCCTGGGCATAGTCAGAAGAGTGAGACAAACCAATACTGCATTCAGACAGCATTTTAATGCTTGATTTTCATGCTTTTGAAGCTGTTAGACACCTGCTGCCACATCAGGATTTTAAAATGCAAAGGGAGGGGAAATAGCATTTTTTCTCCTCCTGGCAAGTAGCTGCTGATGTTGCTCACCTTAGTAGCAATTTCTCCATTTGCATCAGTAGATAATTATTTGAGGGAACATCTTTCTCAACATCCTCTTCTTTTAAAGCCAAAGCAAGGCATTTAATTTGCAAATAGAAAACAAAATATTGTGTTGTGCAGTTCAGCTTAGGACATATAGAGAAATTAATTTGTATTAGAAGCAGGCCATTATATACAGTTTGTTAGAAATGAGTTTTGGAAAACAGCTGTACTACAATACAGTGCATCTGTTTGTGAGAAGGGGAAGAACTATGCTTTACTCACACAGGAAGATGGAGGTCTCAGTGGAAGCATCCCGGCGCCAGAGGTCTGCACGAGAACTGGGCTCTGTGATAACTACTGGGAGCACCCAGGAGGAACACCCACCATCCTCCCACACAGCCCCAGAGACCCTTTTCTCACCTCCCACCCTGGCTAAGGTCCCTGCCACCCTGTCAACTCCCTTGCAAGCCCTCTGCGCATAATTTCCCCATAACAGCAGGTGATGATAACAAGGAATTACCCAGTAGCAAAAGTAGTTGAGTTACATCAGTGAAAGATAACATACAAAATGCTTAGAGTGTCCTTAACCCCTCCACACACATTGGGCCTTCATTCAGCCTAAAAAAATCTGGCCAGCATTCAATAACCTAGTAATCAGGTGATTATTTGAACATGGCAATGCCAGCAGGATTGTTAAGTATAAGGATAAATTCAGCTGTTCTTATAGGGTAAGACTTAGAAAAGCAAAGCTGTTTCCTATCACCTTGTGTTGCTAACCAACTGGAAAGGTATTTCATTCTTCCTGTGAAGTAGAAGATATAGGTTCTCTTTAAAATATGTAAAAAAACAATAAAAGTAACATGCAGAACATCACCTTTTTTCTTGTCCAAATTTGCATTCTTACCAGGATTTTTTATTCCTAATTTACTTAAAACCTACTTCCCACTGCCTTTAAAAAAAATCAAAGGACCCTTGGAATGGAAGTACCAGTAATTTTCAATTGAACTTGGGTGTGTTTTGAAAGTTTGCTCTAACTTAAGGACTCTGTGCTCTATTAGAGGAAAAACAGTTCTCCAAGATGGGACAGGTGTAGGTCAGTCAGTAACCTGTCCTCATTCAACACGTCACTGAAAAAAATCCCCAAAACACAACAGGACAAAGGACTGGCCTGGGTTTTAATTTCTCTGTAAGCTGAAGAGTAAATATACATACACATACATATATACACACACGTGCTCACATGCCATGCACCCCCCCATCTGCTCCACTGCCCCCTTTGGTTTGTGCTTTATATGCAGGACCAGTATTTTTAGACAATGTACCTGGAGTCTCAGTCAAAATCACCCTTTTCTGACAACGCTTTTCACCCTCATTCATTCAGAAGTTTTCTTCTTTGCAATTCACATAGATGAAACTGACAGATATTAAATATATATAAATATATAAATGACCTCTCTACAGACAGGCAGCATAGATACAAGGAGAGTGATTTCCTTCATATTCATTATGATATCGGTGCAAGAAGTAGATAAAACCACCTGCATCTCAATCTAGTGTTTTTAACATGAGAAAGCTTCCCATTTGTGTAGGTTATATAAAAGGTTATGTAAAGGCAATTATATTACATGAGTTTAAAGTATATAATAACTACACATGACACATTCCTGACTATACACACAATTCATATTCCTATGTGAAATAAGCAAACACCTTCCTGCTGAAATTGTGTGTATAAGGTATTTTAGACAGCTTCTCAAGTCTGAGCTTTTTTTTTTTAAGAAGGACGTATACTGAATCCTGCAAATGAAATAAAAGCAGTAATTGAAACCTTATTATGCAAGAGTCCAGTCTGTTCATGAAGCTTAAAGGAAAATTGAAAAATATTTCAGAGCTTATGTACAAGTCAGCCTTGGAATGAGATGGTAGATGCATAGTGGACAAGATGGTAGGGTCTTTAAGAAAAGATTTAAGATTTTCCTAAGAGATGAAACTGAAAGGTCACAGTAATGATTCGATAATCCTCTAGTCTATTCATATTTCACACTGTCTATATAATCTTCAGTATTTCACAGCATTTGTTGCTGTGCTGTAAGAAAACATTTAAAATCTCATCTTTTAGGTCTTCCGTCAGTTGATTATACTGTTTTTCCTGCAGTTGGTCAGAAGTGGTTTCAGTTAAAAACTGATAATATGGCAATAAGAGTCCATTTACCACCAAAACAAGAAACTTTGGATGCTACCTAGATATGAAATACCCAGATTGCAGATCAATGTAGTCAGTCTTTGATGATCATGATATTTTGGACCCAGCAAGAGTCTTACCTCATGAGGTAATGGTACAAATTTGAAAAGAAAAGGAGACAGAGTGGAAGTAAGAGGATAAAAAGAAGATTTTTCCATTATCAGAGGCATGGGAATTGGGCTGACTGCTGGGTCAGTCATACTAATAACCCCTTGCTGTTGCTAGACATGACATCTAGTGCCACCTCAGCCTCAAAGACTGAAATGCATTAAACCAAATAGTCACTTGGCTTATAACAAGTATAATTTAAAGGGCTACAGTATCCATGAAGCCAGATCAAGTGATCCAAAGATCCCTTACCCCTTAAGTTCTGTTAGATCTAACATACAGTTTGCGTATTATAATAAATGTAACTGAAAAAAATTAAGCAAATGCATCTTTAAACATTTTGATTTTGTGACTGACAGGCTTGCAACTGCTAGTGATATTAAGAACCCAAGTGATATACTTCACTACATCTTTAAATTACACTCACATATAAACCACGCTTTAAAAACTGATGCATTAAATTATTAATTAGTAGATTACACTCATACAATAATTACAGAATTTGGATATTAAATGTACTATAGCAGAGGGCTGTCACATCAATAATGAGTTGTAACTGATTAAAACGATTTTCTAGGTCTTGGTTAATAGCTTCCCCTTCAGAACTAGATGTCATTAGTATACCAACTGGTCCTTAGACCAAACTCCATGGCTCTCCATGTCATGTAGTAAGTGTTGGAGATAACATTTAAGGATTCATTCATTAAGCTTTTACCTCCAAGGGATATGGCAATTTCTATAATCTCCCAGGAGAGTTTGGTGATGATATTTTGTCAATGTGATAAGGCAGGGTTAAACTGCTTTTCTCACTGCTGCTTTTCAGCATATATCTACTTAAAGCACACAGTAATAGGTAAAGGTTATCTTACTCAGTCTCGAAAACAGGGCCACAGTCATATCCATCATTCCTGAGCCAAGGGCTGAGAGACATGAGAAGTATTCTCATATTTTTCAGAGGTTGTAGGAAAGAAACCATGCTTAAGATTTTTGTACTAATTTTGCAGTGAAATGCATTTTGCTTGTGAAGCTTCAACCAGAATCTGTAAATACAGACACTTGAAATTGCATGTCATTTAATTTGAAATGGGATGTAATTCATACCAGCACATCCTGATTGTCAGCCACCAGTGAAATGAGCTCTACATTTTAATACACACATAAAAAGAAAAAAGAATTTGCACTGTGACAAACAGCCAACAGGACTCAGATCATCATTTAGTGACATCACAGATGCACAGTACAGTTTACCTATGACACCATTTGCTTTGGTCCTTCTATACATAAGGGACTTTTTCAGAGAATTTCAGAGATAAGGCAAATTCCAATTGGATTCAAGAATAACAGTGAATGTGAGTCACTTTTTTAAATAGATATGTAAAAAAACAGTATGGACTCTGGACAAATACTGATATTTCCATGTATTGATATTACTTTTGTTAATGTAAACTGTTGCAGTCAAGCACCATCCTTAGATGGCAACATGAAGCAGTAACTTTCCAATTGGAAAAGAGGAAATCTATTTATTTAGTTTTCTATGAGCTCCCATTCTTCCCATGAATGAAGGAAATTAATGAAACCTACAAAGCTTCCCATATACCATACAAAAAGATATGAAGAGGTGATGGTCTTAGCAGATGTACAAAACAGAGCACTTAGTAAGAAGAAAGCCCAAAATTTAAGTATAAACATGCTTTTCATTTCACAGATCTGGAAAAAAATGAAGATTATATATTTTAGCACCAACTATGGAGACAACATCACTACAGTAGATTAATTTTCTTTCTGTAGCAAGAAGAGCATAAACCCTGCTGAGAGTGTTTGAGAGCTGATGTGATGGATCACAGTGCAGTAGTTCTATTACGATTGTATTATGCAAATGTTTTTATGCCATCCTAAAATGGGTATGACACATTTGATGATTCACTGCACATAAAGACAGATTCTTGACTTTATACAACCCCAATGACTTCTGCAGAGATGTGTGGATCTATTAAGTAAATAAATACATTTACTGAAAAAAAAACAAAAACAAAGAACCCTATTTGTGAGAATGGAAGAAAGATCCAACAAAACTGAATACATTCCTGAATGCATTCTATATCTTGACACTAACAACAGAGCTCATACTATGACTCCTCATTCTTGCTTGCATAAATAAATACAAAGGCAGTAGTACATAAAGCAGAAGTGTAATCAGCTTCATAAAGACCTCCAAAGTGACCTTTGTTTAGGGCTGGGAAGTAACTCAAGACAATCTCATGGTCAGCAAAGCACTTCTGAAAAAGTGAACCTGGTAGCTCAACCCAGAACTCAATTCTCTCCTAGACCTGACTATGCCCTGTTGGGAAAAAGCATAGTTAAGCATGTTAGCATGTCCAGCAAGACCTTATGGGGAAACAAAGTTGCATCATTCCTTGTTTCTATTTGTTTTTCTCCATAAGCTAAGTTTAAGCACATCATGTGTAATCTAAAGACACAGAGCACTAAACTTGTTGGAGGCCAATCTGAAAGACATATTCATAACCTTCTTGGTTAAAATCGAGGAAGTAAAACTGTGGTTTATTACTCAATAGAGCAGATCAAAAGTTCCTCAAAATTTGAGGAAATGCTGAAGATCAAAGTGCCAGAATTGAAACACTTCCTCAAAACATCCAGTTTGGCTTTTATTTTAATAGTATCTTGTATCATGTCAAACATCTATAAAATCATACAAGAAATTGGATGGAGCAGAGTACTCAACATTAATGCTGTGACCCTGACAGTGCTCAGAGTAGTGTTAGGCAGTGGCAGTTCTACTTAGGCCCTTGCAAGCACCTACACTAACACAAGTATCCGATTTTTCACTTGCATCCTGATGCCTTACCATGACTTCAACCCCTTCAGTTATGAAGGGGGATATCATCTGTACTCTAGATCAAAATTAACTCAGAGCTGATACAACTCAATTTGCAGATGTTTAGGAATTGAGACCTGAACTTAAAAGGTAGAAAGAATATCTTCATTAGTTAAATTTGAAATTAGATGTCAGCTAATGCTGTAAGAACTGCACTTAGTGACACACGTTTGAACTTCTGAGTACTGGAGGAAGAAGAGACAAAGAAAACTTCCTCCAAATATCTGTACTTATTCACAATAGAGCTGGTTATAGAGTTTCCTGTCACTATAAACCTGAAATAGATTTAAACAGCTGAAAGGCTCCATATTCCATTACAAAGTCTTCCAGTCCTTTCTAAAAAGCAATCTGCCATGCACTAAATTGAAAGTACTGTCTGACTTGCTGAGACATCAAAACTTCATGATTCCAAAAAGTTCTTAGAGTGACAGCCGTGATTAGCTGTTTGCTGCAGTGGCACACTGCTCTAGGGAGGAGAGCAAGAAACTGGGAAAACAAGACAAAAGGAAGGTCACCAAGCCAGGAGCTAAAAGAATATTTAGAATAAGACAGACGTGCTTTTAAATGTCTGTTTACTGACACCAACTGTGACAACAAATACTTAACAAGACATACCCACAATGCAACTGTTGAGCTCTTCTATGCTTAGGCAGTGTATGCATAAGAGCATGCTGCTCCAAGCTGTTACAGTTTTCAACTGAAATTATATGATTCAAAAACTGATTCTTCTGACCATTTACTAAAGGAAACAAATGTATGTGTTCAAAAATCTCATTTCATGAGGTGGCCATTTTAGAAAGTGAATATATACATAAATATAAAATTGACACCTATTTGCAACTTATAATTGAAGTACAGTAACAGTAGACAGGATAGATCTTCAGTAGCAGATAGCTATCATGTGACCTGCAAGTGGAAATATATTTGATCCCAAATTTGTTGTTGTTTTTGTGTCTAAAACACTTTGACATATCCTCCCATCAAGTGTCTTCTTCCTTCCCTCTCTGAAACCATGCCACGTACCTGCAAGAGCTCTCTAGGCTATTTAACAAGACTGACAATTCCAGTCCTTTCTTCGCAATCTCTTGCTATGCAGTGCCTTTGCTCTGGCACAGAGGTGGGCATTGGAGATTAAGACTTGCCTTTTGTTGAGCAGATTGCCTTTTTCCTTCCACGTAGGTCATTGTAGCCTTTTATACACCCATTTCACAGAAGAAATAGGTCTTTCAGAATCATTGAATGTCCTTTAACACTCTCTTGCTAGTCTGACTACTTAAAAATTAAGTAGAGACTCAGATTACCCAAATTACACAGGGTGCCACATAGAGAGTCTGTGCCACATAAGGCACTCAGGTCTCTCGTTCAGGGTAAGTATCTCACCCTCAGGCCATGTATGCTCTCACATACTTTGCGGCTCTTAAATGAAATTCATCTCACACTTGAGTCTAAAGTTGCCCCAAATTAAAAGAGGAATTTCCAGAATCTTTCTCCAGCTAAACTCTAAACTAAACACAGAAAGAAGAAAAAAATGGTTGTAGGGAATTTGTAGGCCAACTGATCACACTAGGTGAAAGAAAGATTGATGCTGAAGTCAAAATAGTGCATTTTGTTGTGCCCCCCCTCCCCCCAAAGATCTGGAGTACTTGAAGTCACCATATTGACTTAACTATTTTAGATAATTACTTATCACAAAAACAGCAAAAAGAAACCATACAGAGACAGAGCTGGCTCTTTAAGACACAAGGAAAATATAGGCAAGCCTCGCAGTTTTTGAGAGTTAAAGAACAAGCAAAATGCATTCTCTGTGAAGAGTAGGAGTGCTCAGAGTATGGCCATTTAATCAGACATCCAAAAGCAAGAAATAAGAGGACTTAGAGAAAGCATTCTTTACAGGTGCTTTAAAATCCCTAGGGATGAAATCAGGATTGGTTATACATCTTCAGGCTGTATATTGGTGTATATTCCCTATTCTCTTCTTGTTCTCCTTTCCTTTCCCTACTCCTTCAGATTAGTCAGGACCTTGGATTTATACTCTTCTTCGGTAGAATAAGGAACTCTAAAAAAGTAGTACATTATGTTTGCATTCAGTAGAG
The DNA here is from genome assembly GCF_009769625.2 of Cygnus olor. NCBI lineage: Eukaryota > Metazoa > Chordata > Aves > Anseriformes > Anatidae > Cygnus > Cygnus olor. The sequence continues at coordinate 82,668,662 of NC_049169.1, forward strand.
ATAGAGATACTTGTCTGGAAGACAGAAAGAACTACTGTAGCACTTAATTGGAAGGGACTTGCACAAAAGGACAATCTTCATCCCTTCTATGCTCTTCATTTTAATAACAAGGCTAAATTTCAATTTTGCCATCTGCAAATTCCACAATTTTCTTGACATCCAAGAATAACTCTGCTGTCCCAGCAAGGCAACATGACAGTAACTGTGATGAGTGGAATCACAGTCCTCAGCCTGAGAGCAAGCTACTGGGCAACTTCCAGTGCCCAGGCCAGCTGCGCCTCATGGACCCTGGGGTCCCCACCAGTGGCTCACCTGCAGCTCACAGATCCATGACCTGTCTTTGCTGTGGTTGGGACCAGTGTCACCAAGGAAACAAAAGAAGGTATTCCTGTCTGCATAAGGGGTACTATATACTATTTGTTTTGTAAAAGCATACTGCTCCACAGAAAATAGAAAGTCGGATATTTTTATTTTACTGTACCCTTATCACAAAGAATACATTCTTCTATTCCTTTAGTTGCAGTCCGTCTTTTCTCAAACTTCAATTTTTTTTCCTTCCAGCAGAAAGCATTTCAGTAGCCATCAGCATTTTAAGTCAATATTATGCTAGATAAATTATTACATCATACTGTAAAATAGGCATAATTCTCCTGTTTTCGTTCTGCTTCAAAATCAAGAAGTGGGCACACTTTTAGAAGTGCCTCTGGAGGGAGACACAGCCCAAAAAGTAGCTTGTGCCTGACATATGAAGAACAGAATTAGTGTGTTCTCAAAAATCCAAAATATACCTATTTTAAAACATATCCAAACATACACAATAAGACTAATCTGTCTAGATATGACTGAATCTAAATTCTGCAGAATTCCTTTAACCCTTCATTTATCTTACACTAAGAATTTTGCTGTAGAGTTACTTAAAAGGTGTATTTAAAAACTTATGAAAAAATGTTTTCTTGATTTCAACAGCAATGATAACCAGTATACTAACAATAGGTACTGTAATCATAAATCCTTTTTCTTCCTGAGATTACTAAGGTATTCTTTAATGTTCACATAATTATTAAATCACTCGGGGTTAATCATTTGCATTTTGATGTTAATACACCACCCTTAAGCTACACGAGCTTTAAACACTATTACAAAATTTCATGTTATACAAAGACACGCAGATTAAAAAACATAGCTGATTTAATGCATCAAGTAGAATCTCATTACAGGTTGAGAAATACAATAAACCACAGCCAGGAACAAATCCAGACAAAAAAATTTAAGTAGTACTTTTTACCATACAAAGTCTTGCTGCCAAATACAGGGTCTGACTCTGCCTTCATTGAAATAAATAAAAAACACTTCCCTACATATCTACATATACAGGACAGTGGCTCTACCTATACTACACATTAAAAAAGTGCTCCTAAATAAAAAAAATAATATATTATACAATTGGTGCAATTAGCCCATACCTCATATGCCCTCTTTACTCTTTATCCTTTTTTGAAAAAGGAGCATTTTGATAAAGCCAAATCTGGAACACATGAGATATATTGCAGAATATAATTAGACAATATATAGTTACCTTATTTGAATACTGCTTTATTCTACAATGTGCCAGTAACCATTCATAATTTTATCACCAAATGTTTAATCTTATCTTAGAAGCTCCATTTAACATACCATGGTGCTAGGTGAACAATTGCTCTAACACACTTTCACACTCCAGAGAAGCCAAATAGTCCATGCACAGGCCAGTCCTGTGAAGTCTCAGACACATTTTGACAGACTGTCTTCAGGAGAAGTACTGGCTAACAGAGCTCCTGCCTTGTGCCTCCCACCATTCTTTACTACTCCAAATGAACTTTTGCTGCCGTTTTCTTTTGCGGACAATGGACACTTAATGGAAAACCTTTTTTGTTGTTCTTGTTTTTAAATTAAATCTTTCAGTACAAGGAAGAAGCTAAGTTCCCCATCCCCCTCAAGCAGGAAAAATTGTTTGTCTCACATTTAAAACACAAGACAGTCAATAGATATATTGGCACACCTGAGGCTATATTGTAGCTAATAAAAATGCTGCACCACCCTGCCCCAACACTTCTCAAAACTCTTCATATACATATACCATATGTATAATATTTTCTGAGGAACATGCAAGCTTAGAGATTGGTTGACTTACTGTTCTATTTCTATCAATAAAATACTTACTAAAAAACAAAAATAAACAAGTTGGTCACAAGGAGACGTCTAGGGAACAGAAAAAATAGGCAAGTATGAACGATGGTTCTTGTTAACTAATATTTCCTCAGCCCCTTATCACATCTACTTTTCCTCCACTGAACTTACTGCAGTTTGTCTAAAGCATTTTTCTTCCAGGTATTCGTCCAGTCTCCCTTCACACCCTCATAAATGACTTCCTTTAGCCAAGGTCATCCACAAATCTATCCCTCACTGTATGAAGAGCCATCTCTTCTTCCCTTTTAGTCTGATTGCCACTGATTTCTCCACTGGTGGCAAACAGGAACATCAATCCCACTCACCTTCTCCATTCCAGTCAATAACTTTGCAGACCACCATTATAGACCTTTGCTGGGCTGAAGAGACACAGCCCATCCAATCATTTCTCATATGGAATTGTTCATCCTTCCAACCCTTCACTGGACCTTCTAAAGTCAGAATAATTTGGGTTAGAATGGGCTTCATTACTCAACCCTGCCTTCTCAAAGCAGGTCCAATTAGATCAGATTGCTCAGAGAAATTGTTGGATGTCCATTCTTGGAGGCAGTCAAGACTCAACTGGGCAAGATGCAGAGCAACCATGTCTAATTAGAACTGCTTTGAGCAGGGGACTGGACTAGTAACCTTCAGATGTCCTTTCCAGTCCAAATTACTCTGATTCTACTGCTCGTTTTTTTGAGATTGTCAGACCAAACCCTCACATAGTATTTAATATTCTAGCAAACCATTAACTCACACAAAAATAATTATGTTCTCTACTTTGCATCTAGTTCTTGTCTAATAATTTATTTCATTAAAGTTGGGTTTGGGGATGATAAGATTGGAGCTGATGTTACTGTGGAATTTTTCATCACAGCCCCAAAAATTTTGCTTGAGAGGCAGTTAGCTTCACATATAAAATGATGAGCTCTAAGCTAGAATTTGTCTTTCTCCATGTGCACCATTTTAAATTTATCTGCACTATACTTTGTGCCCGTTCAATCTTCTTGTAACTGAACTGAAGCTAACAGAATTATCATATGGACAGATTGAATATAACAGGTACAGCTATACTAACTATATACAACTATCCATGCATTTCTCAGAAAAAAATCTAGCAATTCATTTTAAGTGTGCTTTGGTAGTAGATTGCATTCTCCTAACGTTGTAACTTTGTCTTGGCTTGAAGTTCTTATAGCTTTAAAAGCACTTTCACACAAAAAAAATAATTAAAAATCACCAAAACAATTGTTTAATATGCGAGTCACTAGGTAATTTGGCTATTTTTATAGCATCCATTGCACTGAAGCACAGTAATAGAATAACTAAGTAGAGCTATATTATCAAAGATAGTTTCCAAGACATCTCTCTTGTGGTGGGTTCGCCTTGGCTGGATGGGCCAGATACCCACCCAGACTAATACCCTTCCTCAAAAGGGCAGTGGTAGAAAATAAGGTGGAGAAGCTTGTGGATTGAGATAGAACAGGGAGCTAGATCACTTACAATTACACTCATAGGCTGAACAAACTCACCTTGAGGAAAAAAGTTTAATGTATTGCCCACCAAAACAGATTTAGGTATTAAGAAAAAAACAACCACATTCCCCACTCCTCCTTCCCAGGCTCAATTTTACTACTTTCTCAATTTCTCTACCTCTTTTCCCTGAGCAGTACAGGGAGATGACAACCAGGGGTTGCCATCAGTCCATAGCAGCTTCTCTCTGCTGCTCCTTCCTTCTCACACTTCTCCCTTGAACAAGCACGGGTCCTCCACAGGGTGCAGTCCTTCAGGAGAAACCTGCTTGCTCCAGTGTGGGGTCCTCCCCAGGCAACAAGTCCTCCTGGAAATACCCACACTGCAGCCCATGGAGGACGCTACACCATAGCAGGAGGTTATCTGCTCCACCACGGTCCTTTCCACAGGCTGCAGGGAAACACCTACTCTACCATGGTCTTCACCACAGGCTGCTAGAGAACCTCTGCTCCAGCACCTAGAGCAGACCACCTTCCCCTTCTCCTCCTCCTGATCCTAGCCTTCAAAGGGCCGTTCCTCACGCCATTCCCTGCCATGTGAGGTTTGACCTCTCTTCCCCAAGACTGTCCCCTAGGTGCTACCATCTTGGCTGTGAGGCTTGGCCATGCCCTGCAGTGGGGCCACTGGAGCCAGTTGGAACTGTGTCCAGCACAGGGCAACCCCAACCTTGCCTCATACAGAAGCCCTGCAGCCCCCCTGCCACCACCTGGGCACATGAGTCTAGTAAGTCATATTTCAAGCTTTCTTAGAGCCTTGAAAATCAACCCAGATCAACTTTAAGCTGCTTTTTTAAAGCGGCTTTACTTTTTCAAAAAATTGATGGAAAAGCCAGTACATTCTGAACATAGAAAGATATAATGTTCACATTATAAGCTATCAAGACAAAGCATTCCTGAGAACTCAACTCATTCACCCAGAAAAGAAAGGTGTTCTCGTCCAACGTACCTGAACTTATTCTTTCATACAAAGGTGCCCTAGAGAACAATGAGATGAAAACACTGCAGGCGAGGAGGTAGTGAAACATATAATGACTCTCTCAAAAAAAATACAGGACTCAAAACAGGACTCCAGCCCTGTTAGCCTACTAGTTTCTGTTGAAGGATTAAGCTTTCCCTAATTCTGTGCACGGCTAAGGCATACCTGGTGCAGGATACATGGTAAAACACATCCACGTGCTCTTTTCTGTGTGCATATCAGGCTACCTGCCTATAAAGACAGACATGAACAGCTCACACAAGCTGGAAGTTCCTCGAAGTTGCTTTGATTTGCTTCTTTTAAGGCATAGAGACCCTAATTTAATTTGCTCCTTTGACAAGCCTGAGGCATAGAGTTGGAAGTGCCAGAGTACTCCGGAAAAAAAAAAACAGTCAGACCCTTGTTCTAACCCTTGGGGGTGATGCCAATAACCTATAGTATCCATACACCATCTAGAAGTTCTCCTACAAGGTGTCAATTTACAATCAATGTTTGGAGATGCCATGATCACACAAGGAAGTCAATGGGCTGCAGAAAGAATGAATCCAAGAAATAACCAAATATTTGAATTTAATACATCGTATTAGGCTTCTTTTAAAAGATATTTGTATCCCAAATTTCTCTTCCAAAAATGAAGGAATTATGTGGAATTAGTCAGCCTTGAATAACAGAAATGTGGGCATTTTAGTCAACTGCAAAATAAACAGTGCATGATTCTATCTGATACAAAGCAAAGGACTACTGACTCTTTACTGCCATGCTTTGTAAAGCAGGAATAAAATGCTAACCACTTTTGTGATACCCCATTACACTTTCTTTGCAAAAAAGAAATAGCTTCATAATGTGCAAAATTCATATAAAAATGGAAGATCTAAGATGAAATGGACTGATTCCTCACTATCTGTGTATAAATATTTAATCTGTTCATAGTAGAAACGGGGAAAAAATCATTTCAAACCTCAGGACTAATGCATCACCAGTGGTTTGCGCAAACTCAGGATAAGAAAATAGCAGAGCAAAAAGCAGCAGAGAATCAGATGAATTCAGAAAACAAAACAAACAGGGAAGTTGAATTCTGACTTATTTATGGCTTTACGCTAGTGAATTTCATCCAAATTCCCTTGTATCCTGGTTAGAAAGTGAACGCATTTCCTCTGCTGTCTAGATTTTTCCAATTGCAATTAGCATATAACTGCCTGCAGTACCAGAAGTCCGGTACCTGTAATATGTAGAAGTTGTTTCAAAGATTAAACCTACTACAGAAAATTATGTCCTTTTTCCTGAGGAGTTTCCCAAAAAAGAACAACAGGTTCAGTTTCTGAAAAACGTTGATTTTTAGGAAAGTTGCGTTCATGAAGGAAAGTGGCAGGTAAATGCAAGCTATAGTCAACTTAAATAGCCTATGGAAATATTAGTGGCACCACATACAAGCACACCTGGTGCAGAACAACACCCCGTTATTGTAACATTGAGCATGTACCATGCCAAGCAGGTCTTGCTCATAACCTGTCCACTGGCTAAGAACCTGTGCTATTGACAAACATCTGTTCACAATTCCCCTCCCCTCAAAAAAAAGTAAATATACTAAATTAGGCTTTCAAAGCCTGATTTATATGAGCAGAATATCACATGAAATCTATATAGATAAATGGTAGACAAATAACTGTGTGATGGACTCATAAGATTAAAGTCAGCCATGATAAAAGGCTAGCAATGGCAGTACTTGGACTAACCAGAATTACTTCAGTCTGTTAATGTTAAATTGTTGGATATCTTTCTGCACATTTGCTCCAGATCAATAAGGTGTTTTGGAGCAAGCCTAGCATACATTCATCAGTTGTCAAAGAGCCACATGAGGCTATGAAGACATGTAATTGATCCTAGTGGAAAAGTAACTGCAGTGAAGAGTTACAGTGCTCTGATTTCAACCCCCCAACCCACCTCTGTTGCAACCTGCACAAAAAAACATTTTTTTTTTCCCTTCACTACATGGAATTACATAGTATGAATATTAGATTATTTCAGCAAGGATGTTAATATGCTGGAAATTATATAAATACGTATCATAATACTTATCCTAATCACAGTGTGCAGTGGAAAATATGGGGAGGAAGGAAAGAGGAAAAGCAAAGATGGTAAGCTAGGAAAGAGACATACAAGAAGCACAGCAACACAGTAGTAGCTGTGCAGGAATCACAACCCAATTTCTTACTCTAAGGCTCTGCTAGTTAGGCTAAAAGAACTTTACCAGCAAGACTACAGCTTTGAGAAATTCAACAAGTCTTTAAGAAATGTGTATTAATTTTCGTATCCCTTTGATCATGCCTGGGACTGCTTGCCATGGCAAGAGCCACACTGAACCTTCTCACTGTAATATAATGCAGTATTTACTCTGCGTATATGCATTGCACAATGTGCCTTGAATAACCTCTGGTAGTCTCTGAATCTTTATTTGCATTTCCTATTCAGTATATGGAATACGCCCTCTCCTTTCCTACTCTGATCTTATCATATCCTCAAATACATCAGTTAACGGATGAAATCCTCATACACATTCCCTGTGCAGGAATAGCAGCCTGACAGTTATTGCAAGAGGAATTCAATATCTATGGAGAATGAAGATTTCAAAAGGATGAGTGAGAATGAATTTGTACCTCAAATTGCATTTTCTATTAAATACTGAGCTTCCTAAAAATATCATGACCCTGAATATACGATAACCTCTGATTTTTGTGTGCGCTTGTATTTTAGTGCTGGAAGATTATTTCTTACTTCCTCTCCCCCCACCAAACCCACTCATCATCTACCTCCTACACATTGCATCCTTCAATCAGGTTTTCCATTTCACATTTCCTGACCTTTCCTCCCTCCTATTGCACATCTCCATTCATCCAACTTTATCTAAAACGTATTTTGTTTCATACCTATCGTAAGCCTTAAACTGGAGAGCATTAGTCTCCTACCCCCATTAATTTTCTGAATGCATTGTGGAGGAGGTACTGGAATCTTTGCCTATCACTGGTGAAAGTTTTGTCAGATGGATTCCCTGAGCATGCATCATCATCTCCCAAATCATCATTTCCTGACTTTCAGTGAAAATATAAGCTGGTATTTAATTATAATGTGAAGTGTGAACTTTTTAAAAAATATTTTGGTGGAAAGGGGCATGGAAGAAGAAAAACTGAACCAAGTAAGGTTGCCTCATACTTCAGTAAAGCAAACTGGAGCAAGGGTTGAAATCCACTGTCCTATAGGTCTCATGGCCATTTAGTAAAGAATCTGCTGCATTGTTCTGCTTCTTTCATTTCAGAATAGAGCTTCAACAGAAGTGAAGGAGTCCCATGTCAGACTTACCCTGACAAATAGGGTTTCTCAACTGGCAGATGCAAGACCAGCATGCTAGGATGCATGGTAATTGATTTGAAATAAACAGTATTTCTTGTTTAGTGTAAAGCTATACAAGGTCGCATCTAAAAACGCATACTGATTTTGGCTAGAAAGGAATATAGTACAGGATTCTTTGTGCTGCTGGCAGTGACAGCATATGGATAGTTTGCAGCCACATCCAGAAGTAGTCATTTAGCTACTCGGTGCAGTCAGATGCCTCAAGTTATCAGTAGTAATTATGGCTTGAACCTGGCAGATTTGAACCACTGCTGAAGACCAAAGTTACTTAATCTCTGAAGAGGTATGCACACAGACTTTAGCCACTCCCATGACAGGGATGATCATAATTGTCTATTAGCTTTAGACCAAGGACACATGGCCAAGTATCAACACAAGCATGGCTATGCCTATACAGTGCGAATCTGTTGCATGTAAATTATGTCTTGTAGTAGCAGTGTTGGCCTGACTGAAGGACTGTGGATCTCTAAGAGAACTGCCAACTACAACCTGAGCTAACATTTACAGACTAAGGTTTTGCAGACTTACCCTGCTCTCTTCTCTCTGCAGATCTATGTCTACGGAGATTGATAATAATGAGAATGGTTAGGCTTATTACAATCTCTAAATAATATATCAGCTATGACTAATAAATAGCTTCACTGTAGTCTAATAGCTATTTATTAACATAACTAAAATAAATTAGGAGGTAGCTTATTCATACAGTCAAGAAAACGAGCAGTTAAGATGAGAAAGATGAATGGAATTTCTGATTTATCTATTTTGTTGAGAGATAAACAGATATATCATCGCAATTAATGTGTCTGTTGCTAATTAAAAGCAATGTTTGCAATGATCATTTCTGATGTAATTTTACATTTGGGTGGCTCATACTAGACTAAGGAAGCTTTCAAACCTGTGAGCTAATTTTTTGCTTTCCTTGCTTCTCTCTCCTTTGTGTTTTGATTCCTATCATCATCACTACCATTAGGTATTTCCCATGTAGTATTACTTTGTACAGTACAAGGACTTACTTTTAAACAACACTTTCTTATATAATACTGTATTCCACATTACACAGCAATTTCACTCAATAACAAAACCTACGCAGCATGAATGAAGGAAAACGGTGAATTAAGGTATTTTCTGTGGCTGACTGAAGAAGTAGAAGCATTAGTATGGAGGCCAGTAAAAAGATAAAGATGGATTATGGAGAAGAGACCAGACTTTCAGATGCATTGCTGCATAGCACATCATAAAAATTAGATAGCAAATGTGGGAGTAGGTCCTTAAAAAGTATAATATCTAGTTTACATCAGGTAAATTATGACAAACTGCTTAAACTGAAAACTTGCTCCCTCTAAATTTGTATAATTTGCACTACCTCCGGTACCAAAAAGCATTTAGTTTTGCTTATTCAAAGGTTGATCTAAAGGTCTCTGGAATCAAGATAGATTGAACTAGAGATTAGCAGACCTAATCAATATGTAGTGTTTTCTTAAATAAAATTAGTCTACTTAGGCTTCAGATTTTCTTGGGAGACTATGCCAGGAGTAGAAAAGCAAGAGGATTAGGATGAAATATGGGAAATAGGGAGTGCAACTGAACTCTCAAACAAACAACCAAAGAAAGCTGACAATTCTAGGAAGTTTTCCTTTTTTTCCCCCGGTAGTTTGAAGGCAAAGGAATTTTGTCTAGGTCTGGCCACATGTCAGTTCAGCCAGTGGAACAAATATATTTTAAAGGACCAACGCAAAACATTTGAAAGTTATCGAGGGTGTTTCTGTTGATTTTAATTAGTTTAAATCAACCTTTTAAAAACTCATGTCAGATGGGAAGTATCACTGAAAGTGGCATATTCACCAATCTCAGTCTCTCCGCTTAGCTTTCTCTTTTTATTTTGCAGTAAGGGTTATTTGCTGTTGACAGTCAAACCACTAAAGCCTCATTACACCAGGAGAGGGGAGGTGGGGGGTGGACACATCTATACAGCTCTGCCAGTCAATCTCTTCAGTGACACACACAACAGCTTTGCTAACACCCTCGTTGGATAGAAACTCCATTGTGTGAATCTGTAAAGGTTATATTGTAACATCGCATGAAATCTACTGAATACAGGTCCAAATTGATGTTCACTTATGAGTTTGAAGAATTGCTAAGCTTGTTCTCAAAAAAAAATCAGGAACTTAATTCACTAAATTTCTCAGGAGTCCCTGGTTCTGACATTCAAGATTACTTTTGCTATTTCATATGGAATAGTTTTGAAATATGAAGAAAAATAGTACTGATACCATATAAAAGTAATTCTCACATGCTTGTTCCTTTCTCATTTTTACTTACCAGATTAGCTAGTCAGGGAGAATATGAAGACTTGAAAGGTTAATCTGGACCTAGTTCAACCTTTTTCTTTTTGTGTACCTTTTAAAATGATAGGTCTGGATTAAGTAACATAACAGCAAATAGCATTTGTCTAGAAAACCACCTGTCTAAAAGCAGTATTTGTTGTAAGAAGTCATCAACTGGGAGAAATCTGTATGTCTAAATAAAAGAAAGGGAAGTAGCAGTAACACAGAAAAGGTACACACTTCCTTACCTAGAAAAAAAAATCTGGCTTTAGACCTTTGATTAGCTTATTCAGAGAGAATAGGGACAGCCAGAGAAGCTTTTTTTTTTCAGCTCTGAATTAGTAGTTAGAGGAGCTCTGAAAGACAGGAAGCACTAAGAAGGTTATCTTTAGAGGGACTCAACCTGAGAAGTCTAACAATGATGGATTTATTGCTAGTGCTGAATAAGGATGGGTAGTAACTCCCTTACCTTACTTGGAATTCAGGTTAAGTTGTAGGAAGTAACCTCTTCTGTTTTCGTGAAGAGGGAATGACCAACTGTTACAGGACCTTGTTTCACACTGGATGGTTTCTTTCAGCAAGAAACCAACTTGTGTTTAAAAACAAGCAAAAAAAAGAAACAAAACTTTACCTTCAGAAAGACAAAAACCCTACCCACCAAAAAAAAAAGTCCCCTGTACTTCCCTTTCAAGCAACTTTCTGGTTCTACAATTTTTCCAAGTGCTCTCAACTTTGGCTTATAATATAATAGGAGCACTGCCAGAGCACTTAACTCCAGCAGCCTGAACAGTGACCAGGATAAACACAGAGCTTAATGGCAGATAACTCAACTTTCAAGCAATCTCATCAGGCAGAAATAAACTGCTTTCTCCTCTTGCAGGCACCCTTTTTAAGAAAACTATATTGATTTTTTTCCTCAGATGGCCATACTGACTAGTAAGACGATGCGTTCCTGTCTACATGGGCATTTTGAGCAGCAATTGATTTTTGGCTCTATGGGAAAACTGTCACTATTGAGTGATAAACTACAAAAAAAAGTGTGCTGCTTCTTGCTCTGCTGACAGAAGCATAGAATTAACATGAACAAAACCTAATTTGAGAGAGAACAAAAAAGTACTCCCCCCAATAAAGCTTTCAATTTGTGACCACAGGAACCCATGGTAGAAGACTAAAGACATCACTAAAATTAAAAAGAGAAGTGTATTTGATCATTGTAATCTTCCATTAACAAGTCTATCTGTACAGTAACTGCACAATACAGCCAACTGAGGTCCCTTTGTGTTTGATCATTAAAGATCCCATGGCACTTTTCATAAGGCTAGAGTTATCTTCCCTGTCCTTGCCAAATTCAATCACAACTGATAATTTTCTTCTGCCTATCTGTATTTTCCCTGCAGTTTTATCTGGATAAGACTTTGCTTTTCATTTGCTGGACAAAAATTGTTGTATAATATTTCTGTGTGCTATTAAATAGCTGCAGTTTTCCACCTTAAAGATTACAGTATTAGATGAAATGATTTCTGTATTATGGATATGACAACGTTATCATAGTTCTTCAAAAGCCTGTGGTAATTTGCAGTATGAGAGTAAGCCAATTTAGTGGATTGGCTCCTCAGCTGAAGAGCAGGACTATGGTAGGACATTTTCCCTGTTTTGATGACAGCAGTTTTACAAACCTTGCCACTAATAGCAGATTCAGGCCTGCAGAATCAGCATTGCTTGAGAACATGCTTAAGCAGAGAGGAAAAATTGACTGCACTGGAATCGCAGTGCTGTCAAATGAGCTGAGCACAAGTTTTATTTTTTGTTTTATAAACGCACCTGTATGCATCAGAAAAGTAATTACATGGACTTCAAGTTTTGAAAGGAATGAATTATTTCTTCAGATGAAGAGTTAACCATGCTAGATAATAAAATTCCACTCAGTGCAGGGCTAGTTTCTAATGCAAGCTGTGTAGTCTCCATGAAGGAAAGACTGGAAACGGAACTCAAGCCCAGACTCACATTACAGCCTGGTTAAGAAGTTCTTGACTTTACTACAACTTCACAAACCATACAATGTAAGTCTTATCAGAGTCACAGTAGATTCTAGTAACCAATCTTAGTTTGAAGACCAGGTTGTAATTGATTTGGAGGGGTGGTGGTGTTATCCACCCACTGAAAGAAGGCAGAATTTTTCTGTTTTTAAATAGCTTTAGTAAGATTCTATTTATTTCTAACAGTAAGCTACACATAATTTCTTAAGTGGTATAAAACCCCCTAAAACCTGGTTGATAAGCCTGTTTCTTTCCCTTTGCAAGGCAAGAATTTTTGGCTAAAAACATCTGTATTTCTAGAAATTAATGTTTAGAACATTTTTCCTTTCATGTTTTCACGATATTTAGTTTTGCTCTTTTTTTTTTTAGGGCAAACTACCCCCAAAACTTCTATCAGGTCTTTTCTTCTGGGAATTTTCTCTATGTACCCTCTTATTAATATGTATACATCGGTAACTTATGATTTTTGTCTCAAGTCCACCACGGTTCTGTGGCAACATGTCTTACATTAATGTACCACAACTTCATACTTTTCATGAGGTGGTTCCCATGAATTGCTATGTAAGCCAGCTATTGCAGAAACTAAGAGCAAGAAGAGCTTGTGTTAGCATTTCCAAAGGTTCCAAAGAACTGATGCCAACCTGTATGCCACGTTCAGGGCTGGGTTCTGAACAACTGCTCTTGAAGATTGGGAAGGTTCAAGATGCTGAAGAGGAAAGATCACAAAGTACAGGTGCTATTGCAGTTTCCCACTCTTTTTGGATAAATGGGAAGGGAAGCAGGTTCAAAAGCCAGTCTTATAAGGCTAAGCAACACTGACGGCTGTTTGACATTTTCCTCAGCATTATTAAGACTTGTTTTGCATGGTATTTATCACCATTTCCTGCCCTAACTCAGCAGCTGCTTTAATATGAGAAACACAGGTTACAACAAAGCTTTACTGAGCGCACTCAAATGAAGTCACCAAAGATAGAGAGGCAGAAGGGGAGCCAACTTGGAACCACTTCAGCATTTTAGAAATATTTAGAGAGCCAAGGTTCCCTCTTCCAGTAGCCAACTTTTCCCGACGTCATTCCATAAGTTTGTAGCAGAGCCACTTCCCACCATAAATGGAGATTTAATAATAATTTTAAACATAACCATTGAAAGTGCATTTCAGCAAATCAGAAAGCTAGCTTACTCCCTAAGCACTTCAGAGGTCAACTTGAGATGTTTCTTTGGCAATCCCCTACCACATTTGATTAAACCAAAAAAAATCAAAGTTTTTTAAAAAACTTTTCTTTGCTTCTTTTTACTGGCAGCATAACATGAATGAGAGCAAGTCTTACCAAAATAAAATGAAAAGAGTTTTGATTAGAAAAAATCATACATTTAAGTCTACTAATACCTCAGGAGATTATTCAACTAATTAGTATGTCATTTAAGTAATTAGCAAGACAAATGCTCTGATTAACGTGGAAAATAGCTTATGTTTACACAATGAATTTTTCACATTAAAGGTTCTTAGAAATCAAATACCTAAATTCCCACTTGGGAAAATGTGTTCAGTTTTGTTAGAGTGTGATCACAGTTTTCTAATTTCTTGAAGATTATACAAGTTTAATTAACTCCTGACCTTGTTAGAAGCAATGAGATGATACTATTTCAAATCCTAAACTAAAACTACAACTGCAATTAGACAAGAATTTTCACTCTCAAATTTGGATCTCCAAACACTGATTTAAATCAAATGATACCTAATTCTTTCAGTATTCAGCCCACAACAAACTGAAAATTTAATAAGATCTAAGCTCTGGGGGATTTCTTCATATTAGACTATATAAACCAAGTATATTGGTTATGCAATTAGACTGAAATGGACAGTTTCTGAAGTAAACACCCAAACGTCTTTCTACTTCATAATGTATTCAGGATGCCTTTATTCTTTATGGTCACCCTTCCTCCCCAGCCCCATCACAGTCCTTTCTATAGTTCAAGATCAACTCTAGTTCAAACTATGAGTGTTAGAGCTTAATACAAGCAAAATCATGTACAATTATAGTATGCTGTTTTAAGTTACATCTTATCCATTTGTCCCATCACAGAGCATGCCGATTGTCTGAAAATACTGAAACTGATGGAAAGGCTCACTGGTGGCATACACCAGCCTAAAGATGTCATGTTTCAGGTAAGCATTGCCAAATTATTTTCTTCTTGTTCATTGACAGAATTACTTTCAAGAAGCAAGTGGTTTGTTTTTTTTTTAAATCTATCCATCTGCCAGAATGTTTTCTACCAACCATTGATACTATTTATTACTAGAAAATGAAGTTAAAGAGATACAGCAACTTTAACCTTCCTAGAACTAAAAAATCATACAGATCTCACTACCATTCAGCAAAACATATCAGACTACAGTAATGCATCCTGTTAGCTATAAACTGAGAATTTCTGTCCCTTGCTGTATTTAGTTGCAAAGTTGAGTCTCCAGTGGATATCCCCCACACAGGACAGACTCTGGATTTGTTATGACAGAACTAGTGCTTGATTATTTTTTTTTTGATCAAAGTAGAAGTCATATTTGATCAAAAGAATATTATGCATGCTTTTATTGAAGTTAAATAATGCATAGCTGCTAGAAAAAAGACAACTAAAATCCCAGGTGCATGAAAAAGTTGCACATGCAGTCTCCTATTTCAGAACTTTGAGTGTTTCTGAATCCAGCAAGTTCATTTAACATAACTGCTTTGTATAGCAAAAACTAAGTTCCAGACACAGAAGTGTTAGAAAGGGGTTATAGTTTGGCATTACGTGTCCAGCAGAAACTATTCCTGATTCAGAGGATAGTTCTCTATACTTACGCAGCTGACATATGCTGCTTTAGGTGGCTGGACAGTGGTTGTATCTCTAGCAGCTGATAACAGGGAAGCTAGTTGTTTGAAGTAAAATAGTGAAGTTTAGATTTTTTTCCAAAATCTATTATTAGATTAGGTTTAGAAAAAAACAACATGCCTTACATTATGTTTGTATACACACACACCTTTGCATATTTACAAACTCATGGAAAAAAGTCCATCCCAACTTGCCAGCTACAAACATACACTGCTTGGTTCAGGACATCCATGAATCACAGTTTGTTGGACTCAAGTAGAGCATCCAAGTAGAAATTTCATTATATGATTACCTCACTCATATTTAAGCATCTGTTTTGCATTGCTGCTGAGAAGAGAGTACTGGGCTGAATGGACTTTTGCCCAACCTATGTTTTTTAGTCCTTAGTTACTAAGGTACTGCTAGTACCCCAGAGAAGGCCAGAGCTGCCCTAGGTTGCTCTGGGGCAGGGACAAGCATGGGCTGCCTCTACAAACTAGAGTTTTGTAAAAGTCTTGCTTGTAGATCACCTTATTCAGAGGGAAAACAAAAGCCATAAGGAACAGCTCTATCCAGATATGTTGAAAATCATGTTAGCTAATAACATGCAACCCTAGGGGATCATTCCTGAACTTTTATGCAACCTATGACCAGCAGATCTTGCATGATGTTTAACAGTTTAACTTGAGATAATCTAGGGACATTAATGCGAGTAGTGTCACATCATGAATTCAGTAATAGTCATAACATGCCATGTGATCACTATGACAAATATATGTATATGTACAGGAGTAGGAAAAATAACCAGTAAAAGTCTGAACTTATTGGAAAACAGTTACATGCATTGGCACATTGATTAAACTTCAGCAAGTGGTCCTTAAAGAAAAAGTTATCACTGTATGTATTCACTGTCATTTTATTAATGCCAAGAGAAGCAATTTCTTGAAATGCCTCAAACTAGTAGCCAGAATAACTTCTCAGCCAGTTTTGTTCACTTTTGTTAATAAGGGTGCTAAGAAACATCCAGATATTCACGCTCCTACTTCATTTCCTACTCAGCAGGTCTTAAATAGTTTCCTCCATGGATTGACTGGGGTTGAAAGAGGTAATTAAATGCCTCACCCAAAAGTCACACATGGGGCAAAGTTAAGCTTGGGTTTATACTGTGGGATGTTTGTGGCTTAAAGTTATTATTTTTAATAACTCTGTGCACAAGATTATGCAACTTTTTGATTTGCTCTGTTTGGACCCTGAAGTAGCTTGATAAGATATTTATGGGTGAAGGTAAATGCAAATATGCACGCAGCCCTTCTACTCATTCTGCAGTGCTCCAACATATTACACTTGCCAACAGAAAGATATCACATAGTTCACTGATTTTTTTTTACTTAGGATCATTATTACTATTCATGTTGTATCAGCACTGGTTAGGAAAGCCTGCCAGCAGTGTCTCTTCTGTGAGGTACTATACGAATAGTATTGGCTCAGGCAGCATTTTGAAATTAATCAGAGAGTTAAATGATGCTGAGTGAAGTTGTCCAGCAAATGAGAATTATATCTACTACTCTCTACCTTTAAAGTAGGCTTTTATATCTAGGGTGCTGGTTTTACTTGAATTCACTGTGACATATGTGGTTAACTCACCAATTCATTTTTGAAGACAGATATAGAGCAGCCTTTAAACCCTACCCTTGCTGTCATTAGGAGAGTATTAATGCTTAAAGCTCACCTGCTCACCTACAGCGTCAAAACCTACAACAGCACCTACAATGGTTTGTGTAGCTGGCCAACATCCAGCAGAACTTTGTTTCGAATGAACAAACTATATTAGGCTCTTTTAAACATCGACAAAGAGGATACAAGGAAATAGAAACAATGCAATACGTTCCTTAAAATGCCTCTAATTCAAAACTACTTTCAAAACAAATCCACAACAGTACCATCCCTTTGAGCTCTGTTTACATACTTATTTCAGAGTACATGTTTTCCTAATTGTTTCCATACTCTGGTGTGCAATTTGGACATGCTATTAACATATAACAACCATCTGTTCAATATTCTTTTTTTTTTCCCCTTCAGAGGACAAAGTGCAACAAAAACTTGATACACTGTAGGAAAATACAAGTACTGGATTTTTTCTTTTTAAAGCAAGTTTACATTTCTGAAACTCAGTTAAGTAAACCAAAATTCAAATACTTGTCAGAAAGTATTTTACATGTTTGTATATGGGAAGCATAGAAGCTATTGATTTTAAGTTTAAGAGTCTTGATTTTGGGGTCACACTAAAAAGGATAAACACTGCTGAAACTTCCTAGCAGCTTGAGTGTAGCAGCAAGTGAATGAAGTTTTGTTTAATTTTAGTCAATTACAGTTTCAGAACCTGCTGCACATAGATCACAGTTCACACCTACAAGAGAAAAGCCTGATTTACCACTTACATTGAGATTTTTCCTTAAGTTAGTGTTCAATGCAGACAAGTAAAGGAGAGGTAAGAAAGTTTTCTTGTGTTTATGCCTGAAAATTCCTCAGATTGATCAGAATCATCTTATAGTCCATACTTGAGTCTTTTACATACAAGAGACTTTTTTTTACATACATGAGACTTTTACATACAAGGCCTGCATTTTATATAAACACAGTTTATGGTCTCCTGATTCAAGAGGCTTAGGATACAAGGTGAGGGCTTGGGAGAGCATCTACAGGAAGCCCTTATTGCATTCTTGTGGCACACCTGCAAGTTCCTACACTACTCCAGCACCATTGGCTGAGGACTAGGAGGTGGTGAGGGTGGTGGAACCTGGGTTCACCTATCCACCCAGCCAAGCCTCCATCATCCCTTTTGAAATTGAATTTCTACTTCAGACTAAACAGTCTGGGAGTTGAATAGCATGTTTGTCAAAAAATGTGGTTTTATGTTCACTTATGGATTCATATTAAATTAAGTAAATACCAGAGAGAAGAAAAAATTAAAGCATTTTGTTTTGATACTATTAAAATATATTTCAAATATATGAAATACTCACACCAACTTGATGCCAAGTAGAACAAGAAAACAGCTGGAGAGAAACATTTGCCATAACAAATAGCATATATTAACTTAGATTAAGAAACAGGGTTTTTCCTACATTGACTAATTACACTTGATCTTTATTTGTAGATTTTTTTCTGGCTAACTGCTGAAGATATAAGTATTCTGTATAACTTTTATCCCAAAGAAGCTTTTAGACCAGTGGATACTTCCCCCACAGTAAGAAGTCTCATGAGTAACAGCACTGGGGGGTCTGCTACATGAGTAACAAATCTGGGTTGTCCGCTAAGCAGAATATTACACATCTTTGTGCAACTCCAATCAAGTACACCCACCTGTCTTTTCTTAACATTGTGAATTTCTACTCCACACACAGCATCTTCAATTGCAGCCTTTTTTCCTTAACACATTCTCTCCTCCTTCACCACTATGACCTCAACCTTCAATGTCCCCTTGGAACCAGCAGAGAAAGTGACAAAGTCTATGGCTAGTGCAAGGGATGGACTTGCACTCTTGCCTCTCAGCAGAGCATTCAGTACACACAAGAGGATTATAGTTTGAGACCAGACTGAAGATTGCAATTTAATGAGGGTACTCACTCCAATTCTCAGTTCCCCACATTCTCTCACACATTCTTATTCCCTTAGTCCCCTCATGAAATTGCCTCATAAAAAAAGATGGATACAAGAGCATGTTGAACTGCAAAAATAAGTTTCTAAACATTTTAATGAAAGCCAAAAATCCGATTAATAATATATATAATATATAATAATATCTATAACAAATATCATCAAACAATCTTCCCTAACTGTGCAGATATTTATTCTTATACCAGATACCAATGCTTTTTTAGTTCACAGTAAGAGTCCGCAAAAAAGAGTTCCATTCAGTTAGTCAGCTTACTTCATTTCTGTATTGTATTTTGGGGGAAAAAAAGGAAACAAACAAGCTTTAGAACACAAAACATAAAAGTGAAGTGGAACTTTTCAGCTGCTCAGCCAAATCTAAACAGATATTCAGCACATTAGGAGTGCACAATTTTCCTGATCAGGAATGTTCTGCTCAGTATCAGAATTCCGCTATAAGTCATAGATCTGTCAGTTCTTTAACTAAAACAGGCAGAAATACCCCCAAAGTGAAAGAAATCAGGGAACACATCTATACAGCATTCTAAGATTACTTTTCCTTTAACAACATGAAAAGGAAAATAGAAAACAGTATTTATGTAATATCACACAGTCAGGATGTAATCTATTAATATCTTAAGACAGAGCCAGACTTATTTCAGAAAGAAGAGGGTACTTGACATATTTCAAGTAGATGGAAGCATACATAGCTACAGAACTCGATACAGTAATTTGGCTCACGCTGAACCATAACATTTTCCCCAATGGGGAGAAAGAGGAGCGGCTTGGAAAAACAGCACATATTCCCCAGGTTCTTTTCTAATGTAACCAGAAAGCTAGAGAAGTGCAGCTGATTGATCCCAGACAGCAGTAAGGCACACAGCTGCTCACTCGCTTTCCCTCTCTCCACTCAGGTGTTAACAAAATTTTAGCTACAAATCCAAAACAGCAACAGCTGAGGAAAAACTGGCTTGCACTTGACCACAGAGAGTTATTTGTTTATATATTTGTATCCACCTATCTCCTGATAAAGGTGAAGGATACTTTAAAACCCATGCTAAC
The DNA here is from genome assembly GCF_009769625.2 of Cygnus olor. Lineage (NCBI taxonomy): Eukaryota > Metazoa > Chordata > Aves > Anseriformes > Anatidae > Cygnus > Cygnus olor. Next base: position 82,688,709 of record NC_049169.1, read on the forward strand.
ACTTTAAACCAACTACCACAACAATAAGGGAAACAACAAGGTTAAAATGCTGATGCCCCCCAACCCTACAATCCTGACATTTGACAAAGAACCCGATGGTTCTGTAAAGCTTTAGACTACAGATGAAGCATTTAGAGAAATCAAAACAGTAGATAGAGAAGCTGGAACCAAACCAACCACCAAAAAAAAAAAAAACAGGAAAAAAGCCAACCCAAAGCAAACCCAAACCTTGAGACTTGCATTTTCTTCCCACAAGACCACTCCAGCCCTAACTTGGTCCTGGCTTTGTCCTTTTAGCAACAAGGGCAAGAATTAAAGCTCCCTCAAGCAGTTTGAAGCCCCAGGTGGTATCAGGTCTTTCCAGCAGTAACCTAAGCCATCTTTTAGCTCATGTTGGGTTTACATGACAAGGGTTTGGTAGCAGAGGGGCTGCAGGAGTGGCCTCTGTGAGCAGAGCCCAGCAGCTGCCCCATGTCTGGTCAGACCCAGCTCCAATAGGCTCCAAAAGGGACCTGCCACTGGCCAGAGCTGAGCCACAGAGTGATACTGGTTGGGCCTCTGGGAAAGCAGATTGAAGGAAGGAAACAAACTGCTGAGACACAGCAGTTGAGAGAGAGGAGTGAGAACCAGCCCTGCAGACCCCAAGGTCAGTGCAGAAGGAGGGCAGGAGGTGCTCCAGGCAGTCAGGTGAAGTCCCTGGTGACTGGAAAAAGGGAAACATGACTCCCATTTTTAAGAAGGGTAGAAAGGAAGACCCCGGGGAACTACAGACAGATGAGCCTCACCTCTGTGCCTGGGAAGATCACAGATCCTCCTGGAAGCAGTGTCAAGGCACATGCATGACAAGGAGGTGATCCAAGACAGCCAGCATAGTGCAAGATGTGCCTGACCAATCTGGTGGCCTTCTATGATGGAGTGACTGGATCAGTTGACTAGGAAAGACCAACTGATATGATCTACGTGGATGTCTGTAAGGACTTTGACATAGTCCCATGTGACACTCTGATCTCCAAACTGGAAAGGGTAGACTATTCAGTGGATAAGGAGTTGGCTTGAAGGCTGCACCCAGAGAGTGGTGATCAACAGCTCTTTATCCAGGTGGAGGCCAATGATGAGTGGTGTCCCCCAGGCCAAGTGCATCCTGGGCTGCATCAGAGACATGGCCAGCAGGGCAAGGGAGGGGGTTATCCCCCTCTGTTATGCCCTCACGAGGCTCCACTTGGAGTCCTGCATCCAGGTCTGGACCCTCCAGCACAAAAAAAGATGTAGAATGTCAGAGTATGTCCAGAGGAGGGTCACAAAGTTGATCAGAGAGCTGGAACACCTCTCCTATGAAGAAAAGCTGAGAGAGCTGGGCATATTCAGCCTAAAGAAGAGAAGGCTCTGGGGATACATCATTGCAGCCTTTCAGTACTTAAAGGGGGCTTATGAAAAGGATGGAGAGCAACTTTTTACATGGGCAGATAGTAACAGGACAAGGAAGAATGGTTTTAAGCTAAAAGAGGGGAGATTTAGATTAGATATCAGGAGGAGGCTCATTACTCAGAGGGCGGTGAGGCACTGGAACAGGTCACCCAGAGAAGCTGTGGATGCCCCATCCCTGGAGGTGTTCAAGGCCAGGCTGGATACGGCTTTAATCAACATGATCTAGTGGGAGGTGTCCCTGCCCATGGCAGGGGGTTAGAACTAGATGGTAATAAGTTCCCTTTCAAGCTATCCTATAATGAAGACTTTATAATTTCAATAATATTCTGACCTGAATGAAGTCCACAGGAGTTCTACCGCTGAATTCAGTAGAGCCAGGATTTCATGCAGCGAGTTAACGTAATCTAGATTAGTTTTGTAGGTTGCCCAGAAGCTGATTCAAAATACAGTTCAAAGGGAACTATATTGAATTAAGTTTTATTCAATTAACTGTATTTAATTGATTTTAATATTATTTAATCCAATCTCGAGTCTTTCTAGGAAGTAAGAATTGCTTCACTACGAATGTTATGCCAAGTTTGATGATATTAAGAGATGTTTTAGCTCTTGTACATAAATTTTCAGTAACAGGTTATTTTTTTCCTTTTAAAAGGAGTGCTCTCATTTTTCCATGAATAAAAAGAAGAACTAAGTGCTAAGTTATCAACACTTAGCAACATTAACTTGATAGGATTTCCAAAACTTCTGCCTTCCTACATTAACTAAACCAGCTGAAGTACTTTATATAATCTTACAATATTTGCCCTCTATTAGAGATGGATGACCCTTACAGGTCTAATAGCCATTTTTATTAAAGCTTGGTTGTTAGATCAGCAGTAAGTTGCTATTTCAGTTATATGCAGACAATCCAGTTTTCAGTTATTTGACTTGAGAATAGATATTGCATTTTTCTAACTTCCCCATTGTACTTACATGCACAGCACAGAGTCGGTGTACTAATTTGTTCTGTTTTCCGACACTATTAGCCATTCCAGAGTTTTTCTGAAAGCATTTCCCTGTAATTATGTTGCTATAGAAATCACATTATAAACTAAGATTAAATGCTTCTCATTTAAAACCATCTGACACCAAAATACCTCCAGCCCCTCAAAAAAAAAAGGCAATTTGAAGCTATCTTCCACAGAAATGGCTGTTACTAGACAATGTGACTTAGCTCCTATGAGCAGCCTAGTGAGGGCATTTAAGGGACAACAGCTTAATACCACCGGTATACTCTGGTATTTACTAACTATATAACATTCCTCCAAATCAGAAATACACTTGTGTTGATTTCTATGCTTTTTCTTGTGCAAGTCCAGAATCTCAATTTGCCATTAATAATTCAGGACTGAGGACATCAAAGAACAAGTATTGCCTCAATGTACAGATCCCTGCTTTCCCTCCTCCCTGTGTGCATTCATACACTAAGAACAACTGACTTCAAGCACTGCTGAAGGTTTCTTGGCTCTGCTACACCGGGTTAAGCAATAAAGACGGTATTATCATATACATACATTTTAAACATTCACCATACAATTAATTCAGAAAGTATAGCCATATAAATTAAGAGCTTTTATGAGTAATAAAACTTGTCAATAGAGTAACCTTGTTAGTGTGGTGAAAAGCAAAACTTAAATATAAATAAAATATACATAAAATATAAATTTATGTTCGGATACAATCTATTCGTTTTCCTTCTCTGCTCATCTATATAGATATTTCTCTTCAAAAATTCTGAAAGAATTAAGTAAGGTAACAACAAAGTCTAATCCATTTCAAAGTTCAGTGACTTGGTGTCATATTCCAAGCCCCAGAAATGTTATCGCTGCCGGTCCTTGGGTATTTCTGCTTGTATTTAGCATTTATGACATTTTTCACTGTTTCAAGAGGTTATTCATCCCTCTACAGGGACCTCCTCCAATCTTTGTCATGGCAGGAGGTTACTTTCTATTTGAAAGCCAATTGGCCTTGGAAGTCAATTTCAAAAGGAATGGATATGTCTTATGCAATCACATTTGGGAAGACCTATGTCAGAAGAATGGTAAGAGGCTAGAAAATGATAAGAGCCATCTCTAGACTGCTCCGTCCATCCTCCCCACAAGTAGCAGCATCCGTGAGGAAAGAATATTCACTTCACCTACCACTGCAAAGAATTCAACATGTGTATTTCTACTATGAACCACTAATTTATTTTTCAATGCTTTTGTACAAGATAGCTTCCAAAAGCAAAATGCTCCAGGAATCCCTCTAGGACAGAAATTTCCCCAAAGTTGGATAATTACTTTTTACAGAGCTTTAGACTTCTAAGGCAGATTTTTACTTAAGTTTCTTCCAACACTACTCCACAACTCTGTATAAAAGTGATGTGGTAATTAGCTTTTTTCTTTTTCCTGTTTAAGAGACTATATCATCTAGGTTATTAAGCAATAAACTTTTTGGGTTCTACTGCAAGAAGTATTTGCATTGTCTGTTGTTCTAGGTTGCTTATGGCATTAATTGAATGTAACATGCCATGAAAAGTAAACCAAGTACTGTAACAACAAAAAAAGTGGCCTTGCCTTCAAAAAGATGTGAAATTAGGAACCTGTTCATCATACTCATAGCTTTTCAGTTTCTCTCTGCCCAAAACAACTTATCGTAATAGGCTCTAAAGGCTGGAGTAGGCACCCACTCCCTAGAACACCTTATTCAAAGCTTCACCTCACATTTTGAAAGTCAATGGTTAAATAGTACAAACTCAATGTAATACAACCTGGGACGGTCCACATCCTTTGTTTTCTTCTCAAAAAGAAGCTCTTTCTTTGAGGATAACAATTTGAAGATTATTACTTCTCCCTTCTTGTGTTCATTCTATCCGTCACAAACAATATTTCTATTGTCCACATAATGCCTTAGATTTGTTGCATGCATACTTCTCCACCTTCTTATTTTAATTACGTAAAGCAAGGAGAGAAGAGTATTTACATCAGAAGTGGATAAATAACATTCAACATATTTACAAATAGTACAGGAAACAGCTAGCAATAAAAAGGATAAAAAGCCTGTTTCTCAATATTCACTCTCTCAAAGGATGATTGGGGGAATGATGCATGCAAAGTAACCTAATCATATGGTTTGATTCACAATGGAAAACTACGTTAAGCTAGTCTTATTTATGTAACATAAAACATTTAAAGTAAAGTAGAGCACATCCTACACAAAAAGGAACACTAAAAAGATAAGGCTTTATGGTTTAAATACCCTTACACCTTTCCCCAAGGCATTCATTTGCCTGATGTTGAAAAAACAGATCAAATTTATTGCTATTAAATAACATACATTGCAAGTTAACTTTGGCTATTGTACTAGCTGAAAGAGGCAAAGTATATCAATGGTATATCTACTGACATTTAAAAAAAATACTATCTACTTACAACATTTGCTATTAATATATTTAAAACAATGTTTTGTTTTTTTAGAAAAAAACAAGGATTAAAATACTATCCAGTCTACATAAGAACAGTTGTTATAGTAATGAAAATGTTCTTTTTTTTTTTTTGCATTCACATATTCACATTCACTAGAAGCAACTCCACAACTTTTATAAAATTTAACAGGAAGAAACAATTAGGAATAGTAATTGCTAAAGTATTTCCACCAAATGCAGACTTGTTTTTTCAAGTTCACAACAGCTTAATAATTTGAGTAAAGTATTTGCAGAACTGTAAATACAATAGTTTCAAGAAGCGGGCAGAAAGCTTAAATGGCCTTGTACAAAGTGCATGCAGTACTTCGTTATGCACATTAACAACTATATAATTACAGTCTTAGTTTGATAAAACAGATTTAGTAAGAATATGATCAAATTTGATTAAAGTTGTTGCAAGTTAATGGCAATCACATCTATGTACTTTCGGGAGTTGTTAAGTACTGTAACGCATATTAGCTTGTGCTCCTGACATCTACTTAATGCTTTTCATTAACTTGCTAGATTTCTATTAGCATGAAGATATAATAGGCACTTTCCACCAATAACACAATGGAAAATACAACAATTCACAGTAGTTTTTCAGCTTAACATTTATATATTAAGCATTTATTTATAAATTTTCATAATGTCCAAGCATTACACTGATTCACAAATGAATTATATCATAGGAATGAAGCAAGCAGGAAGAATATTATTGATATTATCCAAGAGGGCATGCAAGGCTTGTTGGAAGATTTATTTCAGTAAGGCTTGCCACAAACTTCATCTCCAATCCGTATACTGCAATTAGATCCAAACCTCAGAAATTACTCAGGCAGCTAGCTGTCAGTGAAATCAATGTGAGGCAGTTACCTAAAAGAAGGAGCTGAAAGTTTTATGCCATCATTCCTCTGACCCTTAATCTATTAGATGAGCCATCTCACCAAGTTACACACTTAGGTGGTTTAATTTCCGAGTCTCCCATTTTAGCAAGAGTAAAGTAGTAAGCGAAATGGCTCCCTCATTGTAATTTTTAATTCAATGACCTCACAGAAAAGAAAGTTAAAGAAACCAGTATCCTTGAATACTGTTAGTTAAAGGCAATAATTTCACACTCAGTGTTTTTCTTCTTTTTAAAAAAAAAAAAAAAAAAAGTTCAACTAAGGATACCTAGATTTCACAACCTCACATCAGTATTCTGAGACATGCTTCAAAACAAATAGAGATGTGTTTAGAAAATTTATGAGGTCCATACACATTCTCACATACTTCAAGCAGAAAAGAATCTACCCAGCCCCAACACGTTAACAGGATCCCAAAACCACTACACAAATAAAACTTCCTAGGATATTCTACCCATAGAGAACATAGATCAATCATTCACCCCCAGAATACTAAAATAGAAATACCTACCTAGCATGTCCTCTCAGGAATAAACCTTCCTGTTCTCTCTGATCCTGAATTCATTCTTAAGAAGCAGTCAGAGCTATGAAAGTATGACCCTTATAAAAGCTTTGAGTCTTTGTAATGTTGACCTTACAAGAGCCAGGTGCTGGGATTACATGCCACTTACCAGAAATCTATAGCAGCTGTTTTGCAGGTTCTGACTCTCAATTTTGAGACTGATTTACTCCTTCATGAGGTTTTGGTTTGGTTTGGTTTGGTTTGGTTTCCTTCTAAATATCTAGTTAGCTTTCAATTCACATGAGCTCCTAAAAGGCATTATCAACCTACAGGTGCAACAACAGGAAATCCAAATAGATATTAGGAAAAATAAATTCATAATGAGGGAGATCAAACAATGCAGCAGGTTGCCCAGAATGATTGGGAAACCTTCACCCTGGGAAAGAGAGTGCTTAACTGACTCTGAGCAGCCTGATATAACTTGATAATTGCATCAAAATAAAAAGCTATCTCTGGTTTGAGTGGGAGCTTGAGACAGGTGACCTCCAGAAATCCCTTCAACCTTTGTTGTCTTAGGATTCGTTTCTATCTTTGTCAATTGTTAGCCTGTTACCTAATTCAGTTCACATTTTAATTTATCAATTAAAAAAAAAAAGAGGTGGTGACCCTTGAAATCAGTTCAGAATCAAATAATGAAAACATCAGTGCTTGACACAAGTACATAAAAACCTTAATTCATAGGAACTTGACTGTGTTTCAGAAGGAGTACACAACTCCTTTTTTTTTTTTCCCTATCTCTACATTTACACATTCAGTTGATTGATCCTTCTGGTGACTCAGAGTACCACAGGTTTTCTAACAGCTATCCAGTGAGATATTTCAAAATCTCTATTAATTGCAGAATGTATCCTAATTTCCTTACCCTATTTCAGACATATCAAAACAGTTGTTTTGTTTTGTTTTGTTTTTCTTACAAATCAAAGAATTCCCAGCACCTCAAACTCCTGTACAACAAAGCATTTCACTTGATCTGAAGAAGACATTTTGTAGGAATTTGGGGAGAGTTTTATCTTACGAAAAAAAACAAACAAAAAAACAAACAAACATACAGTACTTCTTAATTAGAGTTTGTTTCGTTTTGTTTTCTTTCCTGGCTACAGAACATGTAAAATGAATGAAAGCTAAAATAGCCTTTAGTCTTAACAAAGATAGAACAATTGCCTTGGGGGACTGCCAATCAACATGCATTTTATATAGCTCTTATTGGCCCCAGGCCTTCAGGTACTTAAGGATTCTGAGGTTTTCAAAGTCGCGGAGGTTAATGATTAGAAATATTAATAGGCTGTAGAGAGGATTTTGTTTCAGATGAAACTGTTGCTAAATCATAACAATGTGTAAATCTCAAATTAAAATAAAAAAAAAGTACTTTCTACTTTGCGAGTCCAGTACATAGGCAAAAAGAACAGAATTTAATCCAAGAAAATTGAGCTCTGCTTTACTTTGAAAAAAAGTGATTAAACGTCCCTTTAACTAACAAAGAGTTTATTCCTGGTCATTAAATAATGACAAAGAAATGCTAAATTTTGTGACTGCTTTTTTTGTTCATGTTTTAAATACATGGCAGACTGAATTTGAGGTGTTTATCCCCCCTTTTTAGCACTATATTTAAGAATTTAAAGCTGACCAGGAAACAAAACAAAAAACAACCCTATAGTTAGATTGAAATTAAAACATTTTTACTGGGGATATAAGAATGTTAGGATTTTTAATAAATATATATTTTCTGTACTCTTAATCACTGAGGATGTTAATACTTTCCATCTCCTTTGTAACTGAAGATTATTTTAAATAATGTGTATAAGAAAAAAAATACGTTTTTGTACACATAAGCATGTCAATTAGCAAATATAAGCAATTCTCTCTCAGAATTCCTAAAGTGCCATTTAAGGTCTCAAGGTCAGTACATTGTTTCTCTCTCAGAAATACTAGAGAAAATTCTGCAGACTGGAGCAATGTCCCGCAATGTCCAATTTCTTGTTCCCACTTATTCTTTTCCTTCTGTTTGTTTAATCACCCCTCCTTTCACTGTTTTTGTGAGGCCTCCACAGAAAGTTTAGAAATGCCTCTGATTTTCTGGAAGCCTGCATGTCATGAAAAACATTATCTCAAGGTCACTTGATGCTCCATTTAGCAGCACTAAAACAGCATTAGGTCCATGTTAAAGAATTAAGAATTGTATGACAGACCATGTAAAAAACCTTTAAATGGGGAAATCAAATCGAGAAATGCCTCCTTCACCTCCCCACAATTTTAATCGAGATTTCTGGGTCTTATATATTTTTCTTCCTTTGGTAATCTGGAGGTACATGATTAATAACCAAAAGCTGTCTATAACAAAAGTGTATTGGAAATAATTAGGAGGATCTGGCAGGTCTATAGGATGTAGCTTCATACAGAGAGAGATGCTATCCTACAAAAACAACTACCCTGGAAAGGATTTAAGGGCTGTGACGGTTAGGCAGTAACTAACAAGAATTCCCAGTGGAATTCTGAGATAGATGGATATACAAAACCAAGTAATGAGAGGGATGGGGGAATGATTTTACCTCAGTCTTTGGCATCAGTAAGACCAGTGCTGTAACACTACATGCCAATCTTTGAGCCCCGTAAATAGAGACTATTGAGGAACAAACTTTAGAACAATTCAGAGCCAGAGAAAAAAAGCCTATTTAGTCAGTGACCAGAGGAACTCAGTCTGTATAACACATAACAAAAAATAATTATAACGTTATTGTATAATTATCTACACACAGGCATGAACAGAGACACAATTAATGGATATTAACGAGCTAAAATATATAACAATGACAGTAACTAACCAGGGAAAGGTCTGGATTCTTCATCTTTCAATAGGTTCAAAATCAGACAGATCTTCCTGAACCGTATGTTTTAATAAAACATCCACAACTGGATTTCAGACAAAGCTGACATTCAGTGGCCTGTAACACACAAGAGTAAGAGTAAAGGAGCCCAGATCATCTCCTGCTCTTTTCTATCCTTAACCTCTATGAAGCTGAACACCCTCACACATTCAGAAAATTTTAGCAGCTCAAATAAAATTTCTGAGAAAATGCTTGCCTTAACAGAGAAAAAAGTGAGGGAAAAATATTCACCATATTCTAGTGGGGTGACATAAGGCTCATAATGACAGGTCTAACACCTATCTTCTGGGGAAAAGGTAGGCATCAGTAAAAAATATGTATTAGTAAATGTGCAAAAGTCTTCAGCAGTCAGGAGAGTGATCCACTGAAAGGGCAATTTCTTTCTCAGAGCTCCCCCGGGCCACAGGAGGTTGGGCTGTGCAGGCTCCATGCTGCCTCCTGCTCACCACAGGGAAGGAGGTTCCCTAAGCTTCGTGCTTTCCCCTCCCAGCTGCCTCCCAATGGCACTCATGAAACCTATAAGGAAAAACGTGTATCCAGGAATCAAATACTACATTTGTCATCTCTAAATTTCCTTTTTTTCTTTTCTCATTTCATATATATTGGAAGTAGAGTGCAAACAGTCTGCAGACACCAACTTCAGGTTTACGGAGAAGGTTCCATCCTGGAACATAAAATTCCCTTGGAATTATTCTTTAACATAAGGTCTTCTCTTTTCCCTGTATTCATCATGGTTCTCCCCAAAGAAGCTCAAAACCCCACCTGGCATTGCAAGCTGAGAGGCAGACAGTTGTTCCCCAAAATGGAGACCTGCCCCAGTGGCTTGCTGCACCAAACTATGAATCTGACTGCTGAACAGCACTGATGTAAAAATAATTCCTACTTCTTTTTTTTTGCTGCACTTAAGAGGTACTTTTCATTCAGATCATTTCAGTGATCTTGCTCATGCTGCAGTTCAACAGTTTTTTGTACAGGTAGAATGGGTAGGCTCCTTGTGATAAGGGAAATGCAGCTTGGCAGAATGGAGAACTGCCAAGGACTTTGTAGGGTGGCCTTCCTGCTGAAATCTGCTGAGGAATGATTGCCCCACAAATGAAAATAAATACATAAATAAATAAATTGATACCTGCTGTAATGTTTATTAAAAAAGACTTTTCCTAATGATTCTTTTTCCAGCAGTAACAACTGGCAGCAATATGGCTAACACGTTCATTGTAAAAAATTATGGAGTTCCAGTCCTCTAGATATGAACAATTCATGAAAGGAGATGTGATAACATCTAAAGTCTGGGACAAAGGCAAACAGAAATCATGCAAATGAAAGCTAAATATAGTTATATGCGGTGCTTTTTCTATTCTCTCTCTCTCATTTATACTTTTTTTCAGAGGTAATTTAGAATTTAGGCTTTTGCATCCATATCCCTCCTTTCCCTGAGTTAACATTGGTGATGTGTTTCACAACTAGCACTAAATTTCTATCGCCCTTTTCTTCACTGTACATCCATTCCCTTGTTTCTCTTAACCATTTTTCTACTCCTTTTTTGAAAAAAAAACAGCCCCTTTCCTTCAATTCTCAGTGGTGTTTTGTGCCTGTGTTCTTTGGTAAGCACAACAGAACTCGTTACGAGAACACTTCTCCTCTATTACACTTGCAGCACGCATAAGAACATTACCTTATAGCAAGCAATATTACATTATGCTTGATCTACAGAAAACTATTCCGCCTCCAGATAGAGACAAAACAGAAGAGAAAACGTCTGCTAAAATCTGAGAGACCTTTCCCTTCTCCCCACCAGTCCACAGCTGTTTATAGTACAACCACACCTTTTCCTTGAAATGCTAGTGTTGCCATCTCTGTATGGAAGGAGCCAGAACCCATTTCCAAGGCAACAGGAAATTTGGTGCAAGTTAACTAATGCATTTCATTTATGCAGTCTCTCCTTTCCAGCTGTGCTGTATGCTGTCAGTTTGCTACAGCAGCTGAATTACTGAAGAGCTGCAACACACACGTCTGCCTTGCTCCATCGCTGGCACCCACAGGTCTTTCCTAGGAGCTTGTTTAACTCCCTAATCAGACAGAAATCTATCCAGTTACGTCTCTAAGTAAATTATTCAACGTGCTAACTAAATTAGCTCATAGATAGGCCCTGTGAGAATAAGAACCAGTACAAAGTAAGCATCACATGTGAATAGTTGGGATAAATGGTGGCCTAACCAGGACCCTCTCTTTTAGCAGCAAGGAGATGAAAAATTGTCACCCTGTATCTCACTGAATCCTATCCTGAACAACACTAATTTATCGATTCCTACTTCTATTTTTATTCTCCACTTTTCAAGTGACACCTTTCATGCAAATCATTTTGGTGATCTTAAACGATCACTGAATCTTAACAGTAGCAGTTGAAGCAGATCCCATTCCCTATTGCTCTTGCCTGTCCCCTTGCCATCATCATCTCAGTTAAAATTGCTTGTTCAACCACTAAATGAGAAATGAACCTGGATTTAAAATTAGTACTTTTAATCCAGATTTTGTTCTTTGGTAAGTGAGAGAAGTGTTACTGATAAAAGATATGGAATAAAATTAAAATGAAGGTGCCTGAAATAGACCTGCATCATTGTAGTCCTAATATTGATTACACTTAGGCTTCACACTCCCTGGACCAACTCCAGTGGTTTCAGAGCAACTTGGGGGAAAGGGTGGTAGAGGTGCCTAGAGCTGAATTTTGTCATTTTAGCAGAGAGAACAAGATTAGAGTTTAAGAGTTTTGTGGGGTTTTTTTGTTCTTTTGTTTGTTTGTTTGTTCCCCCCCCACCCCCCCCTTTTTTTAACCCTAGTATAACCTACAGTAAAAGGCACCTTAAAGTTAATTCTCTCCTGAAGGTGCAGAGATGAAGACAAGAAATACACCCAGGTCAGAGGTCAGTTTCCTTAAAACTAATAAAACTTTTTTTTTTGTTAATTAAAATCCTTGGTTTGCTTCTGATAATCACGTATTGATGACTAAAGTATCTTTCATGATATCAGTGCATCATTAAAAAATTAGAAAAGTAAACATGGAGATGACACTTGTAATTAATTCTGACAGCGTTTCTTCCCAATTTTTGCTTGCAACTTGAGTATGTATGTATGTGGATGGGCATAGTAGTGTGTACAAGAAAGAGATACTCAGATACAGACACTTTACATTATCCTATGATCTGTGAAATTATATTTTCTGCTGAAGCTTAGTGATTTGTGCCTACAGGAGACCTTCAACAGCTCAATATGCCAAGATGACACTGTAAGACCTAAGGACAGGACTTATTAGCCACCCATTCATTTTCATTTGCTACTTTCTACTTTCAGTTTATTAAAAGTGGCTACAATTTTGTCTTCTTAAGATCACTGCTAATTTATCCTGCTTAGAACAAGCAGAAACCTAAAAGTCTGATGGTCACATTAGTAACCCTGTTATTTGCAGATTGCTAAAGAAAAAAAAAAAAAGTGTTTTGCTTCAGTCAAAATAATGAAAGAGAATTATAAAGCCTGACAAGTAAAAACAATAAAATGTAGAAAGTAATAAAACTGTCACAAGGGAAAGACAAGAAGGAAGATTTAATGAGGCAGAATGGACAAGTAAGTAAACTATTTATATGAAGTCTCCATTCAGACATGACGTGCTTCACTATCTCTCATTAAGCCTCACACCCATGCATAGGCCTGACCTGCTGCATTGGATGTCCTCACTCTTCTGTTTCCCTAACTGTATGACATTTATTGCAGACTAATCATGAATAGTTCTTTTAGTGGTAATTTGTTGTCTTCTTCATGTTGGCCAATACTGATAGACTCAGCCTATGCTCAACGAATGAATACCTGGTGAAAAGCCTCACTATAAAGAATGATAAAAGGATTTTTTTTCTGCACAGAGATCAGAGGTCTTCAAAAGGCATGGTTCAGCTGATGAGCATGCAGTCAGAAGATATGAAGCTAAATTTCTACTATTTTCACCTGATTTTCTCTTGGCTAAAAAATATATTCAGCTACATTTCAGAAGCTCCAAGAGCAGAGGCAAGGAAACATGAACAATGGATTACACATGAGTTCCTCGAAAGTCACAGAATATATATGTGAATGGCCTTCTTGGATGGCAAGATGGGTAGGGATTGATATTGTAGATGTAATGACAGCAGCAGTCTGGGCTCTGCTTCTGCTCCATTTGGTTCTGATACCTTACAGGCAACCATCTAGTAGCAAAAGGCTGGGGTGTTCAGCTGGGCTTTAGCACGTTCTTTTGACCGAAGAACTAACTCATTCTGCATTTTAGATTTCCAAGCACTAGCATGTCTTTTTTCATCTAGCCTACTGAGATATCAGGAAAAAAAAAAAAAAAAGTGGCAAATGATTTTGCAGACAGGAAATCATTTAAATGAGTTAAGACTTATTGCATGCTGAGTTGTCTAGACTGAGGGGACAAGCCAGAAAGAAATTTGCTGCTTCGTTCTGTTTCATTTGATGATTGCCTGACATTTTCTTTCTAGCTCCGGGAGATACACTGATGATACATTTTGCCTGTGGTTTGAAGGAAGGTTGGGAGCATGAAATCTGCTAAGAAGACTGAATCCCCATTTCCAGTATTGCACGGAAAACTAGTGACCATTTTATATCTGCAGTGCTTCTTGTCACAATGACTCTGCCTAGAACACCTTATGAATTAATGCAATTCTAAGCAATTTCTTTAGCCCAGAAGCATGGTGAACTGCTAGCAGAGAATACATCACAAATTTTACATAGCATGTTGCTAGTCTTTAGTGAACCAACTCTCAAATCAATTACGTCTGCTGGCAAGGAAGCCTTAACACTGTAAATAATTTAAAGTGCAAACTGTGTGGCATACAACTCCTTTCATCAGCAGAAAGATTGATTTCACCTTGTATCTCTGCTCTACAGAAATGGCCTTTTTTAGTTAAGTTTTCAAAGTTATCACAATAAAGCAGTAAAGTCTGAAGCATGTAACACAAGTTACAACTGTTCTTCTTGGATCTGATAGACAGTCATTAATCAGAGTAAAAATTACTGAGAAGGCAACATTAAACACTTTTCTGTTCCCATTATAAATTTGCAAAAGGAGTTTGTAGAAAATATTTTATTTTAAACATTGACGAACTGTAGAACTTTATTCAGGATCAAATGCAGAAGGAAAAGCCAATGATTCTGGAGCACATTTAGAACTTGGTCACAATAAATTCAGTCCATTTCATTTGTTACGCCATTTGCCATACAGATCTGTATGTGCCCAGCTATGTAGATCTGCCTTTTTTGCCTCATCTGACTGTGAGTTATCTGAACCCAGTGTCCAGGGAGCTGAGAATGGTTTTACTTGTGGTGGTTCAGAAAACATTCTCCCTTATCCTCCCCAGCTCTATGTACCAAAAATCCCTCCTATTAAGAAAGCCTTTGCTGGTGTGGTTTCCCCACTTTTGTGCCTGGCACTCAGGGGTAAAGACAGAAAAGTTCCAGAGATACAATCTCCCGAGAAAGGGAAAGGGAGAGGGAGGTGCTGATCTCTGCTCACTGGGAACCGATGACAAGATGCAAGGAAACAGCACAAAGCTGAGCCTGGGGAGGTTCGGACTGGGCACTGGGAAAAATTTCTTTATCATAAGGGTGGTCAAACACTGGAACAGCCTTCCTAGCCAGGTGGTTGTTGCCCCATGCCTGTCAGTGTTCAAGAGGCATTTGGACACCGCCCTCATTAATGTGCTTTAACTCTCGGTTAGCCCCGAAGTGGTCAGGCAGTTGGACAGTATCTTTCTAGGTCCTTTCCAGCTGAAGTATTCTGCTCTAGTCTAGCCTAGTCTATATCCTTTAGTCCAAAGTCAACTTTCATGGCTAAGTTGACAGCACATTGCCTTACCAAGGAATGTGCTTCCTACAACTAATCTAAGCAGACTTAAGGAAAAAACACATTATTCTTTAATACACACTGAAAAAATGCTTTTCATTAAGCCTATAAAAATGGAACTAGCTTTTCAATTATAGAATATGCAATTGGCTTCAGAAGCCAGAACAAAATTGAAAAAAAAATTGTTTAACCCACTTGTGTTTAGGATTATAGTCAAGGGCTCTAACAAAGTACACATTTCTCTGCTTATGGAATAGCCTTTGAAAGCTGAGTGGTGAATGTGTTTTACTAACATATTCTGGGAGTCCAGAAAAAAATAGATTTCGTTAGAATTGGAGCTATATGGCTACTTATTCCATTACTAGATCAGAAGGGCTGATATTGTGTATGCATAGATTTTTTTAAAATTAGTTTTTGGGTGGTTTTTTTTTTTTTGCAAACCTTGCAGATGTGAAAGGATGTCCTTGGACAAAGTCAGAAAGGAATTTCAGCACAGAGAACCTAATTTCCACTATGTATAACAAGTTTTATTTTGTGACTAGCTTGCCTGCACAATACCAGAATTAGAATCCAATCTGAGGTATCTCATTGTAGACAACAATCTATCCATCAAATCCAGTCTTTGAATTTGGCCCTTTTTACAGTAACTTAACAGTAGTTCAAAAGGAATAGAAACCTGAACATTTCAAAAAATGCCCCAAAACCAAAAAGGATTATTCAATCACTTTTGTCAGGCCTTCTATTTTATTTTTCTACTTACCTTCTATTTTCCTTCTTTCAGATCCCATGCTCAGCATACACTGTACTCTTTTAGGCTTAGAACACTTGAAAAATGAAATTAGACAGAACAAAGCTGCTTTTTGTTCTGTTAATACTGCCATAAAATTCTTGTGTCCTTGGGTTGAAAGTCCGAAATCAAACTCTATACAAGATCTAAATAATAAAATCCATAGGAATTCCACAAAATTGTGAAAATTCAAATACAGGCCAATACTGCCATATAGCCATGTACACAAAAGTGATGCTGCCTGTCTTCCATCTCTACACTCCGTGTCAGCTGAACTGTGCTGTTTGAAGACCATTGACCTCTATTTGTTCATCATAACTACACAGACTTTCTCTTTATCATTCTGTATGAAGGGCCAAAACAGAGCATTGTTCAACAGCTGCAGCGCCAACACGCTACACGCCTGTAGTTTTGACTTTTGCATACACTAAAGCCTTCACGCTCTAATCTTAGACCTTACACCATCATAACAAACTAGAGAGCAACTAAAAATCAAACTTTGTGTTCTAAAATACGATTTTAGCCATATATGTCCTTGGGATTGCAGAAGTAGATGTTCACTTTTGACTTGAAGGTAGAGCCTCATAAAGTTATTGCTACTGTCATTTGTTTTTCTGAGCAAAGGAAGAGAGCAAAAACATTAAATGAGCCTTTCAGGCTTCCTGCCCAGTCCTGTTTACTCTGTTCTAAAGAAAATACCTGTCAGTGTCTTTGTCAGTGTGAAAGGAGACTTCACCATCTCAAAGAAGACTGCATGTGTTCAGCACACTCATGATCTAAGTTTGAGAAGTTTATTAATTTCAGTGGATTCCCATTAAAATCTGGATCATTTCACTCATGGCTCAGAGGGGCTGATAAATGCAGAGCTGTTTCCCGAAACGGTTTTCAAATGTTTGTTAATGCAAAGATTGTGATCTTGGAAAAGGCTGCAATGATTTAATCCCAGTTTTAGAGAGGAAGAAACCTTTGGAAGAAATTTAAGTTTTTGTTCTAACTCCATAAACACATAAAAATGAAAGATATTTTTTCTTAGTCACCATTGTCTTCGTTCCTTTATTTGCTTTTCTCATTTAAAGCAAATTGTCTTTCTGCTTAGAAAGCAAGGAAATTAGTACAATAGTAAGTCATGCATCTGGAAGGCATAATTAATTCCACCTGTTTTACCCAAGAATGTCTCCAAAATAAAATAATATTATTTACAGTTCATGGATGGTACCTCTTTATGGCTAGTTCATGGTTGAGTCCTCAGAGAGAAGAATTACCTCTGGTAGGGAAAACCTACAAATACAGTGGTAGGCTACAGCTTTTTTGCATGCCTGGTCTTTTCACTCTCTACCACAAACTGAATGTTTTGAATTTTAGCACAATAACAGGAATGACCTTGTAATTTTGCTTTGCTCTATCCTCTCATGAGATTTCAATAACTACATGGAATTTGAGTTGTCTTCTGAGAAACCAAAGAATGCCCTACAGCAGTGGGATTAGCTCTTTATTAGGCAGCAGGCTTCTCAGGAAGACACAGTAGTATTTTTTTTGTTCCAGCAGTATCTTTCAGATGAGGTATAAAATAGCCTCAGAACCTCTGGGTATCAAAATTTCTACAGACTGTTTTGCAAGTGACGGATGAACTTACTCTCTGGAGGAAGACAAAAGGAAAGCAACTCTCCTGCCATTGGAGTGGGTTGAAGGGAGGATGTGCAAAGGCTGTTTATTTATTTATTTATTTGTGGGTTTGTGTTTTGGGGGTATTTTATGGCTTGCTGACAGACTCAATAAGTTAAAAAAAAACTTTTTGATTGCACTTCGAGTCTTATTTACATATATACTCACTGAGACAAAGGCTGATTGAATGAAAAATAATGCCCTATTCCAGCTACTCAGTTTCTCTAAGAGTTAGCTTTACAAAGCCTTACCATGTGTCAGCTTAAGCTTGCTAAAAGGCAAAAGTTTGTTTCAGATAAAAGGCACTATTTAAAGCTGCCACGCTCAGCTACACCTCTGCATACATTAAAGACAACACCAAGATTGCCACCAAACTTGGACAGTTAAAAAGTAAACACTGAAAAATCCACAGACATTCAATATTTTGAGTCACAGTTCCACAGAATTCAGCATGAGAAATTCAAAAGGAAATTACATAAAGTGCCCTGATACAGGCAAATGACATGATTTTTATCTAGGCATATACAAATACTTTATATATATACCAATACATGCAAATTGCTAACTTACATGCAAATTTAACTCTTCTTGCTATATACTGAATTTTCTATGACACAACTCGTGTCGCTTCATAAAATAGGGTTTCAAAAATCCTAAATCCTAAAATTGGATTTCAAAAAATGGTAGTTAATTTTTTTCAGGTGGTAAAAATAGTTTGTAGTTCACTTTTCAGGGGGAAAAAAACAGGTTCAAATAATCTTGTGGTGGACAACAGCTAGACTAGAATGGTAAAACGACTTATAAAAGGCTTCCAGTTAGTCACTATCTTCTTAGATAAATTTGTCCACTTTCAATCATCTCTACCATAGATATTTTCTATATCCATGCAAATGTTTGCTTCTTGTGAATCTCACTAAGCTGTAATTAACTTTCTCTCACAGCAGCAAATCTGAAAGAGTAATAAAATGTTTTGCAAAATGGATCTTTTTTTCCAATGTGAAATGTATTGTCCTTCAGTTTCATCGACTATTCTGACAATGTATAAAGCAGTATTTGATTTATGTTCTTTACCTC